>NW_027203374.1:0-82017 GCF_024711535.1 Dipodomys merriami
AAATCTCTTCCATTTTTGTAATTACATTTATCATTTCTCTGAACATGACTCTATTGGTTTCCCAGAGCAGATATGCAAGAATGTATAAGCCTAACAGGAAGCCCTCTGATCTTGAAATAAAGACAATTTTCATTTACATTTGTAAAATTAAACTACTTTCTACCTGTTCAGGCCTATTTATACTTTCATCAGCAGAACATGTTTAATGTATATCTTTTCCTTAATATTTATTATCTAAGGCTTAATGCTTGAAATTTACAAAAGTTTGGGTAACTAATAAAATTGAACATCTTTAGATAAATGATCTATTATTTTAACTTTACTCTTCCATTTGCCTTTTTTTCCTTTATTTCCTCCTTGGTTTTAGAGCACTCAAAGACTTGTATGCTTGGGACTTTTCTTGTGATTACAAGATGATACCGTTAAGGTTGGGAAGGTGGCTCAGTAGTAGAGTGCTTGCTTTGCATGCATGAGGCCCTGGGTTCGATTCCTCAGCACCACATAAGCAGAAAATGCCAGAAATGGCACCAGGGCTCATGGTAGAGCTCTAGCCTTGAGCTGAAGAGCTAAGGGACAGTGCCCAGGCCAAGAATTTAGACCCCATAACTGACCAAAAGACAAAAAACAAAAAACAAAAAAAAGATGATACCATTATACATTTAATTTATGGGTTCCCTTTTCTCCTAGAACTTGTATATTATGTGTCATGCAAGTCAAAAATCTAACAAAGAGCCAGGCGCTGGAGGCTCATGTCTGTAATCCTAGCTACTCAGGAGGCTAAGATCAGAGGATCAAGGTTCAAAGCCAGCCTGGGCAGGAAAGGCCATGATATGCTTATCTCCAATAAACCATAAGAAAACTAGAAGTGGCACTGTGGCTCAAGTCGTAGAGTGCTAGCCTTGAGCTGAAGAGCTGAGAGACACAGCTCAGGATCAGATTTCAAGTATCATGACTGACAATTATATATATACACACATATATGTATGTATATAAGTGTATACATACATATATGTATATATTTTTTAAACAAAGAACACAATGGCTATGTTTATAATCCCATCAATTAGGAGGCTGAGACAGGAGGATTAGAAATTGAAAGTCACCTGGGCAATTTAGTGATACACCTAGTCAATTTAGTGAAACAATAGAATACCAAGAGTATTACCTATTTGTATTATTTTGTGAATAATTTGATAAAGTAGAATGGCTATGAATTCTATTCACTGTGAGAAAATATGTTAAGGGTGAGTAAGTCAGGGCTAATACACACCATCAGTCAAACTATATTTGTCATTGAAATGTAGTATTTCACTAGTGCAACATTTAATACTTTTATTAGTACAATATTTTATTTACTTTGATGTTTTCACTGATCCTGAAGTGAAAGAAAATATATCCAAATTCAATGTGTATCAAAATCAATTGCATTTAGAGTTTCCTTTTCTTATCTTTTGACATATTTGGTACTCAGACACGTTTCTAGTAACAAGTGAATATGAAGTTGAGCATTTCAACTACCAGCAAGTCACCACATTAACAAGCTCATTTAATACAGTCAGGCTCAATTGTAAAAAAAAAAAAAAAAAAAAAAAAAAAAAAAAAAAAAAAAAAAAAAAAAAAGAAAGAAAGAAAAAGAAAAAATTTAAAAATCTTTACTATCAAGGCCCATGGGTTGATTAAAAGTAAATACTTTGCTCTGGTGGCTAGGCTCTTGTTGATTATCCTATTCTACTATGACAATACCAGCAAGTAAAAACTTGCTGGTATTGTCATAGTAGAAAGTAGCAGAGGGCGTGCCGTGGTTAAATCTAACATCAGATTGTCCAAGAAACATACAGATATGAGAAATTAAGACTGTTAATCTCATCTTAAAGTTATTTAATGGTCACTTTATGCAAATACGGACTACTCTCTTTAAACTAGCCAATCATGAGCAGAGTAAGAACTTGAGCCTGGCCAGTAAGTACAGAGGGGCCGGGCTTGCTGTCTTAGGAATAAATAAGAAGCAGCCCTCCTACTCTGTATGCCTGTATGTGAGGGGTGCACCATTTTGGACCGAAGTTAATTTTGCCTTGTTGAGACAACTCTTTGTTTTCGTGTCTTTTTGAGACTTTGGTGGTTTTTGCAGAGCATTTTTATAACACAACTAACACAGAATGTTTGAATACTTGAAAATTCACCATCAGGTTTCCTGATAATGTAAGTACATCAAACTCTTGCAGGTAGAATAACTGGAATGTTGTAATGCCTGGTATGAATTTCTAACACGGCTCTTTCTCTGTCTTTTCATTTCTTCCTTGTCATATTTGCTTCCTTGTGTTTTACAGTTAGATATAGAGATAAAATTACACAAGTTTATAAATTTAAAAAATAAGCTTGTGGAATAAAGCTGGTTCCTAGGACAGAGAATGAAGATAGGCTCTCAATCAGGCTCATCAATTTGTTAATTTTATGTGAGTGAATCAGGAACAAAAGGGGCCATTAGAATAGACTAATTGGCCCAACCTGCAGTGTTTTGGGTTTTTTTGTGTTGTTTTTGCTTTTTGTTTTGTTTTTAACCCCCTCATTAATCTACTGGATGCAAACTTTCCCTATTAACATATGCCCTTTAAGTGGCTCTCTGAAACTAAGATGCAGCTTGAAGGCATTAACAGTTGGAGGCTGATTTCTGACAGCTGGGCTAATGCATTGTTCATTGAAGGAAGTGAGATGCATTGGGTAGTTCCTCTCTACATCCATCATAGTATGCTCTTACAGGGTTCATGTTCCCAGTAATGAGAGGCATTTAGTAGTGCCAAAGGTAAAAAGGATAATATCACAAGAAAGGAGCAAGACGAGGATTATAGAATGAAAATGTGTTCAGGGAGTTTCCAAGGGCGGGGGTAGCGGGGAGGATTGGGTGGGGGTACAGGGGGAGGATGGGAAGAGATGGGAAGGGGAAAGTAAGGAGGAGGCTACAATGCTTGATAAGAAATGTACTCATTATCTTGCCCATGTAATTGTAACCCCTCTGTACAGTATTTTCACAAGAAAAAAAGAGAGAATCACCATACACACATAATTTTAAGCAGGATAAATGGTATAATTATCAGACAAGAGTTTAAAAGTAAGGCAAGATGTTACTAATAAAAAAATTCCCGACAGTATAACCCGTGCATTCACTGTATTTAATGTCGGTATAATTTGTGGAGGGGAAGGGGAAAAACAAGTCGTTTACATAGGGATAAAGGTGGACCCATTGCAACAATAAGTACAAGTCGTTATGTCGAAAAAAAACTTTACAACTTTTGGGGGGGCAGGGAGTATTGGGGGGGCAGGGGGAGGATGGGAATGGATGGGAAGGGGAAACAAAAGAGGAGGCTACAATGCTTGATAAGAAATGTGCTCATTATTTTGCCCATGTAATTGTAACTCCTCTGTACAGTATTTTCACAATAAAAAATAGTTAAATATATTAAACAGTAATTAAATTTCCCAAATGGAAATTATGTCATAAGAAAGGCTGAATGTTTCCCAAAACTGTTTAGGATCAGTTCTCTGTTCCAAAACACTCTTTTTTTCTTAATATATATATATATATATATATATATATATATATATATATATATATATATTGTAAAGATACTGTACAGAGGCGGTACAGTTACGTAAGCAATGTAATCAGTCGATTTCCTATTGAGCATTGTTACACCCTCCACCCTTAAACACACCACCATCCCTTTCCTCCCCTCATCCCTCCTAACTCATCCCTCCCGTCTCCCCGACCCCTGCAAAGTTGTAAAGTTTGTCTTCAACATACTGTCTTGTATATTGTTATAATGAGTCATCCTATACCAAAACTCTCTTAATTAATAATTGTTCAAATAGTTGTTGTTGGTAGTGATGGTGCTGACTTTGGTGTGTGTGTGTGTGTGTGAGAGAGAGAGAGAGAGAGAGAGAGAGAAAGAGAGAGAGAGAGAGAGAGAGAGAGAGAGAGAGAGAGAGAGAGAGAGAGAGAGAGAGAGAGAGAGAGAGAGAGAGAGAGAGAGTACTGATTCTGGAGCTTGAACTCAGGGTCTTACGCTCTCCTTTGGCTTTTTTGCTCAAAGCTAGCTCTACTAAGCCTCAGAAACACTTCAACTTTTGCTTGTTAATGGAAGACATGATTTCCTCAGATTTATCAGCCCCAACTGGTTTTGAACCTCAGTACTCACAGCTCAGCTTTCTTCTGGGTCTATGTGACTACATGTGTGTGCCAGCAATGTGTGGTTCTAAATGGAAATTTTTGAAATTTCATTTTTGTAAGTATATACAAATAGACTGAATAAAACAATATAAAAATATCCTTTATATTTCTCTATTTCCTAAAATGTAAATGACATTTTCCCATTTTAAAATATTTTCTATAACCCAACAATTTAAAGTTGCATTTTTCACTTTTATTTGTATTTTTTATTAGAAATATCATACCTAATGAAAACTATTCGGTCCAAATCATAACTTTAACTATAAATTTCCTAAGCATCTTCAGTTTTAAATGTCATTTTCTTTGTCTATTTCACAAAAACCACTTGTTTTATATGTTCTATCACAAAAGCTGTTAAACAACAGTAAGAAGATGAAAATTACAGATATCTATGTTAATTTGTTCTATTACATTCATCTCGTTGATATGAGAGATATTGTTATTTATTATACTAAAAACCACTCTGACTGATACAGATGCACATAAAATTATTGACGTTTGTGGTAGAAATCTACAAGTCATATTTTAGTATTTATTGGAACTTGAATTTCTTGAGAGATCTTAAATACATAACCTGATTCAATTATGATTCGAATATTTTGCTATTAGTATTATGTTGATAAAATTATTTAAATATTGAAGGATGGAGTTGTTGCTTAGATGAGAGATGAAATGTTGGCTTCAAAGGTACAAATAATAATAATGATAATAATAGTATTATGGTATAAAACCAATAAACTATGCAACATTATATATGTATATGGATTGTCTTGTATAGAGAATTTGAAATTTTATTTTCTATGAAATCTTAAATGAGAGAGATTGTTACAGCCAGGTGCTCAAATTTCCTATTATGATGGTTTATTAGAGCCATTTTTGTGTGGAGAGCTGGAATTGTTTTTCATTTCCATTTCTCCCTGCTTTAGCCTGTTTTACTAAAATAAGACTAACTAAAACATAAAATAAAGTATATAAGAACAATGTCACATTAGTGTGTGGAAAATTTTTGTCAGAATATAATCATTACAACTTAATATGCAGGGGCTAGGAAGGTGGATCAGTGGTAGAGTGCTTGCCTTGCATGCCTGAGGCCCTGGGTTCAATTTCTCAGTACCACATAACTTAATATGCAAATTTAAACAGGTATATTAATACCTATAGAAATCTTATTTTTCCCATAAAACCAGGTGTTTTATTTGGGATTATTGAAGTCCTTTAAAGAAAGTGAATGTCTAATTTTTCATCATGTCTTCTTTGGGTTGGGTGGAGTAAGTACTGTACTGATAGTAAAATCCTGCCTTCTTTTCCCTCTAAGAAAAGTTCATAACTTGCAATACTTTTTGGGTTTGTCTGTGAGTAGAGATACCACATAAAATTTCCACAGCAATATTTGAGATTAAAATGGAGAGAGAAATAATATTGAAATGAAATTTAGAAATAATTCCTGGCATGAATATTTTATAGGAAGCAATTCCACCAATTAGCTCCTTCGGTGTGCAGAGTCCTGATAGCTGGACACTAACTGAGGCACATGTAACATTAGAAAAATAAATCAGCTCTGTAGAATTCATTGGACTCCTGGTAACATGAACATAGATTGAGTTCCATGAAATGAAAGAAGTGCAGTCGACAGTTCTTTACCATTTGTGGTAAGATTAAAAACTAATTTCTCAGTTGCTCAATCTGTGTAATTGCTTGGATGCCTGCTTAGAAGAACTGTTGGAGCAGATGTTGATCTTTTATGTCATCCTTTGGATCCTGTCCTCCCTGAATTTGCAACTGCTTCCTTCAAAGTACATGTTCACCAGGGTTTAGATGGAAGATGAAAACTTGACACACCTTTATGCTTTAAATCTTCATACCAGAGGATTTAGCAAATGACTTTTTGCTGTTTAGATGTTTCTAAAAGCCAGTAGCTCTCATTAGCATTTGTACTAAGCAATGAGAGACTTTCTTTTAATTTAACATAATCATTTTAGAAGTTATATAAAACTTGCATATTTTTGTTAGAAATTACAAGTTAAAGGGTCTCAGACTTTTCTACCATGTACTTAAAACTAAAGAGTTAGCATTGAAAATTCCTGATTTAGGTGAAATGTATTTTTCTGTGACAATCTGTGTTCTGAAAATATGAAATTTACCCAAATTAATTTCATATTGTTACCATTGATTTTAAAAATGCATTTAATTCAATGTTATCTTTTTATATCACAGAGTTACATCATTTTATGCAGTTCTCAGAAATGTCATTTACATGTGAGTCTGTGTGACTGAAAAAAAACACAATAAAATAGTGTCATTGTTTCTGTGAATTTTACTGGAAAAAGCATGGAGGAAATTATGAATGATGAAATTTAACTCTTTGAAAAAGACTTGTTTTTATGTAATTGTTTACAAATTTAAACATGTATCACTTTGTTTGTTATGTGCTAGAAATACATTCTGAGAAAATCAGTCTTACTCTCACAAAAGCAAGTTTAGAGAGGGAATTAATTGCATAATCACTTATAGATCAACTACTTGCTCTTGTAGCTTCTAAAAGAGAGAAAATGGAAAAATTATGAGCATATGGGAAAGAATAAAATATAATAAATCTGTGTGTGTGTATGTGTGTGTTCTTTGCTAGTCCCAGGCCTTAAACTCCATGCCAAGACATTGTCTTGGAAGAGATTTGCTGTAGGCTAGATCTCTATCACTACAGCCACAGATACATTTCTGGCTTTGGGTTCTTAAATGGAGTTAAGAATCTCACAAACTGCTCTCTCTCTCTCTCTCTCTCTCTCTCTCTCTCTCTCTCTCTCTCTCTCTCTCTCTCTCTCTCTCTCTCTCTCTCTCTCTCTCTCTCTCTCTCTCTCTTACTCTCACTCTTTGTTCTTTTCTTGCGCTCTCTGCTCTTTTCTAGCTCTTTTCTGTCTCTTTCCTCTCTCGCTTTCCGCTCTCTTTCCCAGCACTCTCTCTTTTGCCAGCTGCGTGGAGTGCCAAACTTGCCTGTTCCCAGCAAGTCTACTGAATAAACCTACCCCTTACCTGAAAAAAAAAATCTCACAAACTTTCATTCCTGGGCTGGCTTTGAGCATCAATCTTCAGATCTCAGCCTCCTGAGTAACTTATAATCATAGGAGTGAACTACCTAACTAAAATCTATGTTTTAATGAAATGACATTTAAGCTAAACTTAAATAAATGAGTTTGGTATTGGGAACACCACAGTGAGATGTTAAATATCAATCTTGTTTTGTATTTTCATAAAAAGACTCATGACTACCTATGGAAAAGAAAGACTTCTGGTTGCATCTACCACAAAACAAGATTAAAAAATAATCTCTTAAATTCATTGTTTTACCTTAAATATCACACCTTGAAATATTGAACATTAAAAGTTTTGCATATGGATGGAATTGTATTATTAAAATTTGTAATATTAAAATTAATTGAATGAGTATCACAGTCCAGTTTTTCACTGAAGTTTAAATAAGCATTCAAGCAATGAGTGCTGCTGACAGCCTTGGAAACACGTGTTTACCTCATCAAAATTGGGAAGTAACTGAATTTACTATTTTCATCTATTTCATTATACATTTATTTGTGTGTGTGTGACCATACCAGAAAATGATATCAGAACTTCACGTTATCCTTTGACTTTTTTGTTTTGTTTTGTACTTTTTTGCTGTTCCTGGGGCTTGAACTCTGCGCCTGGGTGCTGTCCTTGAGATCCTTTTTCTAAAAGCTACCACTTTGAGCCTCAGTGCCACTTCTGGTTTTCTGGTGGTTAATTGAAGGTAAGAGTCTTATGGACTTTCTTGCTCTGGCTAGCTTCAAACTGTGATCCAGAGTTCTCAGCCTTTTGACCAGCTAGGATTACAGGCATGAGCAACTCATGGCCAGCCTTCCTTTGATATATGTTTTTTTTATTTATGGCTGGTGATCTACCACTTGAGCCACATCTTAGGCCAGTATTTTGTTGGTCCCTAATAGAAGATGCAATCCCACAGAATTTTATATTTTTCTGGCTCTGAATTTAATTCCTTTAGCACTTAACTTCCTGAATAGTTAGGGTTGCAAACATGAGCCACTGGCACCCAGCTTTCACTTATACTTTTAGTAAGCCTAAGCATAATATATTACTTATAATTTTACAGATGCAGAAATCAAATTGGGAATGTCTAAGACATTTTGCCCAAGCCCAAAATTAATCTTATTGTGTATGTATTTATTAATAATTACTTTATTCAAATTTCCTATGCAAGTGTAGACTATAATAACTTTCCAACAAAATAAAATCAAGTTTGCCCACCCCAGATTTGGTTTCATTTTTTGTTTGCAAATTAGTAATGATAATATGATTTTCATGGAAAAGTATGTGAAACAGTTAATAAGAAACAATAATTGCTATATAGTTCCTCATTAATATTATTATTGTCACCATTATTGCTTTTATAGAGTCCTATTTTGGTGAATTGAGTGCTCTCATTTTAAAAATTATCTTTAGGTAGAGTTGCCATTATATAAAGCAGTTTATGAATACAATATATTTGATTAGCGTCACCTCTTTCAACATTCTCACCCATCTTTCCTTACCTACCCAATTCGCTCACTTTTTAAATTTTATAAGATATACATTGGATACTTTAAAAATATATATTACTTAATATATATTAAATATAATTAAATAACATATACATTTTATTCAATGTATATACTGTATAGAGGGTTACAGTTACATGAGTAAGGTTATGAGTACATGTCTTATTGAGCAGTCATCTCCTCCTTTGATTTTCCCTTAACATCCCTCCCTCCCCACATCCCCAACAACTATTTCACCGACCTCAAAGTTGTAAAGTTAATTTTCAACATAGTGTCTTGTACATCCCATTGTTATTATGTGTCAACTGTATCCTTATTTCAGAATTTGTTATTTCCCTCCCCCTCCCCAGACGAGAAAAATGTATATAAAAGATGCAGGAAACTGGAATAAAATACAGTGAAAACAGGGGTTATACCATGGGGAAAGAACATACAAAAGGAACAAAAAAATCACATAGTACATTATAAGTACATTAAATACAACAGCAGCAAAAATAAAGCCTCTGTGTCCCTATCTTGGGATTCATTTTGTTTAGCATCATCTTAGATGGTCATATGTACATAGCCTTTTGAACTTTTCTGCTTGTCCTAGACATATAGTAGGTATTGCAAATAAGGGAAACTATGTTTTTTGGGGGCTTGGCTTACTCCACTTAATATATATTTTTTTCAAGTCTTTTCATTTCCTGGATGCGAAGGGTAAACAAAGGAGGACGCTGCAATGCTTGATAAGAAATGTACCCATTATCCTGTCCATGTAATTTTAACCCCTCTGTACAGTATGTTCACAAAAAAAATTAAATTAAATTAAAAAAATGAGGCAGTATCATTCTTGCTGATGGAGGCTAAGAATTCCAACATACATACACATATATATGTATATATACACGCATATATATACATATATATGCATATATATATATATATATATATATATATATATATATATATATATATATACATGAACCACATTTACTCGACCCATTCATCTACTGAGGGGCTTCTGGGTTGGTTCCATAACTTTATATATAAATATATATATATATATATATATATATATATTTTATTGTAAAAGTAGTGTACAATGTTGTTACAGGTACATTAATAAGGTAATTAGTACATTTCACATCGAGCATTGTTACCTCTTTCTTTGTTTTTCCCCTACCATACTTTCCCTCCCCCCTCCCCACTCCCCCCACCCCCCACAAATTGTAAAGTTTGTTTTCAACATAGTGCCTTGTACAACTCATTGCTACAATGGGTCAACCTGTATCCTTGTTTCAGCATTTTGTTATTTCCTTTCCCCTCCCCAAATTAGAAAAATGCATATACAAGATTCAGGGCACCAACATCAAATACAGTAAAACCACCGGTTTTTCCATGGGAGAAAAACCTACAAGAGAAACAAAAAGATCACATAGTATATTTTAGATACATTAAAAACAATAGCAAGAAAGAAAAAAACAAGTTGTTTCCCTATCTTGGGGTTCATTTCAGTCATCATTTATGGTGATATGTACATAGCTTTTGAATTTTTCTGCTTATCCTTGACTTACACTAGTTATTGCAAATAAGGGAAACCATGGGACTTATGTTTCTTTGGGTCTGGTTTATTCCACTTAATATAACTTTTTCCACGTCTTTCCATTTCCTAACAAATGGGGAAATGTCATTCTTCTGATAGAGGCATAGAATTCCACATTTTCTTGATCCATTCATGTACTGTGGGGCATCTGCGTTGGTTCCATATCTTAGCTATGGTAAATCATGCTGCGATAAACAGTTGTGCTGGTAGCTTTAGTTTAGCCTTGTTTGTGATCTTTGGATAAATGCCCAAAAGTGGGATTGCTGGGTCATAGGGGAGCGCTATGTGAAGTCTTTTGAAGTAACTCCATACTGCTTTCCAAAGTGGTTGAACAAGTTAACACTCCCACCAGCAATGCAGTAGGGTTCCCTTTTGGCCACATCCCCTCCAGCATCTGTTGTTATTGTATTTCTTGATTATAGCCATTCTAATTGGGGTGAAATGGAATCTCATTGCTGTCTTGATTTGCATTTCTTTTGTGGCTAGTGAAGTTGAGTATTTCTTCATGTGTCTATTGGCTATTCTTATTTCCTTTTCAGAGAAGTTTCTCTTTAAATCTTTAGCCCACTTAATTGGACATTTCTTCCTGTGAGGATGTGTTGCTGGGGGATTTAATTTTTTGAGTTCTCAGTGTATTTTAGATATGAAGCCTGTGTCTGTTGTATGGCTAATAAAGATCTACCAATATGTGGGCTTTCTATTGATCCTGCTATGTCCTTTACCAGGCAGAAGCACTGCAGCTTCATGCACTCCCATTTGCCCAACCTTTCTTTGGTTTGTTTTGTTTTTGGGTCATTATTGAGAAAATTTCGGCCTATGCCAAGGAGTCCTAGAGTTTTGCCTATTCCTTCCTGTAATATTTTCAGGGTGTCTGCTTTGATTTGAGATCTTTGGTCCATTTGGATTTGATTCTGGTGCAGGGTGATATACAGGGATCTAGCTTTAGTTTTCTACAGGTGTTAAACCAATTTTGCCAGCATCACTTACTGAAGAGGCTCTCTTTCTTCCATTCTATTTTTTTGCTCCCTTATTGAAGATTCCATGGCTGTAGGTCTGTGGGTTCATTTTTGGGTCTTCAGTCCTATTTCATTGGTCCTCAGGTCTTTTCTTGTGCCAGTACCAAACTTTTTTTTATTACTATGGCAAGGTGACGTGGCCAAAAGGGAACTGTATTGGTGCTGGGAGTGTAAACTTGTTTAATCAGTTTGGAAATCAGTAATAAGTTTCCTCAAAAGACCACATAGAACTCCCTTATGACTCAGCAATCCCACTTTTGGGCATTTACCCAAAAGATCACAAACAAGGTCATACCAAAGCTACCAGTACAACTATGTTTATCACATCATTATTCACCATAGCTAAGATATGTATCCAACCCAGATGCCCCTCAGTAGATGAATGAATTAAAAAATGTGATATATATATATATATATATATGTGTGTGTGTGTGTGTGTGTGTGTGTGTGATATATACATTGTGTGTATACACATACACACACACACACACACACACACACACACACACACACACACACAATGTTTTCTATGCCTCCATCAGAAATAATGACATTGCTCATTTGTTAGGAAATGGAAAGATTTGGAAAAAATATATTAAGTGAAGTAAGCCAGACCCAACAAAACATAGTCGCATGGTTTGCTTTATTTGTAATAACTAGTATATTTCCAAGACAAGCAGCAAAGTTCCAAAGCTATATACATGTGACCATATAAGATGATGAGAAATGAACCCCAAGATAGGTACACAAGTACTGTTGTTTTTAATGTATTTATAATGTACCATGTGATATTTTTTGTTTGTTTCATATATTTTTCCCCCATGGTATAACCCCTGTTTTCACTGTATTTGATGTTGGTGCCCTGTATCTTCTATATACATTTTTCTAATTTGGGGTGGGGGAAGGGAAATAACAAAATGCTGAAACAAGGATATTGGTTGACCCATTGTAACAATGAGATGTATAAGACATTATGTTGAAAATGAACTTTACTGGGCTGGGAACGTGGCACAGTGGTAGAGCGCTTGCCGTGCATACCTGAGGCCTTGGGTTTGATTCCTCAGCACCACATAAGCAAAAAAGAAAAAAGCCGGAAGTGGCGCTATGGATAAAGTGGTAGAGGGCTAGCATTGAGCTAAAGAGCTGAGGGACAGCACCCAGGCACAGAGTTCAAACCCCACGACCGGACCCCAAAAAAAGAAAATGAACTTTACAGCAGCAGCGACTTGGGGGGGGGAATGGAAGGATTGAGGAGGTGGGGACAGAAGGATGGTAGGGGAAAAACAAAGGATGAAGTAACAATGCTCAATAGGAAATGTACTCATTACCCTACTTATGTAACCCCTCTGTACAGTATTTTTACAATAAAAAATATATCTGAAAAAAAGAGTTGCTTTCCTGATTTCAGCAATGCTCTTCTCATTATTGGCATACAGAAAAAGCCATTTAGATTTGAGGATAAATTTTATGTGCTAGTGCTTTGCCAAAGTTTCTGATCAGCTGGAGTAACCTGGAGGTGGAATCCATCGAGTTATTTAAATACAAGATCATGTCATTTGCAAAGTGGAATAGTGTTATTCATCTTTCCCTATTTGGATCCCCTTCATATTTGCATCTTATCTTATTACTCTAGGAAGGAATTCTAATACTAACTTGAAGAGAAGTGAAGAGAATGGACATCCTGGTCTCGTTCCTAAATTTAGAGGAAATGTCTTTAGTTTTTCACCATTAAGTATAATGCTGGTTGTAGGTTTGTCATACACAGCCTTATTATATTGAGGAGAGGTCTGTCAATTCCTAGTTTTTCCAGAGCTTTCATCATAAAGGGGTATTGGATCTTGTCAAATGCTTTGTCTGCATCTATTGAGATAATCATGTGATTCTTATCCTTATCTATTCTTATTCTTATTCTTGTCTATTTTCATATGATGGATTGATTATATTTATTTGGGTATATTGAAACAGCTTTGCATTCTTATCTATTATCTATTATCTATTCTTATTCTTATTCTTGTCTATTTTGATATGATGGATTGATTATATTTATTTGGGTATATTGAACCAGCTTTGCATTCCTGAAATGAATCCTATTTGATCATAGAGTATGATTTTCTTGATGAGTTGTTGAAATCGATTGGCCAAAATTTTGTTGAGAAGTTTTGCATTGATGTTCATCAAAAAATGGGTCTCTCTGGTCTGGAAATGTGGCTCAGTGGTAGAGGGCTTGCCTCGCATGCATAAGGCCCTGGGTTCGATTCCTCAGCAACACATACGCAGAAAAAGCCAGAAGTAACGCTATGGCTCAAGTGGTAGAGCACTAGCCTTGAGCTGAAGAGCTGAGGGACAGTGCCCAGGCCCAGAGTTCAGGCCCCAGATCGACAAAAATAATTAGAGTCTCTAGTTCTCTTTCTTTGAAATCCCTGCCTGGTTTTGATAGGAGGATTACGATGGCTTTATTAAAGAGTTTGGGAGTGAACTTTCACTTTCAATTTAATTGAAAAGTTGGAGGAATATTGGTATGAGTTCTGATTTGAAGGTCTTGTAGATTTCCACTGGATTCTTTTCTGCATCCCCTCCTATTCTTCTCTTCTTTCATGGATTCCCTTCTCTTAATCCCACCCAACAACTTTGAATACCATTTCCTGATATTCTATTTTCCTTAACATTGATTTTGTCTTTCTAAGTAATTACATGAGTGTGGGGGACAGGCAGTCTTAGGGCCTGGGCACCGTCCCTGATCTTCTTTAGCTCAAGGTTATCACTTGAACTACAGGTTCATTTCCAGCTTTTTCTGAGTAGTTTATTGGAGATAAGTAGTTCATGGACCTTCCTGCCTGTGATGATTTTGAATATTGATCCTCTGATCTCAGCCTCCTGAATAGATTGGATTATAAAGGTGAGCCAGCAGCACCAAGCAGGTGCTGAGAACTCACTTAAGTCTAAGCTCTTTCAGTTAATATATTTTCATACACTGAGATACTCAACATATTTCCTTATGGATTTGTAATCTAAATCTAACTTCCACATACAAAGGAATACATGGATCATTCGTGCTCTCAGGGCTGATTCTGTATCTTGGCTATAATAAATAGTTCTACAGTAATCATGGTTGTGGTAGCTTTACTATATTCTGGTTTGTAATCTTTTGGATAAATGCCTAGAAGTGGGATTGCTGGATCATAGCATAGTACTTTCACTTTTTTGAGGAATCTCCATTCTACTTTCTAGAGTGGATGAACAATTCATATTCCAATCAACATGTTATTGTTTTCTTGATAATAGTTATTCTAACTGGGATACAGTGGAATCTCAAAGCTGTTCTGATTTGGACTTCAGAGATTTTGAGCATTTCATGAGGCCATTGTCTACTTTTACTTTTCCTTCTGAGAAGGCTCTCTTTAATTCATGATTGCATTTACAAATTGGGCTGTTACTTTTTTTGAGGGTTGACTTTTTAAGTTCTTGGTATATTCTTGGTATCAGGCCATTGTCCAATGTGTAGCTTGTAAAAATCTTCTCTAATTGTGCTCATTGTAATTTTAATATGTTGGCTATATCCTTTGCCATGCAAAAACTTTTAAGTTTGATGCTATCAAGATTTTAATTTGCTATAAATCTGGATCTTTACTCAGAAATTTTATACCAATACCCAGAAGCACTAATGTTTTCCCTCTTTTCTGTAATAGTTTCATGGATCACAGGTGTCAGGTTGAGGTCTTTAATCCATTTTGAATTGATGCTGGTACAGGTGATATATAAGGATCTAGTTTCAGTTTTCTGCATGTGGATATCCATTTTGACAGCACCATTTGTTGAAGAGCCTGTCTTTCTTCCCATATATTCTTGCATCCCTTATCAAATATCAAATAGCTATCAGTCTGTGGGTTAATTATTGGGTCTTCTGTTCCATTGGTCTTCAGGCCAGTTTTTGTTCCAGTACCAAGCTGTTTTCATTACTATGGCTATGTAATAGATTTTAAAGATTTTTATTCTTCTAGCACTAGTCTACTTGCTAAGGATTGCTTTGTACAAGGGTTCTTTATGGTTCCATCTGAATTTTTTATTGCTTTCTCCATCTTATTGAAGAATGATATTGGGATGCTGATATGCATTGCATTGAATTGGTGTTTTAATTAGGGCAATATTGTATTTTCACAACATCTATTCTTCCAGTTCAAGAGCTTGGTAGGTTTTTCCCATCCTTAAGCTTTTTTCAATTTCCTTATTTAAATTTTTATTGTTTTCACTATAGAAGCCCTTCACAATTTTTATGATTCCTAAGTGCTTTTTCAGCTATTCCAAGTGGAGTTGCTTTTCTGATATCAGTCTTGATTCCATAGTTGGCGAAGTGAGTTACCTTGATGCTTGTTTTGGAGATGGAATTTATCATCACATTGACTTTTCTATGTATGTGGACTTATGAGCTTCATATCTAATGATCTCAGCTACTGCTAACAGCTTTAATGTAAATCTTATTATGCAAATATCCTAGGTTTTCCTTTAACATCATCACATTTTAAAATTAATTTTCCAATATTATGATACTAATATTCTATAGTAACTTTATGTAATTAAAACTCATTGAATGCACCAGAGTGAATAGTTCTCATTCAAGAATTTAATGAGTAAAAATGTATAGATTTAACTTAAAAAATTGAAATCCTTGGAAATATTTTACTGTATATTCAATATATAGCTTTGAATGTAGCATACTATATTTGATAGCTACATAGTAATTTTTTATTAATTATAATTAATTATAGAGGAACATGAAAAATTCTTTTTCAAACTTAAATACCATGAAAGTTGTACAGGTTATGTTATATACTATAAAGTTCAGGCCATATAAAGAGTTTATCCTGCAAAATCAGTGTAGTGTTTCATTTTCTTATATTGTTATTAAGTTTGAAGTATTTGGCCTACAAACTATTCACTTCTAGTTCTTCATACTGGAATGTGAAGAGATGACTATCATTGCAATATTGTGATAAAAAAATTAAACACTTTTTGTGTTTATGTTTTGGTATCTATTATCTATATATCCTCTATTGGATTCCTCCACTAAACCAGTCTCTTGTAATAACAATTCTACATTCAGATTAACTAATTATCATAAGCATTCTACATTCAGATCAACTAATAACCTTCAATACATTAGAGAAAATATATGATGATATTTTTCTAAATCTAACTTAATACAATGTCCTAGTTTCATTTACCTACATTCTAGGCAAGAATTCTTTTATGGCTGAATATTTCATGTATATGCATATACACATATGTATATTATATTCATACATATAAATGTTTTGATACATATATACACACATGTAAATGCATATATTCATACATACATGTATTTATGCACATATGTATTTACACATATACATGTATCATGTGTAAATTTGCATGCATGTACATGTATGATTCTGTGTGTACACATGTACTTGTGTGTGTATGCATGCACATAAATACATGCATATTCATGTACATATAGGTGTATATACATGTGGATGTATTTATGCATATATGCATACATGGATACATACATATAGTTGTGTATGTATGTTTATATACATTTAAATATATTTATGCACATATATCTATATCTGATATACATTTATATGCACATATGTACCTATACATGTGTATATATACATGTACACATATGCATACATGTTTATACAAGTGTATTTATTTAATACAAATGTGTGTATTTGCATGTGTGTGTATATGCATAGATATATACATATGTGTGTTTGTATATAAAGAAGCCACTGTGTACATTCTTGTTTCTTAGTGATTCATAAAATATATGAATATAAATCCAATTACACACAATATATTTAGTCTCCATGACTACATAGGATTTATCTCAGCATGTAAAGACAATTGTATACATGAAAATCAGAGCTAGAAAAAATGAATTACTGATATCATCTCAACTTCTCAAGAAGCACAAATTGAGAGCATCAATGTTTGTGATCAGATCAGGTAAACAGATCCCAAACCTCCTAATATAAATAAATAGACCAGGTGTGGTACAAACATATCTATAATCCTAATTATATAATCACAAATTAGTCACAAATAAAACGATTATGTTTAAAAGCTCATGGTCATTAAAACTGAGATCTATTTTTAAAAAAAATTAATAAAGGTCTATGAAAGTTTAATTTAAGTTGTTTATTATTTGACTTTATGGCAGAAAACTCTGGGTTACAGCCCTACAAGTAGGTCATAGACAAATAGATGAAAAATATGAGAGATGATAAATATATGATAAATAGAGGATAGATACATATTTATAAATATATTGTCTCATGACAACAAAATTAATTTAAACACATGATTATTTCTATAGAAATAAGAAAACATGATAAGGGCCTGGGAAGGTAGCTCATTGGTAGAGCGCTTTCCTTGCATGCATGAGGCCCTGGGATCGATTCCTCAGCAGCACATAAGCAAAAAGCAAAAAATCCAGAAGTGGTGCTGCTGTTGCTCAAGTGGTAGAGCGCTAGCCTTGAGCTGAAGTGCTGAGGGACAGTGCCCAGGCCCAGAGTTCAGGCCCCATGACCAGACAGCCCCCCCATGACCCTGGTAGCATGTCTACTCTCCTCAGACACTGCTCTTGCCCACTCCATGCTCAGCTCTGTATGATGTAATAAAAGACTGCTCACTCAGAAACTGAGGAACACTCTCATCACCTCTGGCAACAATGCCTCAAATCTCAGAGGTGTGCATAGATACCGAACTAGCACAATGATTGGTACACTGTATTCAAAAGTTAGTCTGTATCCCCAGGGATCTAGTTGGATTCCTGAGTAAAGCCATATTTTTTCCAGCACCCAGTATTAGGCTCAAGATTCAAAGAGGATCTGGAAATGTTATCACAACCGAATTTTAGCAGGCCCTGCTCAATTGCAGTCCCAGAGACAGGCCCAATAATCAGGAGAGCCAGCAGATAAAGGTCTACAATTGACAAACCCAATCTGTGAAAACTCGATGAGTCATTTCTCCTGCAAATGCAAGACATCAAAGCAAGATGACAAGGATCACAGACACTCAAGCAAATATGGCACTTCCTAAAGAAATCACGTTGTTCCTGTAACAGTCAAGAAATGAGAAAATGTAGTGTCTTTTCTTTTTTCTTTTTTGTCAGTTTGGGGCTTGAACTCGGGCCTAAGTGCTATCCCCGGGCTCAGTAGCTCAAGGCTAGTGTTCTAACACTTTGAGCCATAGCACCCCTTTTGGTTTTCTGGGGATTAATTGTACATAAAAATCTCAGTTTCATAGCCTTTCCTGCCCAGACTGGCTTGGTATAGCAATCCTCAGATCTCTGCCTCCTCAGTAGCTAGGATTACAGACAGGAGCCACTGGCATCCATATCCAGTGGGATCTTAAAGGCAAAAACCACAAAGACTTAGGCAAATGTGGAACCACCAAAGGAAACTACATTGTCCCATTAACTTATAGTAAGGAAATGAACTTCTCATGAACTGCCTGTGGTTTAAAATAATTGCTTTAAATTAACTCAGTGAGTTACAAGAAAACATTTAAAAATAAAACTGTAGGGAAAATAAGTGAATACAGTGAAAAGGATATTAAGTAGCAAAACACAAAACCATCAGAAATGATAGAACTAAAAAATGAATTAATTGAATAATCCAATGAAGAACTTCAACAAAGAAAACCTCCATCATGCCTAAGAATCAGCAAACTTGGAAAGAGGTTATTTGAAAATTAGCAACCAGAGCAGTCAAAGAATGGATGAAAATGGCCATATAATCTATGGACACCAACAAGAAAACCTCTGTATGTGTTAGTATTATCTCTGAAGAAAACTCAGGGAAAAAACTTCCCATAGAAGGAAATACATGACTTGCTATATGAAACCAAAATGTCCACAAATAAAATTAAACCCAAGTGAGATCTACACAGAGGCAAACTTTAACTTAATGTAATAGACAAAAAAACCCCAAGACAAAAAAAGAACCCAACAACAAAAAACAGGATTTTGAGGGAAAGAAGACACCTAGAATGAGTGCTAGAAGAATTTGCCAAGCAAATAAAATAATGAGAGTTATCACCAGTATACCTGCATTTTAAAAAGTGCTATGTTTTTACAATTTATAGTGAAAATGCTAAATGAGTATTGCAAGGTTGGTGCTGGTGAAATATATCTTTCTCTAATTCTAGATAATTAGAAGGCTGAGATCTGAGGGAATTAGTTTTTAAGACAACCCCTAGAAGGTAAGTCTGTGAGACTCTTGATCTCTAATTAACCAGGAGTAAGTTGAAAATGGAACTGTGACTCAAGTTGGTAAGGAAGGCCAACAACTAAGGGACAGTAGCTAGACCCTGAGTTCAAGACACAGTATCAACACACACACACACACACACACACACACACACACACAAATTTTATATATATATATATATACATATATATATATATACATATATATATATATGTATATATATATATATATATATATATATATATATATATATATATATATATATGCGGCGAAAGCCTTCTCGACCAGCAAGGAAGAACGACCACCACACCAGGAGTCTTCTCAGATCACGCTTTATTGGAGAGCCTTTTTATTGATGGGAGAGCTTGAGCGTGAGAGCGCATGCACCCGAAACATGGCCGCTTATATAGGGAATAGGGACATGGGTCGGTTTATCATTGGTCATCTGCCTTTCACCGTCACCAGGTGCCACGGGATTGGCTGGGGATTCTACGTGGCTCGCGCACGCGCAAAGCCCAGGACCCACCATCCCGCCAAGCACCGCCTGAAATGAAGTGGTTACCTCAAAGCTGCAAGGGAGTGGGCGCCATCTAATGGCGTTCGCCCCGGCTCCCTAGAGAGCGAGAGAGAGAGAGAGAGAGATGATTCTCCTACTTCTGTTTTGAATTCACATAGATTTGTACAATGATTGTCTTGTTGTGATATTCTCATATATATGCAGTTTATTTTGGAAATATTCACCTCCAGTATATTCTTATTCTTTACCCCATATTTCAAACAACTCCCTCTTTGGTGGCTTCATTATGCTACATTCATAAATATCTATATACATAGATATATACATATCTATAGATATATACACGTATGTATATTATGTATACATAAAATTAAATTAATATTGAAATAGTAATATAAAATATAATATAGACATTTGTCTCATACAACTTTTATGTATAGCTCTAGTGGCTCATGCCTTAATCCTAGCTACTCAGGAGGCTGGGATCTGAGAATTATGCTAAAAAGCCAACGTGGGCAGTAAAGTCCATGAGGCACATCAATTAACCACTAGAAAACCAGAAGTAGCACTGTGGCTTAAAGCAGTAAAACACTACTTTGAGCACAAAAGCTCAAGGAAGAGCCCACACCTGTTCTCAGGCCCCATGACCAAGAAAAAAAAGTAAATAAAAACAAGCAATACAACAAATTGTAGTTTAAATATGCTAAGAAATCTGAAAAAATGATTTATGCCAAAAATAAATTTTCATGTATAATCTTATAAATAAATTGTACAAAAGGTAATTTTAGATAGTGTTCATTGCTTCAAAGTCAAAACTAGATTTTTAGTCCAGTTTGAATTATCATTTTTAATCTACTATCATAATATCCAAAGTTAAAGTTGATGCCCTCATATTTATTTAGAAAAAATTCACACTACTTATGCTAGATTGCTTACTACCGTCTAGTCTAACAATTTAATTCATTTATTGAAGGATAGTAAAAATTCCCTCAGGGAACAATTATGATACTATTTTGTAAGCCATATGTAATCATCTAAAATGGCACAAGGAATGTTTTTAAATTCAGAGACTGGAATAAAAAGCTTATGAACAAAAGAAAATAAAATATATCTTCAAATTTCTTTGTATGAAATGGGAAATATCATGTTACTTTAGAATAAATAATATTGCCATACCCAGAGTATGACTGAAATCACAGCTTTACTGTAGAAGTAAGCTAAGAAAGTACCCCTGATTTCCCCAAGAGAGAAAGGAGGGGGGGAGAGAGAGAGAGAGAGAGAGAGAGAGAGAGAGAGAGAGGAGAGAGAGGAGAGAGAGAGAGGTAGAGAGAGAGAGAGAGAGAGAGAGAGGAGAGAGAGGAGAGAGAGAGAGAGAAGCAGATTGACACTACATTTGAACAATTCTTAATAATCAGAAAATTTCCAGGTAGACATGGCTGATTTTGTTTTCGCTGGAAAACAAATTTAATGCGTGATTATTTAAAGGTGGATATCTCTTGTGTTTGACACAAGGTCAAATAAATGATAAGTAAATATGACCTTAAATTGCATCACTACACTTGTAATTCAGTGGGGAATATTTTCAGCTTGGGTTCCTGTCAATAACTTTTGTGAACATAATTATGCCATTGGCCTGACTTTCTGATTGCATATAGACCCATAAATAACAATGGAAAACAACAACAGCAATTTAAATGAGATAAAATAAATTTTATGGTACCTCTTGAATGTAAGGATTTATCCTCATAACAATATTCATACTTTATAAATAAAACTCTACCTTTCCCTCTTTAAATTTAATTGTGTGCTATAAGTAATAGAGTGGGATTACCTACTAAAGACAGTAAAAGTACCTATGGGCACATTGAGAAGCTATTTTTAATCATTTGTGATTATGTGAACCCTGCTAATTTTATCACTAATTGCAAATAGAGAGCAAATTACATGATCATTAACTAAATCTTCTGTGGTCTAAAAACCAATTAACTAAAATTGCTTAAACCTATCCTTTAAAGAATATTGTGAACTTTAGATATTTCTTCATAAAGGAAAAATGTGAGGTATAATATATATGTATATATTTACTAAATTGTATTTGTTAATAATTAAATCTGTTGTAATATCTTGGATAAAACAATCTAGAAAATCAGACATCCTGAAAAAAAATCTTGTGGCATCTTGCTACAGGATATAAACAAAGTTAGACTTTATCCATAGATTGCAAACTCGCTTATTAAATACCTTGGGAATGGTAACTTGAGTAAACTTACAAAAAATATGTTAGAGCTTAATAATTACATCTGTAGATAAGTGTGGCACTTGCCTCCTTTGATATTACTGTTTTGGAAAATTTACCTAAATTGAATCACAAATAGTTGATACAAATTGAGAATCATTTAAAAATTTAAGAAGATAATTTAGCTATTTTTATATTAAATGCAATTTTAGTAAAAGTGTATCATATTATAAATCATAATATAAAATCATAATGTAAAATTTATCATAACAAAATTAAAATTCTGCATTAATTTAATTTTGTTAGAATGTATCATTCTTTAATTTTCATCGTTTTCCCTATTATCTTACGATCATACTTTCATTTAAATTATTCTTTTTGATCACTATGTCTGAATTTTATAGAGATGGTTTCCATGACAACTTGATGTAGCTTTTGGCATATAATAATTTTGAAAGTAGTTTGCCTTGGATTTGTGTTTTGGGTTATTCCGTTAACCCTAAAGACTTTCCTATTTAGTTTTTCTTGGCAAAACTCAAGTTGAAGAACAAAAGTAAAGATCATATTTGAACTAGAACAGATAGGTCTTTCTTCTGAGGCATTATCCCTCTAATAATTTAAATCTAATTCAAACCAATTATGTTCAGGTATTATTGATTGTTCAAGAACATTGGTCTCTGTAAATAAAAACATTCACTTACATTCACTTACATGTCCTTATCATATTTGTTCATAGTTAATCATTATTACTTTTCCAATATGTTGTAGTAGTTAAGAAAAACTTTAAATTTGGATAATAGCAAATAACATTGACCACTTTTTCATGATGGTGAAAATTTATGGGATGCTTTTTTTCTGCTGTCACATTACAATTTCATGAAAGTTCATCATTGTCTCCTAATAGGTATGGAGATGAATATAAATAAAAATTTCACTCAGCTACACACATTAAAGAAGCATATAACCATGGATCTATGAATGTTTAAAGTGCTTCTAGGATTTCATAAGGAAAATGTATTGAATCTATCCTGTAACCAGGATGTGAATTGATGCCTTAGCTAAAAGGACTACATTGAACAACATAAAAACAACAATGAGAAGTACAAGTCGTTATGTCGAAAATGAACTTTACAACTTTGGTGAAGGGGCGGGGAGGATTGGGTAGGGGGGCGGGGAGGATTGGGTGGAGGCACAAAGGGAGGAAGGGAAGGGATGGGGAGGGGAAACAAAGGAGGAGGCTACAATGCTTGTTAAGAAATGTACTCATTATCTTGCCCATGTAATTGTATACCCACTATACAGTATTTTCACAATAAAAAAAAATTTTAAAAAGAAAGTCAACAACAACAACAAAAAACAAAACCCACAATACTTTGTAATATTCCTGTGCCTTTTCTTTTCTTTTTATTTTTCTTTTGTTACAGAAGCTTAAACTTAGGGCCTATGACTCACAGGTTTTTCGGTCAAAACTACCTCTCTACTATTTGAGCCATACCTCCAGATTTTTTGCTCCTTATTAGAGGTAATTCTCTTGGATTCCCTCTACCCTGCATGGAGTTGGCTTGGGATCCTTCCATCTCAGTCTCCTGAACAGTTAGGATTGCAGGCATTTAACTAGTCAGAATAATGCCAGCTTCTCATTTCCTTAATACCACATTTCAAGGCATTCTCCATTTCCTGAATGTTTTTGGGAAGCATGGATCCAATCTTTGTCTTTCTACATACAATACTTAACAGTCAGAAAAACATTGATTTAAATATTTTCTTTAAAATTATTCTTTAATTTTGAAAGAAATGGCTTTTGCAAGCAACACCACCAAGTATACCTGTCAAATGCACAATGCTATTGCTATTCTCATCACGTTTTATTTTTATAAGCAGATTATTTCTCCATAAGACCATGGAAATATAAAGAGGATAAAACATAAAATACTAGCAGGAATAATGTGAAGTAATTTATCTTATCTAAGGTCATGCAAAAATTAATTAAACAGAGTAAACATGATTTTTATTCATTTATTATTTATTACAAAATAACTTGAGAAATGTGGCTGGGTTCTCAATACAGAGATCATAATTATCCTGATTTTATCAATGTATCACTTTGTACTCTATAAATATGTGTAATTATTGTCTACTAAAAATAAAAACGAAACCATTTATAAAAAATGAGTTCAAGTCTTTCCATTTCCTAACAAATGGGGCAATGTTGTAAGCCACGCCCAAAGAAACATAGGTCCCATGGTTTCCCTTCTTTGCAATAACTAGTATATATCTCAGTCAAGCAGAAAAGGTCAGATAAGTTGATGTTAGGGCAATGAATCTCAAGATAAGTATTCAAATGTTTTCTTTTCTTTCATGCAATTGTTTCTAACGTATTTGTAAGATGATTTCTGTGTTGCTTTGTATGTCCCTCCCCCATAGTATTACCCCTGCTTTCACTGTATTTGATGTTGGAATAATTTGTGGAGGGGAAGGGCAAAAACAAATCGCTTAGCTAGGGAAACAGGTGGATCCATTGCAACAATGAGATGTGCAAGTCATTATGTTCAAAAATGAACTTTACAACTTTGGTGGGGGAGGTGGATGATCAGGTGGGGGGAGTATGAGAAGGGATGGGAAGGGGAAAAAAAGAGGAGGCAACAATGCTTGATAAGAAATATAGGCGTTATCTTGCCCATGTAATTGTAACTCCTCTGTATGGTATTCACACAATATAAAAAATAAAATAAAATAAAAAGAAAGAAAAAATCACATACATTAAAAACAACAACAACAAAATGAGGTCATTCACATGTTATTAATTCTAGGCACATAAGAAAATATATCTAAATTTCACTGTTAAGAAAATATTTAAATACATCTACATAGTTTTTTTTTAATTTGTACATAGCTAATAATTTAACAAGGCATATTACCTGTAGTTTTGGGTTTTTTTTAGAAGATATAAACCTTCAATCATTCATTTTATTTTTTTAACTTATTTTATTTCATTTCTGAACATACTGTACAGAGAGGTTACAATTACATGGGCAGGATAATGTGTACATTTCTTACCAAGCATTGCAGCCTCCTCCATTGTTTATCCTTCACCTAACTTGCCAGCCTCCCCCCTCCCCCCCCCCAGTCGCAAACCTTCCCCCCCCCACCAACATGACAACTTGTACTTCTGATTGTTGTAACAGGTCCACCTGTATCCTTAAACGACTTGTTTTTCCCATCTCCTCCACAAGTTATACTGACATCAAATATAGTGAAAGCAGGGGTTATACTGTGGGGGAAGGACATACAAAGCAACAAAGAAATAATCTTATAAATGCGTTAGAAACACATACATGAAAGAAAAAAAAACATTGAAATACATATCTAAGGGTTCATTTTCTGAGCATCACATTATCTGACCTTTTTCGCTTGACTCATACATATACTAGATATTGCAAATAAGGGAAACCATGGGACCTATGTTTCTTTGGGCCTGGCTTATATCGCTTGATATATTTTTTTCCAAGTTTTTCCATTTCCTAACAAATGGGGCAATGTCATTCTTTCTGATGGAGGCATAGAATTCCATTGTGTATATATACCACATTTTCTTGATCCATTCATCTACTGAGGGGCATCTGGGTTGGTTCCAGATCTTAGCTATGGTAAATAATGCTGCAATAAACATAGTTGTGCTGGGAGCTTTAGGGTGGTCTTGTTTGTAAACATTTGGCTAAATTCCCAAAAGTGGGATGGATGGGTCATAGGGGAGTTCTATGTGGAGTCTTTTTAGGAACCTCCATAGTGCTTTCCAAAGTGGGTGAACAAGTTTACATTCCCACCAACAATGAAGTAAGGTTCCCTTCTGTCCACATCCCCCCCCCCCAGCATCTGTTGTTAGAGTTCTTGATTTTTGCCATTCTAACTGGAGTGAGGTGGTATCTCAATGTGTATTGATTTGCATTTCTTTTATGGATAGGGAGGTTGAGCATTTCTTCATGTGTCTATTGGCCATCCTTCTTTCTTCTTCAGAGAAGTTTCTCCATAATTTTTTGCCCACTTGTTTATTGGGCAGTTGTTTCTTTGAGGGTTTGTTGTTGGGGGGTTTAATTTTTTGAGTTCCAAGTATATTTTAGATATGATACCCTTGTCCGTTGTATGGCTAGTAAATAAAATACCTAGGAATTAACTTAACCAAAGAAGTGAAGGACCTGTATGATGAAAACTTTAAACTCTTGAAAAAGGAAATCAACACAGAACTTAAAAAATGGCAAACCCTCCCATGCTCCTGGATTGGAAAGATTAACATCGTGAAAATGGCAATACTTCCCAAGGCTATCTACAAATTCAATGCGATACCTATCAAAATTCCAACCTCATTCTTCAAGGAAATAGAAGAGGCAATCCAAAAATTCATATGGAACAATAAAAGAACCCGAATAGCAAAAACGCTCCTCAATGGAAAGAACACTGCTGGAGGAATATCAATACCAAATTTCAAACTCTACTATAAAGCCATGGTAATCAAAACAGCTTGGTATTGGCATAAGAACTGACCTAAGGACCAATGGAATAGAATTGAAAACCCATAAATGAACCTACAGACCTATAGCCATCTAATCTTCGATAAGGGAGCTAAAACAATAGAATGGAACAAAGACAGCCTCTTCAGTAAATGGTGCTGGCAAAATTGGTTAACTATTTGTAGAAAACTAAAGCTAGATCCTTATCTATCACCCTGCACCAGAATCAACTCCAAATGGATCAAAGACCTCGAAGTCAAAGCAGACAATCTGAAAACATTACAGGATGGAATAGGAGAAACCCTAGGTCTCCTTGGCTCAGGCCAAAATTTTCTGAATAGAGACCCGGAAACACAACAAATCAAAGAAAGGTTGGACAAATGGGATTCCATAAAGTTGCAGAGCTTCTGCATGGCAAAGGACAAAGCTAGCACGATCAATAGAAAGCCCACGGATTGGATTTTGGGTTTTTTTGTTCCATTACCAAAGCTGGAATATCTGCTCTCACTTGGCTTTTTCACTCAATACAGGCACTGTACCAATTTATTGAGTCACATCTTTCTTTATCGCTCTTTGCTTGTCAACTGGAGATAAGAGTCTCAGAATCATTTCTGCCTGGGTTTCCTTGAACTAGGAATCTCAGATCTCTCTCAGCCTCCTGAGAAAGATTAAACGTCTGATCCATCAATACTCAGCCAAAACAGCACAGTTTATGGTACATATAATCATGATACTACCATATGTGTATTGTATATCACATATGCATTATATTTGTTTCTCTTATGTATATCATGTATTATATTAAGTAAAATAATATTACACACTATTAGTAAATTACTGTTTTCTGTTAGTCATAATCTCAATTTTTGCTCCTTCATTTTTAGAAAGAGATATTGATTTCTATGATCCATTTTTGTCTAAAATGGTGAGAGAGGGAAATTTAAAGAGTAAACTATAAAAATGTCCACATAGAATATATAAAGATGTTAATTATTACATGTTTCTTGAAAGTTTAGTTGGATGTCTTAATTCATAAGGATTCACCTGGTAATATTTTGATTTTTTCCATTTTCTACATCTTGTGAAGAAGCGATTTTCATACTGTATAACAGATTGTCTTACAAATCTAATTGATTAAATGTATCTCTAATCTAGTTTTTTGTATAGATTCAAAAATGTTAATTTCAATAAAAATGCATCATTAGTATTTACTTTATTTCTCTTTCATTTCTGATTAGTGCCAAATAGATTTAAAAACACTTTATTTTATTTTATTTAATTTTGTCAGTCTTGGGGCATGAACTCCAGGCCTGGGCACTGTCCCTGAGCTACTTTTGCTCAAGGCTAGCACTCTACCACTTGAGCCACAGCGCCACTCCTAGCCTTTTCTATTTATGTGGTACTGAGGAATCAAACCCAGAGCTTCATTCAGGCTAGCAAGCACTCTACCACTAAGCCACAGGCCCAGCCAAGACTTTATCTTTTATAATATTTTTTGTATATAAGGCAAATCTTCCAGATTTTGACCTAGTTACTAAAATTTCCAGAATATTATGTAAAATGATTTTACACACATTTAGTGATTGCACAAACTAATAAAGTATACATTAGTGTAATATAATAAGTAGGAAGACTGGAAATCATATTTTGCATGACATGTAAAAACTATATTATTGAAAACAATATTGAGATGAAGATTGATTATAAGATATATTTGGCTCATTTAAGTGTATTAATATGTGGCATTTTTGTTTTAAAATGCTCTCAAACTCACAATATTTAGATAGTGAAATATTCAAATGTTATAGGTATCTCAGTTTCTATTACCTTTTTATCATCTATCATCTATCTATATATATGAAAGACAACACATATTTCAATAATCAGATTTATGTTCTTGTAAAATATTAACCTTTGTTGGAGAATTCATCCATTAAAAAGGATATTCAGTTAAAGATTTACTGTTACTTTTATGTATTATAAACTAAATCTATTCATTAAATTATTTTTATTTATTTTTATTTTTATTTATTCTTTTTCAACTTTTTTTTCCTCTTCAAGCTTGGAATGATCAAAAGTAGCAATTTGACTTTTACTTAGGCAATATATTTCAAAACATAAACTACTAAATTCTTCCAGTTCTTTTTGTTCCAAAGGTTTTACCTTGTCATGCAGTACAATCTCCACCCTTGAGGTATGATGGAGTATATTCAATGCATGACTTCCATGAGACTCAATGATTCTGCTTATATTGGCTGCTTACATCTCCAAGCAGTGCCTTTGATTTAAGATGTTCACCACTAAGGGAAATTCTCTCTATTGAAGTGATTTGATTACGATAATCTCAGTAATTGTTATGCATAGTGTTTTGGACGAAAAAAAGACAAGGTCTTATATTTCACATCTTTAAATTTTAGGGCTTTTGTTGTTTATGAGCTATTTTATGTTTTCACAAATATCCACAATAATGTATTTTATATAGATTGTCATAAATTTAAATTTGATTGCATATGTATAGATAAGTGCATCACACATTTCATATTCAGAACATTAAAGTGTAATAACAAGAAAAATACTGAACAAATATGGAATAATTGCCAAAACTTTACATACATGTACACATATATGTAGTAGATAGTTTTAGATGATAGCTAAATATGTGAGAAGAGTAAATGAAAAATTTTAAAGTTACATTATTATTATAAAGGTGATTTACAGAGGAATTACAATTACATGAGTCAGGGAATGAGTACATTACCCTCTTACAATGTCTTCTGTTCCCTCATTCTCTCCTAGTCCCTCCCTCCTATCTCCACTCATGGGTTGTATAAATAATTTTCATTAGTGTCCATTGCTATCCTTTTTCATTCTTTTCCCCTTGAGTTCTGAACCCTCCCCCCAACCCTCTGAAGATATACACTTAACTACACCACACATAATGGAAGACAAAATCATTGAAAATTAAATTAAAAAGAGACATATCTTGTTTCCATATCTTGGAGGAGGTCATAGCTAGATAGATGGATGAATGGACAGGTAGACAGACAGACTGACTGGCTGACAGACAGACAGACAGACAGACAAACAGATAGATAGATAGATACATAGATACATAGATACACAGCTACATAGATAATTTGATACAAATAGGAAGAGACAGGCACATAGACAGTGCACCTTTTTGTTTCTCTCCTAAGAGTATCCTCTTTTGGTGTCATTGTGTATATCTAGAATCCTGTATAATTTATCATATCCCAATGTCATTTAGTTCTAATTTCCAAGTTGACTGTTTGTTTCTCTGAGCTTGGATTACACTTAGCAAGATTTGTTTTAGTTCCATCCATTTCCCTGCAAATGATACTACTTTATTCTTTCTAATGGCTGTGTAAAGTGTATATGTACTGTACTTTTTCGATCCACTCATCTATTGTGAGACACCTGGGCTGTTTCTATATCTTGGCTCTTGTGAATAGTGTGGCAATGAACATGGATGTGCAGGTGTTTTTTTTTTTTATCATATCCTGGCTCATGATGTTCAGGATAACTGCCCAGGAGTGGTTTGGCTGGTTTGTAGAAAAGATATATGATTAGTTTTTTTTGAGGAACCTCCAGAATGCTGTCTAGAGTGATTATACTAGTTTCTATTCCCACCAACAGTGCAGTAAGCTTCTTTTTTCCCCACATCCCTGCCAACATTTGTTGTTCTTTGAATTGACAATGTTGGCCGATCTAACTGAGATGGAATCTCAGAGTTGTTTTATATTTCTTTTATGGCCAGGGATGATGAGTATTTCCTCATGTGTTTCTTTGCCATTCTTAACTCTTCTTCTGAGCAGTCTCTCCTTAGCTCCCTTGCCAATTTATTGATTGGTTTACAAGGTTTGGGAGGGGTTAGTTTCTTGAATTCCTTATATAGAAGGATCCCTCACCTATTATGAGAGTTCCATTCCAGAGACCACTGCAACAGATGAATATCTGTGAAATAGCAACATTATATTTATTATATGTATGTATATATGTACATACATATAATCCTTAACAAACCCTTCCTATAACCTTTCCCACTCTCTCTTTCATCTTGCTCACCCTCTTTACATGCCCTTAGATACTTTCTACCCTATTAAATCTACATAATTATAACAACACTCTTAAAAGCTACATAATTTTAACAACATATAAAATTCTACATGGGTACTTGCCAATGAATTACACTACAACTTGAATGATGATCAGAAATTATGTAGCTGTGCAGCACTGATGGTGATAAAGGTGATGACAATGACACAAATGTACTACACAGCCAAGAAGAGCATTACAGCTCTTCTGAAGGCACCACTTCATCAGAGGCTTCATCAGATGGTGCAGTACCTTCAGGCCATAACTTCTATTTCTGCTAAAAGCCTGGTCCTAACTGAGCTCTTCATCTAAGTGGTGCCCATATTTATGGGGAGTTGCTGGTGCTGCTTTTTCTTCTGAGTGAAGAAGTTTTTTTATAAACTGACATGCCACTAATAATTGTATTTATGAAGGATGATGAATGAAGCATCTGGGGATCCCATTCCTCAGCCACTCGCTGAATTTCTTTGGCTATTCTGACCATGGTTTCAAGATGATCGAGTGTTTGACCAACCTCCTCCTCTTCTCCAGTCCATAGTTGGTCTTGTTCCTCATCCTCTTCTTGACTTGCTGACTTCATCATCTCCATTAGGTCTTTGACCATCAGTGGTTGTGAGTAAACATTGATCAGGTCATTCACATCATCAAATGTCATATCATTGAAACCATCTCCTCCCAGTAGTTTTGTCAGTTTCACAGCCTTACCTGCTGCAGAGTGATGGACTTCATCAAGGAAGAATCCCTTGTAATCATGGACCACTAGTGGCTACAAATGTTTCTAGCTGCCATTTACTGTTTCAGTCTTCACCTCCTTTATGTACTTCAGAATATTTAAGAGATGAGACACAATATTTTCATCACACCCATAAACCTTGGCAGGAAGTTTTTTTGTCTGAGTCCATAGCTTCAAACAGATTTAGTAGCGCGTTTCAAAAGTTCAGAGCACCTTACAAGCGTGAATAAATCCTTGCACTAAATGAGCAATGTAATGTTCGGCACTAAGGACTCTGTCTGGACACCATTATACAAGAGATCAACTACCTGGCTTCCAGCAGTGTACATGATCAGAAGCACTTTGAACTTGAGGTTTTTCTCTGCCTGATAAAGCTTAACCTCTAGGATAAAGCACTGGTAGAACCAATCAGCTGTGAGGAGTTTTCATGATTGAGGCCCTGGGGTTGTGCATCTAGTATTGTTTTTTAGGGCACTGGGGTTTTGTGAATTATCAATGAGACCTGGCTTTCCCATAAAGCTCCCAGCATTCTCATACATAATCAGTTACTCCATCTTTTTGAGCCTTAAAACCAAAGGCTTTGGCTTTGTCCTTCATAATAAAAGTGGGAGATGGCATTCTTTTCCAAAATAAGTCCATCTCATCCATGTTGAAAACTTCAGGCTTATAGCCCCTTCCTCAATGATAGATTTGAACATGTTGTTCACTCTCATAGTCCTTGGCTCTGGTTTTATCCACAAAGGCAGCTTCTCCATACAGAGACACACTCTTGAATCCAAAGCATCTTTGAAATTTATCAAATCAATCTTTGCTTGCACTGAATGTGTTGGTTCTGGTGTAAGAAGCACTCCACAGTCCTGCTTCTGCATTGTTGTCATCTTTATCCTCTTCAGCATTGTGAAAATCCATGCTTTCTGCAAAACAATCATTAAGTTTCTTGGCCTTTGTCTAGATGGTGTTTGTATCCCAGGAGATATTCTTCTTCCTGCAGTCATTTATCCACAGGTCCAATGAAGACTTCATCCTCACAATGGCCTTATTGTGGGAAGTGACCACCCTTTTGCAGTCTTGTTAAAAGTCTTTCTTGGTGCTGGGAAGTTGGCTCAGTGGTAGAATGCTTGCATCACATGCATGCAGCCCTGAGTTCGATTCCTTAGTACCATCAAAGCAGAAAAAAGCTGCAAGTGGCACTGTGTCTCCAGTGGTAGGGAGCTAGCCTGGAGCTGAAGAGCTGAGGGACAGTGCCCAGACCCAGAGTTCAGCATCCATAACCAAAAATAAAGTCATTCTTGTGGTAAACCTAATGTTCTTTTCATCTTTATGTGGTGAACTGTACATCTGTTGATACAATAATGGCAGGTTATAGCCATGTAGCTTTTGCCTTCCTTTAACAGGCTGAGAACTTCCACCTTTTGTTTGACATTTGGGTTCACTTCCAGAAGCCTTAGAAGGCCCAAAACATTTGGGTGGTATCATAGGACTAGATATAAATTCAGACTTTTACAAAAACTTCACAAAAACACAACACCACGGAGCAACATTACATATAGTGATCAGATGTCCATGTGAAGTGGACAAAGAGGGATGCTGAGGGCTGGGAAGGTGGCTCAGTGGTAGAGTGCTTGCCTTCCATGCCTGAGGCCCTGGGTTTGATTCCTCAGCATCACATAAGCAAAACGAAAAAAGCCAGAAATGGCACTGTGGCTCAAGTGGTAGAGCGCTGGCCTTGAGATGAAGAGCTGAGGGAGAGTGCCCAGGCTCAGAGTTCAGGCCCCACGACCAGACAAAAAAAAAGAGGGATGCTGAAAGATTGAAAGATTTGGCCCAGTAGGAAAGAATAAAGAGACTGATGCTATGGTCACTGTGCCAATCAGCTCCCAGGATACAGAGCACAACTGATGCTATGGTCACTGGGCCAATCAGCTCCCAGGATACAGAGCACAGTACTGTGGTTGGTTGACTTCCATTACATTAGCCAAAGGTTTGTCGTGTACAACCTCCCATTGGCAAACTTGAACAAGTATTAGTGGTGTATAGTACTGCATCTCAATTGTGCACAGTAAGGTGTTCATCCTCTAATGAACTACATACTGTATTTTATTTTTATTAAATATTCTTCGAATATGTTTTAATTAATATTTCATATTTTTATGTTGCTTTATTTTTTTAGGCAGAAATAATTAAAGTCATCAATATTACATAACTATATAAATACTGCAAAATCGCACAATATAGTGAAAACTCCATGATACCTGCAACACAATGAAGCCACAATAAGTGAACTGCCATTTAGCAAAGGATGAATGTACTGGATATTAGGCCTTTATCTGATGTATTGTTGGTAAAGATCTTCTCACAGTCTGTTGGCTTTCTTTCTAGTTAATAGCTCTGTCCTTAGCTGTGCAGAAACTTTTAATTTTGATGTAGTCCCACTTGTCAAGTCTTTCTTCTATTTATTGTGTCCCTGTATTGTTTTACAGTAAGTTTCTACCTGTACTAATGTTTCTGTTACTCCCTTGCAGTAATTTCAAAGTTTTGCTTCTTACGTTGAGATCTTTGATCACTTTGAATTGATATTAGTGCATCGTGACAAACAGGGTTACACTTTTAGTTTACTGTAAATGTATGCCCAGAGAAACAGCTTTAATATCTGTAGAAAGTAAAACTGCTCAAACTTCAAAGGAAGATTTTTTTTGAAATTTTAATATTTTTTCCAGTGGATTTAGCAGTCTTTTGACTTAAGCATGATGATACCACAAAATACTCCTGTAAGATCTTAACAAAATGAATTCTTAAAGAGTGAGAAGTTGACACAGGTATCTAAACTTAGTTATTTCATTCAAAAAGACATGGAACTTAGGCTCCATGATTCCCAAATGATATGTGCTAGAGTAAATTTTGTTAATAATTTTATATAAGTGGTGATGCCACTTGGGTTTACCATTCAGCCATGGAAAGATTCTTCTCTCCTATTGACCTCCTTGTAGAAATTGAAGCTGCTAATATTCTTGGATTACATTTTTAAACATATACAGAACAACACGGGGCGGGGGGGGGAGGAGGAGTTGCAAGGAGAAAATACATAGATACAAAATACCCATTGTAGTGAAAAAATCAGACTTCAACCATCCTGTAGAAGGGGAAACATAACAAAGTCTCAGTGAACAAAAAGAGTCAATTTTGAAAATAAAAATTAAAAATGGGTATACTATTCAATTTATTCAAAAAAATCAATGTCCATACATTTTTTTCAAGTTCAATTTCTTCTTAATCATATATCAAAATGATTTAAGATAAACTTCCTTACTCTACACAATGATAAGTATAAAATTAAGGTCTAATGTTAATTAGAATATAAAATTTACTTGTAGAAAAAATGACACACCATGTTATTAAAACACTCATGGATTATCATTGGGAACTATATATTAAAAATGTAAGACTCTTATCACTGCCAAAGTAATAGTACCAAATATTTCACACAAATTATCTAGGAATCATTCATTAAAAATATATGTACACTTAAACATTACTATAAAGCATATCAATTATATTGCATTTTACTAAAATAATGCATGAGGAAATACATTTTCATGTATACATGAGAGAAAAATATTACAGAATACATTTAATATAGGTGTGGGATATATATTACATTTATTCCTGCAAGGTGAAGCATGGTCAAAGCCACAAGTTTGATCTTTAAGAGGGTAAGTCAGTTTTCTTTGACCCAAGGGAGTGACTTCATCTACACTTCTGTGCAGTATCCATTATCATTTATCATATTGTGAAATAGCTTCATGATAAACATGATTTTGTAAAATAATCTGTACAATTTGGGAAAACATTAAAGCTATATATTTCAAAGCCTCATGAGTCACCAACAGTTGTAAAATGTCCCCAAATTAAATTTTGGTGAAATATGACATTGCTCTAGCCTATACAAGTAAGTTTTATCAATATATGTGTTGATTTCACATAGATAATTTAAATTTACTTAAATTGCCACAAATAACATTTAATGCTTAAAGACTTTCTGAGTCATCTCTATCAAAATTATTAATTCATATGGGCACTAAAACAAAATGTCTTCTAATTAAAAGATGTCAAACACTGTGCTTAACTTTCAAAGCAGCATCTAAAGCAGCAGGTCATAATTCTTATTGTCAGAATTCATGAGTGTGAAAGACATAAGCATCCATTGGACACTGATGTTATTTTACTGGGGGACTCTCAAACCCAACAAATAAAGCATACTAAAATTACCCTCTTTTTATATAAACATGTACTTCAACTGGAAATTCATTAATTTGTTTTGACAATGTATGTGACACATTTCTCATAAAATGGTGCTATTAGTTTTTTAACTTAATCTTAAATGCATAGTTGATTAAACAGATTTCAAAGTCACAAGTCAGAGATGTGTCCTAAATACATTTTAAGTTGGTACAGGGCTTGAACTCAAGACCTGTGTGATCTACTTCAGCTTTTTCCACTTATAGCATGCACTCTACCTCTAGCCACAACTCCATTTGGAGTTTTTTTATTGGAAATAAAAATTTTTCAGATTGGCTTCCAGGGCTTGTTTCAAAATATAATTCTCAGATCTCAGACTCCAGAATAGCTAGCTCTAGTTTTGGCTTCTTGGTAATTAATTGGAGATGACAGTCTCATGAACTTTCTTGCCCAGGTCAGCTTCATACCAACTTTCTCAGATCTCAGAGATTTCTATAGAAGTAAGCCACCAGTATCTAACCTAAATTCCTAAATGATGTAGGAGACACTATTTTAAATGTGTTATTGTGACATGTTTCTGTAGAATAGGCTAAAATAGGAGATCAGAGTAGAAATATGGAGCTATTTCCAAAGAAGACACTAGTGTCTCAAAGTATAATATTAGTTAATTAGGAGGCTGAGATCCCAAGGATGAGCTTGAATCCAGGACAAGGAGACAATCACTAGAGATTCCACATCCAGAAAAAAATGTAGTCATAATGTTCAGTGTACCTATGAAAAAATGGAACCAGGTAAGTAAGAGATGGTGTGTTTGGGAGAGATGGGGAGAAATATTAAAGGGGTTATATTAATCAGGATACATTTTACTCATTCACTGACTTACATAGTTAATTGAAACTCCTTTGTACAATGAATTTCTAAGACATTTACAAATTCTTTATTTAGTTTTCGTTAGTTTACATCCTGGAGGACTATAACATCACACTGATCCTATGTGATGGTCTTGCTTTGGATTTTGGCAGAAATCATGCCACTGTTTCCATGGGTGCCAATTATCTTTCACCAGATTAGTTTTGATGGGTTTACAAACAGGAGTTACTGTGTTTTATTGTTTTTTTTTTGTTTTTTACTTTATATATGTAAGCACATCTCTTGTCAAGTAACATTGTTATCAACTTGGGCATTAAAAACCTTCCATTTTAAGGAAAGCCAGCATATAGCTGGTGAAAATATCCTTGCACCACTGCCTCTACTCATTTGGCCTATTTGAAGTGTTATAATCCCAGCAGGTCTCCACAGGCTCCAATATGGCAGAGAATATACCGCTATTTTTTAATTAAAAAAATAACTAGCAAATCTCAGCTGGAATTTGGCTATGACATTCTGTCATAGCCAAATAAGCCTAACATGTGAAGTTTAAACTTTGTTTTCTCAGAAAATAATAAAAGAAATGACCATAAATAAGTAAAGATATAAAGCAACAGTTTTGTGTTTTTATTGATAAACTCTGTAACTTGGTTATGTCAATAAGGATGTATATGTGAAACTGATTACCTATAAATTATATTGAAATGCATGACACTAATTGGAAAAGCCTCTAGAATGATTGTAAATAATAATTACAAGGCATGATGTCTTACAACATCATGATGTTTCACAACATCTTCAAAGCAAGGAATAAACATTTAAATGTAGTTCCCAAAGTGGCATGAGTAAAACAGAGACTTTTTGGACAAATATTTCTGAGGATAAAAAGCAAGAGCACCTATGTCAAATGCATTGTGTTGTAATGGATTTTAAGGATTAATATGCAGCCATTGAATAACTTGCTATGGATAATTTCCCTTTCGATTTCACATTCATGTATCGATTGTTTTATGGGTTCTTTCCTAGATTTCTTTTCTGTTCAGACTCCTATGCTAGGCCCTGGAGCTACATTACTTAGTAAAACAGACAGGATATCTGACTACTTAAAGTTTTCCTTCTGGTGGGGGAAGATATTAGGAACTTAATACATGGATAGCATACTTTGCATAAAAAGGCAGTTATATGAATAAAAAACAAGACATGAGAAATAACAATATGGACAAGGGAAATAGAAAGTCACGTGATTAGTTGTAGTCTTTCATAGAAAGATGTCATTTTGTTACCAGTGGGTGGTGGTGGAAGTGAGCATTTCATATCCTTGGAATTTCCAATGAGAACTGAATAAAATGCACACATAAACAGACACTACACAAAAATAAAATTGCAAAGCAATTACGGGGGACAGGAGAGGCTGAGAAAGAGACAGACAAGGACAGAATGAGAATACCATCAAGGGAAACAGAAATGGCAGGCCTTCCTCACCTTTGCAGCTCAGTTGCAAACATAATTAAGAAAATTTCCATTTTATTCAGTTCAGAGAATTGGAGGAATTCATTGGAATGACAATGGGCTGATCTTAGGGAAATGAAGTAACTTTAATTAAAAGACTTTTAATTTTTTCTATTTTTTATCATCATTAAGTACTTGTACAAAGGTGTTAACATTTAACAAGTAAGTATATAAATATAATACTTTGTTTTGTGGGGATTTTTACTTGTTTTGCCAGTTCTGAGGCTTGAAACTTGAACTGTTATGCTCAAAACTAGCACTCTAAACCTGGTGCTGGTGGCTCATACCTGTAATCCTAGCTACTCAGGATGCTGAGATCTGAGGATTGCGGTTAAAAGCCAGCCAGGGCAGGAAAAGCTGTGAAAGTCTTATCTCCAATAAACCACCAGAAAACCAGATGTGGCGCTGTGGCTCAAGTGGTGGAGCACTAGCCTTGAGCTGAAGAGTTGAGGGATAGCTCTTTGTCCCAGAGTTGAAGCCCCATAACAACAACAACAACAACAAAAACAAAAGCAACAACAATAAAAAGACCACGAGCACTCTACCACTTGAGCCACAGCTAAACTTCCAGCTGTTTGTGGTTAATTGGAGTTTAGAATCTCAGGACTTTGCTGCCTGGACTGGCTTCTAACTGCAATCCTCAAATCTCAGCCTCCTGAATATCTAGAATTACAGGAGTGAATCACCAGCAGCTAGCAAGTATAATACTAATTCATCAGTGTCACTCTTTTCATCATTCTTCCTACATCTCTCCCAACATAATTCCTCCCAATTTTCTTAGTTTCTTAGGATATACACTGAACTTGACTTCATTCCCAGCCCCTTTTGAGATCATTGCATGTACATTGTTTCCATCCCACAGTTCTAAGTATCTTTATGAGATGCAGTTCATATGCAGGATGCTTTTAGTAGGAGTTTGTTGTACAGATGTCAGAGTAAAGGTGCATACCGTTCCATTGCCTGAAGTTTTTCTATACCTAGGGAGAATTTCTGATGATTTACTGGCAACTAACTACTCTCAAGGAAGAGTGATCATGGGAGGTAACATGAAGAGATAAAATGCTTGGGTCTCCTAGAACATGACTAGGAGAGGGGTTTGGACTCAGGTTCTTTCCCCATAGCTAACTCTCCTTCAATTTGAGTTAAATGGGATTACAAAGTGAGCCATAAGATTTAAAGAATTATTGCTCTCTAGAAGAAATTCTACTGCATAGACAATAGACTAAATCAATGAAAGATAGGTTATTAATGTGTTTGGAGCCAACTGAAAGGGAACAGGACTACTCAAATGAGAGAGATGGCCACCACAAGAACTCTGATACTTTATATGACTTTTAGAACTGTCTTGGAGTTTTGAAAAGAAGCACAAGAAAAATCAGATCCATCTTTCCAAAGGATATTTGCATGTTGAGATAACATCAAGGTCTTTGAAAATTGTGTCTAAACAGAATATGGTGGTGGTTTCATCAAGGTGGATAGCATTTGAAATGAGATGAAAAAATCATACTTGTGTACTGTTTAATTTAAAGCTCATCTACTTTTCTGATGGACCATACCTGGGTTTAAGAAGAGGTAAAAAAATAACTCCAGTGTTCTCAGCATATAAAATAACACAGGGGTTTGATAAATGAGATGAGAGGTGTGGATGCAACAGATTTGGTGTATGATGAAATGATTGGTTTCGATTTTAATATCTAGGTTTCTCAGTAGACAAGTAGCCATGTTGAGAATCCAGCTGATGAAGGATTTTCAAATCTAAGTCCATGTTTGGGTTTGAGAAAATAGCATCTGTCAGGAGATGCCAATTTAAGTTACTGAAGTTATTAATTACTGGAGTTAAGATACACACTTTTCTTTATTTTCTTGTACAGTCAGTGGCATGACTCTCATTGTATATCACCTTTCATTTCTTAATTCCCTGATATTCTCACACCACAATCCTTTTTAGAATCATCTCTGTACTATTATTCCATTTCCTATTTAATTTACAGACATTAAGATTTCTGATGAAAGACAACAGTTGTTCAATGTTAAATCCTAGTTCAACCTGGCATTTAAACTTAACTCTGGCCCTCTTGGTAGGCAGGTGTTTTATGTGAGCGATGCCCTTTCAATTTTTCATCTTGAATTATTTTGGAGGAGCTGGTAATTTGTTTGTTCATTTTTGTTGAGTAGCATGAACATTTGAATTTCCTTTCTAATGTCTTCCATGACCCACTGGTCATTCAGCAGTGTGTTGTTTAGCCTCCATGTGATACCACACTTTCTTTAGTGGCTTTTGGTGTTGAGTTCTAATTTTATTCCCTTGTGGTCAGAGAGAATGCAAGGTATAACTTCAATGTTTCTGAATTTGGACAAGTTTGCTTTGTGGCCTAAAATGTGGTCTATTTTAGGAAATATTCCATGTGCTGCTGAGAAAAACGTGTATTCTGATGCTACTGGGTGAAATGTTCGATAGATATCTGTTAAATCTATTTGATCTATCCAGCTGTTTAGATCTGTAGTTTCTCTGTTGAGTTTTTGCCGAGTTGATCTATCTAGTGCGGAGAGTGGTGTGTTAAAATCCCCAACAATTAATGTCTTAGAAGTTATATGGGATTTGTGGGAAAGTAGTGTTTCTTGGATAAATTTGGGTGCTCCATTGTTTGGCGAGTAGATATTTAGAATTGTAATATCCTCCTGAAGGAGAGATCCCTTAATTAGTATGTAGCGACCTTCTTTATCTCTTCTCAGGAGTTTTAATTTGACATTTATTTGATTTGATATTAGGATTGCAACTCCCACCTTTTTATGGGGGCAGTTTGCTTGGTAGATTTTGTTCCAAACTTTAACATTGAAAATGTGTTTGTTTTTATGGGCAAGATGTGACTCCTGAAGGCAGCAGATAGAAGGGTCTTGTTTTTTAATCCAACTAGACAGTCTATGTCACTTAATTGGAGAGTTCAGTACGTTAACTTTAAGAGAAAGTACTGAGAGGTATTTGGAAGTTCCTGCCATGTTATCCACCTTCTCGGGGGTTGCGAAAACTTTGTTCTTCCTATGGTCCTTGGATTCTCAGTTTGGGTGCAGTGTCTTGACTTTTATTGTGGTCTTGTTGGTTATCTATGTGTAGGACATCTTTAAGAATCTTTTCTAGGGTTGGTTTTGTGGAGATGTATTGTTTCAATTTTTCTTTTCTCTGGAAGGTTTTTATTTGGCCTTCATTTATGAAGGACAGTTTAGCTGGGTACAGTATTCTTGGTTGATAGATGTTTGTTTTTAGGGCATGGCACACATCGTTCCAGGCTCTTCTTGCTTTGATTGTCTCTGCTGAGAAATCTGAGGTGATTCTAATTGGTTTTCCTTTATAGGTGATTATTCTTTTCTCCTTGGCAGCTTTAAGGATCTTTTCCTTGGTCTGAGTTGATCCTGTGTGGATGATAATGTGACGGTGAGATATCCTGTTCTGGTCTGGTCTGTTTGGACTTCTAAAAGCTTCTTGTATCTGAATAGGCCTATCTTTTTGCATGTTTGGGAAGTTCTCTGCTAGGATCCTGTTAAACAATTTTCCTAGGCCATTGACTTCTCTTTCTAGGTGCTCCTCTACACCCATTATCCTTAGATTAGGCCTTCTGATGGTGTCTTCCAAGTGTTGAATAGATCTATCATATTTCTTGGACTTGTCTTGGATGGTTGTATGTTCTTTCTCTGTAATATCTAGGCTATCTTCAATCCCTGAGATTCGATCTTCTGCATGGTCTAACCTGCTGTCAAGACTTTCTACTTTGTTTTTTATCTCTTTTCCTTCTAATTGGTCAGCTTTGATGGCTTCAAGTTCTTTGTTGTAGCTTTGTTTTAGGTCTTGTATGAACTTCTTTACTTCCTTAATTTGATGTTCAGTGTTTATTCTCAGATCACTTAGTTGATTGGTTATGGTTTCCTTGGACTCCCATTCCTTCTGTTCGGTTCTGTTCAGCATTCCCTTAGTGGTCTCCCTGACTTCCTTCAGCTCTTTGTTAATGGATTCCATGAATGACTTTAGTGATCTTTGTGTATTCTCTTCCTTCTCTCTCAATTCCTGTATTACTCTTTGATAAGCTGCCTCCTGTTCGTGGGATTCCTGTAGTTCTCTTTGAGTGTTCTCAGCCTGTTCAGGCCATTCCTGGGTTTCTCTTTTAGTAATCTCAAGCTGCTCATGCAAATCCTATATCAGCTTTTTATTAGCTTCCTTATGCTTATGATATTCCTGTATAAAATTTTGAAATGCCTCCTCTCACTCCCTGTCACGCTCCTACTGTGACCTTTGTATGCTTTCAATGATTTGATTTATCATGTTTTCCAGCAGTGTTTGTAGAGCTGTTCGGGAATTCTGCTCTGGATTATTCATTATCTGTTCTGTCCCCTGATTATCGTGATTGGGAATTGAGATACCCGGATTTGCCATTTTTCTTGTGTTTTTCCGGCTTACTCTGCCCATTTGAGATGAAAATAGCACCAGTTTTGTGCTAGAACACTATCTTAAGGCAAGCATCAACCCAAGTTTGAATTTGCACAGCCAATAGTCTACAGATACAATCTAGTTCAACAGATACATCTATTCAACATCAAACAACTATACGTTAATGGGCTACGGACTGCAAAGAAGAATTTGGAAGACCAGCAATTGTTAGGGTTAGGGAGAGATGTGGGTAAAAATAGGAATAGATTGATGTGGGGAGGCTCTGGGGGAGTTAACTAAGTCTTAATCTCAAAGCAGGAAATAGGTTGGGTAGGATGAAAGTAGAGAGATAGAGAAAACAGAAAAAAAAATAAAGGGAATGGGAAAAGAAAAGAGTCCAGAAAAAATAGAAAGGTAGAAATTAATAAAAATTATGTAGATTCGATTACAATCTATTTAGATAAGAACGTGAATTTATTCAGAGAAGGGGAGGAATATAAATTAGATGTGAAAAACTTAAAAATAAAAATGCTTAAAATATTATCTAGGTATAAAGAGGTAGTACTGCTATTAGGGAATTTACGTCTTAGAGGTTTTGACTTGTGTAATAAATTTGTGGATTAAGTGTGTACACAATGGGGGATAGGGTCTAATAGTCAACTACAGGTTTATCTGAGGGTGTGCAGGACAAGGATTGAGTCACATAAAGAAGAATGAAAGAGAGGAGAAGGTGAAAAAGATAAGAAAGGAAGAAGAAAAAGTTGAGAAGTTCAGTAGAGCTGAACAAAAAACAAAAAGATATTTTAAAAAGAGAAAAAAAAAGAGATGACCAAAAAAGAAAGCAAGAACGCACACTCCCGTTTCCCTAAAATAAAAATTTTAAGAGGAAAAGAAACTTTCTGGAAAACATTTTTTTTATCAAAAAAGGCAAAGATTAAAGATCGAAAAAAGTTTTTGAAAAGAAAAAAAAATTATATAAGGTACCCAAAATAAAAACTAAAAACAAAAACAAAAAACAAAAACAAAAAAAGAAAATCCCAAAAATTTCTTTGATTTTTTTTGGGGGGGAGGAGTGGGAAAAATCCTGTATCTCCCTTGTGTCTGTAACCAGCCTCTTATTGGGTCTCTGGTCTGCTTGTGGTCCTGTGGCTTGGTTTGTTTCTTATGTCAGTTTGTTCGAACAGGCAGTAAAATGCTCTGCTTTACCCAGGATTTGGCGATCCTCCTCCTAGGCTAGTTCATTGGGAGACAGATCTGCTTTGAGTATCACAAAAGAAGTGGATGCAGTGATGAGGCTAGGTTCTGGTAGCTTTTCTGGGGCTGGTTTGTGAAAACCTCACAGAGCCCAGCCTGGAGCCATTCTCAGGGTTTCTGTTTACTGATTTTCAATTGCTTGTGGAGGCTGCTAGAGGGAGGGGCAGCCTCTGGCTCTGATTACCCAGTGAAGAAACCCACTCCTGGGGGGCTGGCGCCCGAGCTGGGTGACTTTTCCCTGGGTGGAGCTGAGTCTGGCAGGTCACGCAGCTGTTAAGTTCTTGTGATCTGCTAAATGACTCGTTTTATTCCAAGGCCTGAGCTGGAGCTAGCAGCTCCTCCGAGCTTTTTCGTTATCCAAGATTGAGATCACCGGTGCTGGGGGGGGGGGTGGTCTTCCCTCCTCTGCTCTCTGAGAAGGAGTGAGGACGTCAGGCTTCTACTCACACCGAGTCTTGGTTTCTGGGTCCTCTCTGGTCTGCGAACTGCAGGATGAAGATGTCCTCTCCTTGTGGATTTTTGCTGGTGTTGAGTAGAATCCGCTCACCTGCTGCATCTGGCTCCTTCATCCCAGACTCTTTGTTGCTCAGGTATGGTGCCTGAGCTCGCCCGCCACCGCCACACCTGCTGCCGCTGCGGCGGCTGCTGGCAAGCACTCAGAAATGTTTCCTTGCCTTGGTTTCCTTCTCTGGCCAAACTCTCTGTCCTGTGATGATTCACTTGGTGTAATTCTCTGACTTAGGACTGTTTACTTGAACCTTACTTAGACTCCAGCATCTCCTCCGCCATCTTCCCGGACTCTCACTTTGTGTTCTCTTACTTTTCTATTTTTTCATGTTCATACCATATTGGTGATCATTTATCATTTATTTTGACAAACTGTCTACAAAAGTTTATAATTTGATAAGGTGAAACTATATATATTGAAACTTTTTTTTATACATATATATATATGGAAATATTTTTCTTGATGTTAGGAAAAAATACTTCAATTTTTATTGAGCATGATGTAAACTATGAATGTGTTTTCTAAGGGCTTTATGGTGCTGCAGTTTGTCCTTCTACACATAGTTTTTGAGAGTGAAATAAGGAGGCCAGGTCTGGCTGGCACCATATTGGCCACATTGTGGGTGGTAGGGTCTCACATGTTGTCTTCTGCTGGGGGAAGGAATGCCCCCAGCCCCATCACCTGCCTTCCAGGTAATGGGTGTGCCTGGACCCCTAGAGGCAGGGGCAGGCAGTTGGTTGATAGGTTGCTGAATCTGTCAGTCTAGTGCCTAGGACTGGGAATTTCCTGAGTATCTGCCCCCTGTGCTTACCTATTTATGCCTGGACCAACCTAGGCCGGGAACTCTATGCCACAGTGTGTCTTCATGATCGCGATCTGTGTAGTGTCTCCTGGCTCATTTCCAATCATCATGGAGTCCCAATTCAGTTCTCCATTGGAGCTGATTTGACTTTTTGGTATTGTTTTTGTTATTTCTTTTCTCTTTAGCATGTTTCTTAGCTGTGTTATGTGTATTTGCATGCTACAGGACTTTGTAACAAATGGCAGCCTGCAGCCTGTTAACTGTATAATAATGACTCCAGTATACTATATTTTAAAATGTGGCTTCTGGGATGATTTATCTTACAACAAGAGAATTTAAAATAAATAATGAGGAATGTTTGTTTAATTTTATTATTGTGGTATTTGGGTTTGAACTAAGGGATTGAGTGCTGTTTCTTAGCTATACATTAAAGGCTGGCACTCTACCCCTTGAGCCACACATTCAATCCCAGCTGTCTCTGGTTAATTAGAGACAAAAGTCTCAGACTTTTCTTCCTGGGCTGTTTCATAACTGCAGTTCTTAGATCTCAGCTGAGATTACAGGCATAAGCCCAAAAACTCATGGACAGACCCTGAGCTCTAGCCTCAGCAATAATACATACAAAGCCCAATGTTGGGTACAATTGGTCATGAGGTCTTGTAATCTTAGACATTTTTGTTGAGTTGTTTTATTACTAATTCAACTCTCTTTAACTCTTTAGTTCTTATTTTATTCCCATTTATCATTATTCAGTCATAATAGATTATACGATTCTTATAGTATTTGTACTTAACATAATATTGAAAAATTTATCAAAATAATTGAGCAAGGGTAATATACAAAATAATTCTAAATCTTAGTACTACAAAAAAGTAAAGATGGATTTACATAGAATGAAATGTATTTTGTTATTCTGGTCTAGAAATCTAAAAAAATAAAATTAGTACATTAATATTATTATTCTAACATATCTCAAATGAATTAAGCCTCCAATACACGTTATAATATTACTTAATTTTGTGGTATTATATTTTGGATTCAAAATGCTACCGTCACTTGATTTAGCCAGAAAATCTATTTTCTTTTCTTGTTCATCAGTGTTATTTTTAATAGATACTCTATTCACAGAAGTTAACACCATATTAAAATTATATTATTTTAGTGATAACCTTCAAACATTTCTTTGATTCAATCCAATGTTTCTAAAATCTCTATTTCAAGATAAGCACACATGTTAAGGGATGGTACATTATATAAATGTAACACAAATGTCCTAATTTTCCTCCACAAATAATTAAACGTAATGCCTTTTGGATATACTTCCATAAATGTCCCAACAACAAATCTTCACAGGTTCTTAAGACAGTGCTTTAATGTACAGACAGAATTAAAACGTAAGTGCTTGTAAAGTGCAATTTTGAGCAATGGATTTGTGAGTTACCACTGTGAATGATATTTTATACTTGTGGACATGGTTGGATAAGATTACACTGGGATCATCTCTAGATGGCTATTAGAGAAAGATAAATGTTTGAACTTTAACAAAAGTTCTAATATTTCGTTAGACATAAAGGCATAATTGCTACCCCACTTAAGAGTTGAAGTCAATATGTTTCTACAGAATGGTGATAGGCAAAATGTCTGACTTCATTATTTGGAAAATCTAGTCATGTTGAGAATAGAGATGAAAGTGTTATCTCATACATGTTTAACCTTGCCCATACACCCACACATGCATACCTTACTACCCAAGAGAATAAATCCAAGATGCTATAGATCTGACCACAGGAGAGCCAGTGTTGAGGGAGGGGCTGTCTTTTTATTGAGTACAGAATTTGAACATCAATGGTCATTTGAAGGGCCATATCTTAGTAAAAAGCTCCGATATATTACACAAACTTAAGCTATGTATAGTGTCACCATTTGGAGTTGGTTAGAGAAAATAGTTTATACATACAAAATATTTTTATAAGGTACATTTTAGCGAGATTTTTGTTAATACGTCTTCCTGCTGTTAAATTTTTTCAAAACAATTGGATCATTACAAACTATAGAAATTTGGAATCTTTCCCACCTTTTTGGTTTTTTCTCCATTTATTTATTCATTTATTTATTTATGTTTTTAACTGTGAAAATACTGGTAAATAATCCTGCAATAAATATAGTTGTGCTGGTCGTTAACTTCTTGTAGAAAACTAAAGCTAGATCATTATATATCACTCTCCAACATAATCAACTCCAAGTGGATCAAAGACCTCGAAGTCAAACCAGAAACTCTGAAAACATTACAGGATGGAATAGGAGAAACCCTAGGTCTCCTTGGCACAGACCGAAATTTCCTTAATAGAGACCTAGAAACACAACAAATCAAAGAAAGGTTGGACAAATGGGATTGCATAAAATTAGATAGCTTCTGCATGGCAAAGGAGATAGCTAACAGGATCAATAGAAAGCCCATGGATTGGGAGAAGATCTTCACTAGCCATACAACGGACAAGGGTCTCATATCTAAAATATAATATCAACTCAAAAAATTAAATCCCCCAACAACAAATCTTCAAAGAAACAACTGCCCAATAAATAAGTGGGCGAAAGACTTAAAGAGAAACTTCTCTGAAGAAGAAAGAAGGATGGCCAATAGACACATGAAGAAATGCTGAACTTCTCTAGCCATAAAAGAAATGCAAATAAAAACAACATTGAGATACCACCTCACCCCAGTTAGAATGGCTATAAGCAAGAACTCTAATAACAACAGGTGCTGGAGGGGATGTGGACAGAAGGGAATCTTACTGCATTGTTGTGGATTTGTAAACTTGTTCAGTCACTTTGGAAAGCAGTATGGAGGTTCCTCAAAAGACTCCACATAGAGCTCCCCTATGACCCATAATTTGGGCATTTACCCAAATGTTTACAAGCAAGACCACACTAAAGCTACCAGCACAACTATATTAATCCTAGGTACCTCTTTAAATTTTATCCCTCAACTTGATAACATAGCTCATTTATTTTTTGTACATGAAACTTCATCCCAATCAAATGATTTACCACTCTACCTTCACATGTAGCATCAAGTTCAGATAAAACTGTCAAAATGTGTGGTGAAAAATGTTTTATAAAAGAAGGAGGCTACAATGCTTGATAAGAAATGTACTCATTATGTTTCCCATGTAATTGTAACCCCTCTGTACAGTATTTTCACAATAAAAAATATATTAAAAAAACAAAAAAGAAGTTCATTTGTGCTGGGAATGTGGCTTAGTGGTAGAGGAATTGTCTCGTATGCATGAAGCCCTGGGTTTGATTACTCAGTACTACATAAACAGAAAAAGCCAGTAGTGGTGCTGTGGTTTTAATGGTAGAGTGCTAGCCTTGAACAAAAGAATATCGAGGTCAGTGCCAAGATGAGATCAAGCCCAGAACTGTCCAAAAAATTATTGACTATATATTAACCACAGTGCATTTGTACAACTCTTTTTTAAATAACTTGGCAGATCTTTAATCTTGTACCAATTCACTAGTGATTACAATAAAACCACTATCATTGGCATGCCGACATTAGCTAATTGAGATGTTTTCTGTTCCCAATTTTTGTTAATATCAATTAGTTATAGAAGTGGTTTCCTTTTGACTAGACCAAATATGTAGATAATATACCTTGATCTGACTCATCACAAGCATCAATGTCTTTCCGTGCTTCTCCCCCTTCCCAAACTTACTTCTTTATTTTTCCATTTTGCACAGGTACTTAAAATATTCTAACCATAATCACCCTCCTATACCCTCTCCTGTTACCCTTCCCCACTCCAATTGCTACCACCATCCAGTCAGGACCTTTTTGACATTCTTTGCCTTCATTCTCTTAAGTGTATGTTAATCCAGATGTCAAGAATGAGACACCATTGTCTTCTTTCTCAACCAATTTAAGTCCAAAATCTTTCCTCCATTCACATAAGCATTGCTGTAGCAAGGCTAAATGTCATATTTCTCTTTGGATGTGTTAATAGTCTGATTTGTCTTTCATAATCCTAAATATATTCAATGATAGAGAGATAGATAGATAGATAGTTAATTTTATCAGAATACAGTACGCATAACCATGTATGTGTGTCTGTATATAACTTTTCTTCAAAACACAAGTTGTCAAAGTCTTAAAACTACCTTTCAGTGTTTCTGCCTGCCTTCATCACTCATTTTTTTCCTTTGAAGTCTGTTTCATTGGTTCTCAGTGTGATCTTTCCTTTGCCAGCATCATGCCATTGATGTGCTCAAGTCTGTTCTTGTATTTCACATTTAGTGCAGAATCTAGAGTTTCGGCCACAGTTCATTCATCTTCTCCTTTCTTCTTTCATTTTCTGAAAGTTCCTGTGGACAATTTTGTTCTGAATTCATCACTTACACCACAGAGTTTTTGAAACATGTGCTAAGAATGAGAATAGGTAATTAATCTTTGTCCTGAGAAGTAGCCTTTATACCATTAGGCATATTAATGTTTCATGGAAATATTTAAATATGATTTTGTTATATTGGTTTAAGTAGAACAAAAAGCAAACCGATTTGATTACAGTGGTAGAAAATATTCCTTAGAAAATGACTTTTGTGTTTTGCTTTGTTTCTTCAGGATATAAAATTATGATGAAGTATATACATGTGAGACTAATTTTTAACTGTTCTGCCTTCTCAAAAGGTGTAGGTAAGTAACATTATATTTAAAATACCCATTTCAAGCTTGGTGCTGTTAGCTCACAGCTGTGATCCCAGCTATTTAGGATATTGAGATTTGAGGATTCAGGTTCAAAGCAAATTAGAGCAAGAAAGTTCCTGAGACCCTTACCTCCAATTAACCATCAAAAAGCAAGAACTGGAGCTGTGGATCACATAATGGAACTCTACTCTTGGGCAAAAAAGCTTAGGGAGAGTGCCTAGACATTAAGTTCAAGACCTAGAACCAGTGTGTGCATACACACACAGACACACACACACACACACACACATACACACATACACAATTTGGTACTCTTTGTTTCTATGTCAAATATTTTGTAAGAATTCTAATAACAACAGATGCTGGAGGGGATGTGGACAGAAGGGAACCTTACTGCATTGTTGGTGGGAGTATCAAATCATTTAACCACTTTGGAAAGTAATATGGAAGTTCCTCAAAAGTCTCCACATAGAGCTCTCCTATGACCCAGCAATCCTACTTTTGGGCATTTACCCAAATGATCACAAACAAGACCGTAATAAAGTTACCAGCACAACTATGCTATTGCAACATTATTTACCATAGCTAAGATATGGAACCAACCTAGATGCCCCTCAGTAGATGAATGGATCAAGAAAATGTGGTATATATACACAATGAAATTCTATGCTTCCATCAGAAAGAATGACATTTCCCCATTTGTTTTGGAAATGGAAAGACTTGGAAAAAATTATATTAAGTGAAGTAAGCCAGGCCCATAGAACATAGGTTACATGGTTTCCCTTATTTGAAATAAACAGTGTATGTCTTGAGTCAAGCAGAAAAGGTCAGACAAGTTGATGTTAGGGAAATGCACCCCAACCTAAGGATTCAAATATTTTTTTTTCTTTCTTGCTATTGTTTCTAACATGTTTATATGTTATTTCTTTGTTGCTTTGTATGTTCAGCCCCCACGGTAAAACCCCTGTTTTCACTGTATTTGATGTTGGTATAATTTGTATAGGGGAAGGAAAAATACATTGTTTAAATAGGGATACAGGTGGACCCATTGCAACAATGAGATGTATAAGATGTTATGTCGAAAAATGAACTTTACTAGTTTGGTGGGGAGGGGGAGGATGGGGTGTGGGTATATGGGAAGGGATGGGAAGGGGAAACAAAGGAGGAGGCAACAATGCTTGATAAGAAATGTACTCGTTATCTTGTCTATGTAGTTGTAACCCCTCTGTACAGTATTTTCACAATGAAAAAAATAATTAAAGTAAAAAAAATTAAAAAGAGGTACCTACAAAACTAAACAATGTGATTCATTCATTCACATTCCAAATATTAAAACACAACACTGCACATGTGCATATATAATTGCAATTGAGATTGAATTTTTGACATTAGTAATGTATTTATGACAAATAATAAAATTATGCTAGCAGATAATATGGACTGGTAACTTCTATTTTTTTTCAACTTGAGTAGATAGATTTTCGGTATATAGGTTTCATATAGCCTTCACATCTTTAGGAAAAAATGAAAAGAAAGTCACCATCTTATGCTTTGGTTTGGCTTTTGATAGAAAATAATCTGATTTCTTCACAGTGATAGTAACATATGTATATCTGTTTTGAAAATTAGTTTACATGAGAAAGCAGAGTTGATTTTTCACAGACTATAATACCAGCCAGATTCAAAAGTGTTGACAATAAAAATTTTTAATAGTCTATGCAAACATTTTCTGTCAACTTCAATAACTTTTCTCCTATATTTCTTTCTATAATCGTATACTTATTTCTCTTAGGCTTTAAAAACAATTCTAACTATATCTATTTAGATTAGTATTGGAGTATATTTTTATTTGTATTGAAATTGTTGTAAAAGCACTAAAAATAATAAAACATGTTGTTTCTGATAGGATTAATTTTTTGTTGTACTTAAAAAAGGTATTTATTCAGAATACCAAAATCTGTGATTTTCTGTCTTCTTAATTTTTTTATTGTTTTTAATACAATATATTGTTTTATAATCATTTAATTATAATGTTATCTTTTCATGTTTAATGTAGTTTGAGTGTTATTGGGGAAATAAAATAAAACATTCACATTTTGTAGTTATACATGTGTAGTAATGCATCTTGATTTCTGTATTTTGACTATCAAAGTTTCCATAATATAATTTTATACATCTTGTGTGCTTACCCAACACTGTGTTTAACATTCTTTATCTACACAATACTCAACTCTCATAACCATAGCCATACAAAGAAGGACTATGCCTGGAAGAAATCAGTATTTTCATCCAAGATTTACGGCTCATGTCCAAGTCAGAATTATTTAAGGATAGACTTGCATACCAGAAATAGCATTCAATATCATTATGCATGAGGAGGTTTTCCAAAAGGTAAATGCATCATCTATAATTTGATGGGTGTTGGCCACACATACGATACAGTAATCTTTTTTTTTTTTTTTGGTCTGTCATGAGGCTTGTACTCTGGGCCTGGGCTCTGCCCCTGAGCTCTTCAGCTCAAGGCTAATGCTCTACCACTTGAGCCACAGTGCACTTCTGGTTTTCTGGTAGTTAATTGGAAATAAGTTTCTCACAGACTTTCCTGTCCAGGGTGGCTTTGAAACGAGATCCTCAGGTCTCAGCCTCCTCAGTAGCTAGGATAACCATTTTGAGTCACTGAAGCCCACCTTACTTAACCTTCTTAGGTACAAAGGAACAATTTTGCTGCTATATTTATTCTTTGTTCAACTCTAGAGTAAAAAATGTAAACAGGATACCTCAATGCAAATCATGGAAAACCTAGAATATGTTCATGGTGCCACATAACTCTAAAGAAAAAAAATTAAAATAAACACATAGCCAACTTCTCAATTAAAACCCTTTGTAAAACTGAGTTACCTTAATTTTTGTGAGAAAGAATGACCGAATCAAACAATTTTTTATTATGAAAATACTGTACAGAGGAGTTACAATTACATTTCCTATCAAGCATTGTTGCCTCATCCTTTGTTTCCCCTTCCTATCCCTTCCCATCTCCAACCCCCTCATTCTCCCAAATCTCCCCCCCAAGAGTCCCCTCCCATTTCCTCCCAGCCCTGCTCCGACCCCAGTCAATGTTGTAAAGTGCGTTTTTCAACATAACAACTTGTATGTCTCATTGTTGCAATGGGTCCACCTGTATCCCTATTTAAATGATTTGTTTTTTCCCTTCCCCTCCACAAATTATACCAACATCAAATACAGTGAAAGCAGGGGTAATACCGTGGGGGAGGGACATATGGAGCAACACAAAATTATATTATAAATATGTTAGAAACAATTGCATGAAAGAAAAAAAAAACTTTTGAATTCTTACCTTGGGGTTCATTTCACCTAACATCAACTTACCTGACCTTTTCTGCTTGTCTCAGACATATACTAGTTATTGCAAATAAGGGAAACCTTGGGGCCTATGTTTCTTTGGGTCTGGCCTACATCACTTAATATAATTTTTTCCAAGTCTTTCCATATCCTATCAAATGGGGCAAACAGAAATTTTTACAAAATGTAAAATTAAACTTAATTTGGATTCTAAAAATTCCTATAATCTTTTCTAATGCAGCAATGAAGATAAGTTTTGGGTAATTTAAAGAGACAATTTGACTTACTACAACTAATTAGTTGGTTAAAATAAATGTAACACAGCTACTGAAAAGCTGAGCTACAAAGGATAGTGACTTAACTTTGTCCAGGTAGCAAAAGCATGAGAAACATTATCTCCAGTTAACCAACAAAATTCTGGACTGGAGGTGTGGCTCAAGGGTTAAAGTATCATGCTTGAGCAAGAAAGCGTAGAATGTGAGGTTCAGAGTTCATTCCAATATTTGTGCAGAAATTAAATTAAAAAACTAACTCAGTATTGACAGATTACTAAAGATTAGCACAAACACTTTGTTTATAACATAGAACATTTTTGACTATTACTAAAATTTTCAGTGTATTCAATCTCATTACTATGTATTAGATAGTCATTTAGTAAATTATCTAAGTATCTAGTGGGACAATTTTTATAATGCTTTGGTTATTTTTGAGAAACAACTAAGGACAGAAGTATGCAATTAGAATTTCATAGTCTTGTCTTTAAAATATAGTACACTTATTGAATCTCATTTTGTATACTTCATCATCTCAAGAGAAAAGTAGAATCTGTTGCTCTATTATTAAAACCACTTTTAATATATTTTGTATATCCCATGATTTTCAGTATTCTGACATTTATTTACTTATTAGATGTTTTAAATTATGCCCTTTGCTTCAAAGCCTAAGGACACAAGATGGATAAAACCTTTCATTAAATATTTAAAGAAGACAGAATAATCAAATAGCAACATAATAACCAAACAAAAGAGCTCCCAGCATCAAACCACAGATCTCATTTGTTGAAACAGACTCCTTATCTAGAAGAAAGAATTGAGTGTGTTTTTTTTGTATTATGCATTATTAATACCTAAATTGAGTAAAATAAAATTTGAATTTTGCACAAGGACCCTTATGTTTAATAACTTAAAAAGTTGATCAGCTGGCCCCTCATTGGCTAATTCTTTGTCCAAATTGTTAAATAATTCAGGCACTTTATTAACAAGGATGGTTAATAGTTAGAAAAGTTTGTACAGTTCACCCTGAATTGATATGATGGAAATTTATGAAAACAATAAACACCTTGAAACAGGATTGTATATCCATAGTTTGTAACTTGTATTAAAACCATTACTTCATCAATGTGCCAAAAGAAGCATGTGTTTATTATTACAAATATGAGAGGAAAAAAATCCCAGCATTTTAATATCATCATTTACTGAAAAGCCATTCAAACTAGGATGGATAATTGTTATGTGAAAAAATAATAACAGCTGGCTGCCAGTTACTCATACCTACAATCTTCATTTTCCCTGTGGCTGAGATCTGAGGATCAGGGTTTGAAGCCAGACTGGGGACAAAAGTTCTTGGTCCTCTTATCTCCAACTAATTACTATTGAGTCTTTGACTAAAATTCAGAAGAGTTTTTGACTCTACTGTTTTATGAATAAAGTATATTTGAAAAGAACACGTTATGAACACTTACATATTCTAATACAAAATAATAGAAACTATATTTATTATGATTATAACTAAGTTCACTAAATGATTATAAGGTTACATGGAAAATACAATGTAGATCCAATATTCTGTGTGAGGCTTAAAATGTCTAATTGATTTATTAGTTAAATTAAAGTTCATAAAGGTAATGCAAAAAGAACATACAAAATCATTGCGGTTGCAAATCAACTAGTGTTTTGTACGTATAGTACTATTTCTATTCTTCAAACTGAAGGAAGATGAATTAGATATACATTGTAAATAATAAAACCAACAAGTTTTAGAACAATTCATTTATTTAAACGTTAATCCTAAAATTAAATAATGTGAAGAATATATAAATATTTTTACACTGTGAGTGACATAACCAACTTTGATAACGAATAAATTATGTATAAGGGGAAGGAATTTATATTCATTAAGTCTCAAAAATGAAAACGCAGAAATACAGAAGCTAGGTAGAATAATTAAACTTTTTGTTTATTTTGCATTAGGTAACATTTAGAAATATGTAACTAGCATAATATCAAGTAGCAGTAATGCCATTCATGATTAGGACACTATTAGAATTTTAATGAAGTGTTAAAGAGTTTAGAAATTCATAATTGGTAATTATTTGCTACATAAGTCTACATCACAGTTTACCTATTGGATTAACCAACTTGATATACAGTCTTATTTATGCTCTGAAAGCTTTTAATATTTTCTATGTATCACAGAAATATGTTTTTTTAAAACAAGAATGATAATCATACGCTAGGTGATAGAAATCATACTGTGTCAGTAAATGAGCAAAGTGATGGTTGAAACTTGGACATTCAGATTGCAAATAATCTATCAAGCCGAGTTCCCCTGTGGCTCATGCCTGTATTCCTAGCTACTCAGGAGGCTGAGATCTGAGGATCACAAATCAAAGTAAGCTCAGACAGGAAATCCCATGAGACTCTAATCTACATTTAAACACCAGAAAACTGGAAGTGGTGCTGTGGCTCAAGGGGTAGAGCATTAGCCTTGAGCTGAAGAACTCAGGTAAAGCACCCAGACCCAGAGTTCAAGCCCCACAATCAACCAAAAAAGAGAGAGAGATATCCACCAATATTGGGAGACTATTTTCAACAAAATCACCAGTAGATTAATGAATTATCAAATTGAGAAAAAAATAATCTGCAAGAATATTTTCTCTCTACTGTCAAAATTTCATTATCATTTTTTATTGCCAAGGTGATATACAAAAGGGTTACAGTTACATAAGTAAAGTAATAAGTACATTTCTTGTGAAACTTGTTACTTGGACTTGGGAGAACAGCATATCATTTTGAGATTCATAAAGGAATCTTAAGTCATAAAAATTAGCTTAAGATTTGTCAATATGTCTGGATACATTAAATTTAGCATTTGCTGGCTAGGGCTTAGCAGTTCACATCTAATCCTAGCTATTCAAGAGGTAGACATCGGAGGATCAAGATTCTAAAGCATTTCAGGCAGAAATATCTCAGAAAATCTTATCTTCAATGAAAAGTTAGAAGTGGAAGTGTGACTCAAATGGTGGAGCTAGTCTTGAGCAGAAAAGATAAGGGACAGCACTCAGTCACTTAGTTCAAGTCCTGGTATACACACACACACACACACACACACACACACACACACACACACACACACACACACACACACACACACACACACACACACACCAAAATAAAACAAAATAAGAAAAATACAATAAATACTTGAAAGCATACCAATCAGCATCACAGAAAATACTTCCATAAACCTACACATGCTTATATAAAATTATAGAAGACTTGTAGGTTTTATTAAACTTTGCATGGATATTATTCTTCTGTTTGTGTTTAACAAGTCATTTTCTACCTAGAAAGTGACAGTCCTCTAGTGTGAAGGTTTCCTTTATTTTTATGAATAGCTATGTTTCTTGCCTTGAAATTTCATGGCTGGAAGAACCCCATGAATGATAATTATAATGGTCCTAATTTTATTGGAAAGGTCAAATAATTTTGCTCAAGATGATTTTCTAAAGATAAAAGTTGTATCGTATACTAAAAAATTACTTGGATGGTTTAATAAACACATATCACCAAAAAATGGTACATTTTCAAAATTGAGTTAACTACTCAGGAGGTAGAGATTGGGGAGTCAATATTTGAGGTAAGTCCTGGTCAAGATTGGTTAGGATCTTATTTCCAAGAAAAAGATGTGTATAATTGTAAACACACGTTTTCATGAATCTTAGGCTGGGACAGCCAGAAAGCATAAGAGCCTATCTGAAAAGTAACTAAATATAAAGGGCTGGATGTGTGGTTCAACTGGTTTAGGTATTAACTAGTAAGCACAAGGGTTTGAGTTCATAACCAGTACTACCTAAATAATGAAGCTAAATGTTAATTAGATTCACTAGTATATTTTCTTAGATGTTTTTCTTCAACATATTATATAATAAATATTATATGTAATATGTAGGGATTATGAACCAATAGAGATACTGCTTTTTAAAATGAGCTTTCTGACACAATTGACTTCTCTTTTAGCATTATTTATGAAACCTTCTTTGTAGTCAAGTGACTTTTCTTCCTAAATGTCAATGATAAACAAAAGAAAATTGGTTTCACACAAAGTAGGCTTAACTATATGTATTATGCTATTTTCCCAATGTTACTAGAAACAGGATAAATACCACATTTTACAGCATTATGCATGCAGCTAATTTATAGTGCAGCGCAGGCACAGACTTGGTCTCCAGACAGCAAAATTTTATGTTTCCACATCAATGAAACTACCTAACACAGTAATAGCAGGCCAACAAACCTTAAATATAAGTTAAGCTAACATGATCCATTACCTTAAAAAAATTGAGTACCCTGAGGAGTCCTGCTGAATATGACAAGTGATTTTCCAAAACTTAATCATCCTAAATGTCTGATAAAGATGCTTTTGTTTTCATTCTTTAAAACCGGGGCAAAAACCCCAAGTGTGCCTGTAAGTTATAGAGAAAAATCACTTCTTAATACTTGTATTAAATAAACAACAGTCTTTCGAACTATTATTTGTTTTACTAGCCACTGTAAATAAAAATATACAAGGTTGGTGCAAAGTAAACTCAACACAAAAAGTTGTTTTTTATTTTTTTAAGGAAAAGATATAAGGATGTTTTCAGCATAAAAAAATTCTTCTTCCTGTATTTTAGCAGGACTGACAAGCTTGGCAGCTTTGGATATCATCTATAATCAAAGAAATTACTTTAAAAAGTTTTTTTTCTTTTAGTAAAATTATAGTGATCTCTTCTCCAGTAAGAAAAACACCCATTCAATACAAAATTTCTTGTTTTTAGTAAGTTTTTTTGTTGTGAAAATACTGTGCAGAGTGTTTACAGTTCCATGAACAACATCATGAGTGCATTTCCAATCAAGTATTGTTACCTACTCCTTTGTTTTTCCCCTATCCTCCCTTCCCTCCCACCTCCACAACGACACAACATCCAATCCCCGCCCCACCGCCTAAATTGTAAAGTTCTTTTTTGGGGGGGAGTGGTCCAGTAGTCAGGCATGAACTCTGGGCCTGGGCGCTGTCCCTCAGCTCTTCAGCTCAAAGCTAGCATTCTCCAACTTGAGCCACAGTGCCACTTCCAGCTGTTTTCTTTTTGCTTATGTGGTGCTGAGGAATCGAACCCAGGGCCTCATGCTTGCAAGGCAAGCACTCTAACACTGAACCTCCTTCCCAGCCCTGTAAAGTTCATTTTTCAACAGAGTGTCTTGTACATCTCACTGTTAGAATGGGTCAACCTATATCCCTATTTAAACATTTTGTTTTTTCCCTTCACCTCCCCAAGCTAGAGAAGTGTATATACAAGATGTAGGGCACCTACATCAAATACAGTGAAAACAGGGGCTATACCATGGGGGAGTAACATACAAAGTAACCAAAAAATCATATGGTACATTATAAATACTGTAGGAACAATAGCAAGAAAGAAAAAACCACTTGTGTTCCTGGCTTGGGGTTGATTTCGTTCAGAATTTTCTTAAGAATTAACGTAATAGCTCATTTAAAACAATTTCAAAATATAAATCAGTGGTCTGATATAAGCATTGTTTAGCATGATTATTTATTAAACATCTGTTTATTTTTAACTCATAATTTTCTTTTCATTTTTTCTTTTATATATATTTATATATATGGTGGTTGGGAGTTCTAGAATAGATAGATAGATAGATAGATAGATAGATAGATAGATAGATAGATAGATAGATAGATAGATAGATAGATAGATGTACATATAGATATAGATATAGATTGGTTGGGAGTTCCAGAATAAGAATTTAGAGTATCATATAAGTGATTCATAATCTGAGCGAAAGCAGTATTTTCTCATTAGCAATATATTCTCCTGCCTATTATGTTTTTTTCTTTCTCTTTTATTTATATTTTTTTTAGTTACAAGAGGCAGTGAAGGTCTTCCTGTGCAGAGTAGACTGGCCATGAACTCACAAACCTGCCTCAGCCTTCTGTAGTCTGGAATTACAGGTGTGTACACTAATCCCCATTTATGACCAGCTTTGTTTTTGTTGTTGTTGTTGTTCCTTTATTGAAACAGGAGAAATTAACAGTGACTCAGGAAAACTGAACAGTGAAATCTTATTTCTTTTTTTATGTTTTTATTGTAAAAATATTGCATAGAGGGGTTACAGTTACACGAGTAGGGTGATGAGTAAATTTCCAATCCAACATTGTTACCTCCTCCTTTGTTTTTCTCCTACCATCCCTTCCCACCCCACCTCCCCACCTCCCACCTCCCCCTACAAGTTGTAAAGTTCCTTTACTACATAGTGTTTTTACATCTCATTGTAACAATGGATCATCCTGTATCCTTGTTTTCCCTTATTTGTAATACCTCATAAAAGTCGAGGACTAGCAGAAAAGGTCAAAAGCTATGTACATATGACCATATAAGATGATGTTAAGTGAAATGAACCCCAAGATATGGACACATATCTTTCTTGCTATTGTTTTTTTTAATATATCTAAAATGTACTATGTGATATTTTTGTTTCTCTTGTATGTTCTTCTCCCATGTAAAAATCCCTGTTTTCATTGTATTTGATATTGGTGACCTGCATGGTGAAATGTTAATTCAAATGGATACAGAAATAATGTGAGTTAGATGAACCTTCTTTGAAATCACAGTGGCAATAATGATCCTCATGTCTGCCCTCTGTGCAGAGGCATAGACTTCCTGTGACAGTCTCTCTTGACTCTCACTCCTCACCACTGATGCAGAAAGGTGAGCAATTTGAGATGTGCATAATGTTTGAAAATGTCTTCAGGATAATATCATACAGTGTGAAAAAGCCATAGTGCATTTCTAAGAATGTCAAGAAGTCACAAAATAAGCATCAGAAAATACCTTATTTAATTTAAATGTTATTGATTATTGAACAATTGGAGTTTAGAAGAGACAGAAGAATCAAGGATAGTGAATAAGGGAGGTTATTCTGACTAAATTCAATCTCTAAATATGTAAAATACCACGGTGAAAGTGCTTTGTACAATTAATATACATTAAAATGAAATTGGCGGTAACAATGTTTGACATACCTGATATATGTGACTGAAACCCCCCTGTCCATCACCCTAACAATAACATTAAACTAAAAAATGAAATGGAAAAAAAGAAAAGTAAAACATTCTCTATTGAGGGAAGGCCGGCACAGAAGGAGGAGAAAACCTAGACATATAGTGGAGGATGAAATGCATATATGTACTTTATATGCCTATATGAAAACAGAACATTGTAAGGTACAGAAATCATTTGAGGAAGAAGCAGAATCCTAGAGGGGATAAGTTAATTATAATAAATTTTATGCATGACTAGAACTATCATAATGAAACACTAAAAAGCAAACATTTTTAAATATTATGAAAATAGAATACACACAGACACACACACATACACACACACACACACACACACACACACACACACACACACACACACACACACACACACACAACACACCTTTCATTTCTGTATGCACATAATCTCCCAGCAAGAAGAATGCATTGGTAATCATAGACTCCTCCCCATTGGGTCCAGGTGTTGTTAGATGATGAAGGAAATATTTTCACAATCGATGTTACAGTGCTATTTTCTAAGGTGGCGCAGTAGAAGAAAGTGGAAAAAAATAACATGACGTGAATCCAGCTCTCATTTCATAATTGCCAAACAGCTTCTGCAACTGGCACTCCAAATATTTTGGTGCTATTATAGAGAAGGTTAATTGCATTGGAATGTAGCATGCTTTCTTGCTCAATCATTTCTTGGCAAGGTAGATTTAAGGTTTGCAGCAAGTTTTGAAAAAATACAAAATTTTTCAGCATGTCAGTGTTGTGGAAATATAGGGGAAAAGGAGGGTGTGTGTGTGTGTGTGTGTGTGTGTGTGTGTGTGTGTGTGTGTGTGTGTGTGTGTATTTTTCAAGTTTATAAGATACAGGGACAGTGTATTATATATTTTAATTCTAGATGACATAAAGCAAACAAATGGGGAAAGAAGATTTTTTTTCATTTTCAGTTTTTTTCTTATAGATTTGTGGAAGAAGGTACTGACAGTTGAAATCAGGTCTTGAATTCTCATTTGGCTTTGTGTTCAAAGCGAGCACTTTAGCACTTGAATCATGGCTCCATTTCTGGCTTTTTGCTGGTTCATTGGAGATTAAAGTCTTACACACTTTCCTAATGCTCACGTTTTGAACCATGATCCTCAGAAGTCAAACTCCTGAGTAGACTGTGATCACGGAACTGTGCCAGCAAGATCTGGTTTATTCTTTTTTTAATGTCTCCTTAAGTCCAAATTTTACCAAAGCATGGAGTACTGAAAACTAATTTATGTATTGATTGAATTATTTATTTCAAATGAGTTCTCTTTCTATGTAGGAGACGATTACAACCTGATTACAAAAACAAACTTGCTGAGGTTTACTGGCCCTTCAGAGCATACACTTTGTTAAGCGTATTTTTAATACTTAATTTTATTGAGGCATATTTTTCAAACAATAAAATTAAATCAATAAAGGTTATACTTTAGTGTTTTTTTTGGTTTGGGTCCGGTCGTGGAGCCTGAACTCTGGGCCTGGGCACTATCCCTTAGCTCTTCAGCTCAAGGCTAGCGCTCTACCACTTGAGCCACAATGCCACTTCTGGCTTTTTTCTTTTTGCTTATGTGGTGCTGAGGATTGAATCCAGGGCCTCCTGCATGCAAGGCAAGTGTTCTACCACTGAGACACCTTCCAATCCCCTACTTTAGTGTTTTATAACAAATGCATTCATATTGCATAACATGGTATCAAATTGTATAACATCATCAATACAATCTATATTTGTAAGTAATGTTCACCTTCAAACATTCCTCAAGTTTCCAAGACCTCTCTCCCAAATACAGCATGGGGCAACAACTAAATACTTTGGCCACTGGTTTTTTGTTTGTTAGTTTCCATCTGTAGAATTTTTATAAATAAATATTAAATACTAAAATGTTTAGTCACATGGTTTTGTCTTTTTCAGAAAGAACTATGCTTTTGATATTTATTTATGCTGTATTTTGTATTCACATTTCAGGCTGTTTTTAAAATTATATTTTATTATCTTTAAATAGTTGTGCAGTGGTTATCAGTCAATATATCAATATATAAGTAAAATGGATCTTAGTTAACATCACTCCTTTCACCTTTCTCCCCCATCCCCTCAAGCCTAACCCCCTCCTATCTTTTCTCAATTTCATAGCATATGCATTGAATATTATTACTAATATTCCCCCTTCCCACTCTTCACTCATTTCCCCCTCCAATTCACTTCCCAAACCCAGCACTATATAAGTGCCAGTTTCCTGGTAATCAGTTTGTTGGACTTAAAGGTTTACAAGGAACTAGAATGGATGCTGTCCCTCAGCTCTTCAGCTAAAAGGTAGAGCTCTACCACTTGAGACACAGTACCACTTCCATTTTTGGTGGTTTATTGGAGATAAGAGTCTCACGGACTTTCTGGCCTGGGCTGGTTTTGACCCACGATCCTCAGATCTCACCCTCCTGAGTAGGTAGGATTATAGGCATGAGTCACCAGCACCTAGCTTATTATATTATTTTTTAAAGAATTCCATCCTTTGTTTAATACATTTGTTTGCACTTGCATACAACCCTATATATGTTTACTTGTACCTTTATAAATTATTTCTAGATTCCACAGATGAGTAAGAACACGTATCCTTTGTGTCTCAGACTGACTTACTTCTAGAATAAATTTTGATCAGGTCCATCCATTTATTTGCAAATCAAGTAGATTTATCTCTAAGTCATATCTATAAGAATATAAAAATGTACTTTCTTCATTATATCACAGACATATGGGCTCTTTCAAGTTTTGAGCTAGTATAAGAGTTTCCATAGGCATTTATTTGCATAAGAATCTCAGCATAGACGTTAGTTTTCATATCTTTTAGATAAACATCTAGCTATGTACTCTAGACTGATAATATTCACATATACTCATACATATTTGAGACATATATACATATACTCACACATACATAGAGATCAAGGAGCTCTGGCACACACCACTAATTCTAGCTACTCAATAGTTCTGAGATCTAAGGATTGTCTGTCAAAGTATCTTGGCATCCAAGTCCTTGAGGCTCTTTATCTTTAACCAACCAAAAGCCTAAGCGGAGATGGTATAGAGCACCAGCCTTGAGAAAAACCCCATCAAGGGAGGAGGCAGGGCAAGGTCCTGAGTTGAAGCCTTGATAGTTGTGCTCATGCATGCACATTTATTTAACTTAAATGCTTTACATCTTTTAAACATATTATTAATTGGTTGTCTTTCTTGTAAGAAACTTTATATCACATGAATATGTTTTACCAGCTACTTATTTGATCTATTTTTATTGTCTTTTCCTTATTTTTTCCTTAATTTTTTGAATGCATTTTTAGATTTGTGATGTGTGACTTACATACTTCTTTAAACCTTGCACATATACTTTAGCCCTTTAAATGTCTGTAATGAACACTATTATGTTGCTTGATACTCTTCAAAATGTTTTACAGGTTTGACTCTTGAAGTCTACGAATAATATCTGAGTTAAATTTTTAATGATATTAGGCAAGCATCTCATTCAGCTAGGAACCAGGTAGCAAAATTCAGTCAACCGGGTGGCTTAACTGGTACCCTTCATATCTCACATGTGTGATGTATAGGAAGAGTGGGCTGGGAAGATGGCTCAGTGGTAGAGTGCTTGCTTTACATGCATAAGGCCCTGGGTTCGATTCCTCAGCACTACATAAGCAAAAAGAAAAAAGCCAGAAATGGCGCTGTGGCTCAAGTGGTAGAGCACTAGCCTCGAGCTGAAGAGCTGAGGGACAGGCCCAGAGTTCAGGCGCCACAACTAGACCCCCCCCCCAACAAAAAAAAGAATGTGAAGAGCAAGAATGAGTTGCTAATACAATGTATTGAAGCATCTTCTTCTAGTTGGGAGATGTCATCCTCCTTCATACTCACATAGTGACTTGTTGAAAAGCAGATCTCGTCGTTTGTTCTTTACTATTTGAATATTAACCCAACCAGCAGAGCTCATCCTCAAACATTATCTGAACCAAGTTTACTCTTAATATTTTTACCTGCCAAATCCTGGGTCATAAGATTTCACATAGGAACTGAAGCACCAGACCAGTCTACCAAATGAAGAACTTGTACTTATTTGATTTTCATACGGATATTTATATAAATATTTACAAAGCATTATTTGTTAGGATTAATATTCCAACCTCATTTAATTTTTTTGACACTCATTTGGCCAATCACTATTTCTGTACTTGTTTCTGCCCTGCACTTAATGCAGAGATGGCCAAATATCATTCTGTTAGAACAATATTTTGTATGTTAAATCAGCCCAGTATATAATTTAAGATTAAATTTTCATTACTTTGAAAATTTTTGAATAATATTGAATACTAGTAATTTTGTATATTTCTTCAAATAATGATGTCTAGATTTAGCATAAAATTTTGAAAAGAATTTATGTTTTTCAGTTTGAAAGTTAAGAACATTAATATAAAGAACATACATATATACAAAATAGTGATTTATTTAGGCATAATGAAAAAAATTGTTATTTGCAAGAAAAGGAGCTGAACTTGAGATTATCCTATTATATGGTGTGAGATAATCTCTCAAAGACAAATGTCACATTTTCTTTCATGAAAAGGGACATTTTAAGGCCTTATTAATATTCATTACAGATTTTTCATAGTTTGCAATTATCAGCTTATAAAAAGGTTCTGTTTGTTTGGTTTTGAGTGTGTGTGTGTGTGTGTGTGTGTGTGTGTGTGTGTGTGTGTGTGTGTGTGTGTGTGTGTGTGTGTGTGCCAGTCCTGGGGCTTAAACTCAGGGTCTCCATGCTTTCTTTGAGATATTTGTTTTCTGTTAGCTTTTCTTTTTTTTGACTCATAACTAGGGCTTTTGCCTTTTGCATCAAGGTTTCACTTAGAGTTTTTTGGTGATTGAGTGGGGAAAAGAGTCTCATGAACTTTCCTATTAGGCTGGCTTCAAGCCGTGACCCTAAGTTATCAGCATCCTGAATAGCTAGGATCACAAGCCTGAGACACCAGTGCATGGCTGAAAAGAAGCTTTTTAGAATAAAAAAGATGAAGAAACATGAATAAATACCTTAGGTTAGCTATGAAACAGTAAACAAAACTAAATATCTGAGCTGGTTTCAAGAGGAATTTCAGACTACCAAAGCATTAGGAAGCCTACTTCAGATATAATAATAGATTTCCTCCTAAACTACAGAAAGATACAGTCATTCAAGAACCAAAAGGTGAAATGACACCAGTCAGATTGAATTCAGGAAAGTGTCCATATTGCAGTCACTCAAGAAAATTGTAAAGAAACAAATAGCTCATAAGCTTTTACCAATTCACCATACAGCAGACTTCCCAGCAGAAATCTTATAGTAGAATTTAATGAGGTTTTAGAGTACTGAAGAAAAATTTGAAAAGAAATTGCCAATGAAGACTACAGACATTGAAAAACAACTTTTATATATGAATGAGACACAAAAAATATTCCCATAACAACAAAGATGAAAGGATTTATCTCCACTAGTAACATGTTATTTTACTCATGTATAGAATCTAAAACAATGTACAAATTGAGAATATAATGGTACTTACAGGAGCCTAAGAATAATAAAGGTGGTGGATGTATGGAACAAAATTGATACGTACATAGGAAGGTATGGTTCACTGTGATAAATTTATTGAATATGCTACTGCGGTGTAGAGTGATTATAAATAACCATTACATACTCTTCACTTAAAAAAGTTAGAAAAAGTATTTTCAACGTTTTCATCAAAAACAAGTGACAGAAATATCAGGAGAAATATTTACCTTAAATTGAACTTTATACAATATCTCCTGGTATAAAAATATAACCTAATGTCCAATAAATATGAATCATTAGCATTAAGAAGTAAAATTCAGGGCTGGGAAGGTGGATCAGTGGTAGAGTGCTTGCCTTGCATGCCTGAAGCCCTGGGTTAAATTCCTCAGCAACACATAAGCAGAAAAGGCCAATGTGCTGCTGTGGCTCAAGTGGTAGAGCACTAGCCTTGAGCTAAATAGCTGAAGGACTTTATCTATAATTATGCATTGAAAACTGAGTTAAATTTTCCAGTTTTGTGAAATTTTTATTTATCCAAGGTATTTGTATACCTTAATTGTTTGGTACAAAATTTATTGAAATATTGTATCTATAGAAATGTATATACCAAAGCTCTAAAACTCTGACTTTGTCTCACCAAGTTAGTACAGGTGTTTAAGAAAGTCCTAAGTCAATAAATATACCTCCACTAATAATGCAGCAGCTCTTGTATGCCACCTTCTTGTTGAGTTACTTTTTTCCCCAAATAACTTGCTAAATTCACAGGAACTGATATTTTCCAGTTCTTAAATTTGATGAATTGTTAGTTGGCTTTGAATTCTTACACCTAGTGTTATATTCCTGAATGGAATATAGATCTTGCTCATAATGACCAAACTTCACTATGTATATATTCAATTCCAGAAGAAGCCTAGAGTGTCACAAGAGCCACTGATTCTTAATATTTTGTCCCTTTCATTTCAGGATATTGAATCTGGGTACAAACTTAAGATTATTGATTAGGTTGTGAAGAAAGCAAACTGAAAAATTCCATATGGCATTATTTTTTTTAATTTTTTTATTGTAAAGATACTATACAGAGGGTTACAGTTACATGAGTGAGGTAATGAGTACACTTCCTCTTGAACATTGTTACCCCCTCCATTGTTTTCCCCCTACAATCCCCTCCCTCCCTCCCTTCCCCAAGGTTCTTTTTTTTTATTATTGTGATTAAGTGATTACTTAATTTCCGGAAATTCACAGTATTATGGAATAATGATGCTCATTTAAAGTCACAAGTTCATTCTAACTTTCCTGGAGCAAATTGTCTATCACAGTCTGTAATATATAACGGTGCTCACATGTTATATACCATATATGTGATCAGCAGCATGGAGATATTTGGTAGTGGTTCAACCAGATGAGTGGGAGTTCTTTGTTTCTTAAGTCCTGTTAGTTTTGTCATATCACCTAACATTTTGGATTTATCATCCACTTATCAGGGAGACCATGTACTGTTTGTCTCTTCGTTCTTGGCTTACCTCGCTCAACATGATTCCTTCTAGCTCCATCCATTTCCCTGCAAATGCCATTATTTTGTCATTTCTAATGGCTGCATAATATTCCATTGTGTATAGATACCACAATTTTTGGATCCATTCATCTGTGGTGGGGCATCTAGGTTGTTTCCATATCCTAGCTATTGCGAACAGTGCTGCAATAAACATGGAGGTGCACGTGTCCTTGTATATTGGTTCCTGTTGTTCAGTGTAGATGCCTAGAAGTGGTATGACTGGGTCGTAAGGGAGGTCAATCTTTAGCTTTCTAAGGACCCTCCAGACTGCTTTCCAAAGTGGTTGTATGAGTGTACATTCCCACCAGCAGTGTAATAGCTTTCCTTGTTCTCCACATCCCCTCCAGCATTTGTCGTTGTCGATTTGTGGATGTGGGACATTCTGACTGGGGTAAGGTGGTATCTCAGGGTTGTCTTTATTTGCATTTCCTTCACCACCAGGGATGATGAACATTTCCTCATGTGTTTCTTTGCCATTTTTATTTCTTCATTTGAGAAGTCCCTCTTTAGTTCCCTTGCCCATTTAGTAATTGGTTTGTTAGGTTTGGGAGGGATTAGTTTCTTGAGTTCCCTGTATATACAGGATGTTAACCCCTTGTCTGATATATTGCTGGTAAATATTTTTTCCCAATTAGTTGGTTGTCTTTCTAGCTTGGTTGTGATAGCTTTAGCTGTGCAGAAGCTTTTTATTTTAAGGTAGTCCCATTTGTCAAGTCTCTCTCCAATTTGTTGTGACCCTGGGACTCTGTTCTGGAAGTTCCTTCCTGTGCCTATTAGTTCAAGTGTCTCTCCTACTCTGTCCTGCAGTAGTTTCAGAGATTCAGGTTTAATGTTAAGGTCTTTAATCCATTTTGAGTTGATGTTGGTGCATGGTGATAGGCTGGGGTCCACTTTTAGTTTTCTGCATGTGGCTGCCCAGTTTTCCCAGCACCAGCGGTTGAAGAGGCTGTGTTTCTTCCATTGTATGTCTTTGGCTCCTTTGTCGAATATCAGCTGGCTGTAGGCCTGTGGATTTATTTCTGGATCTTCTATTCTGTTCCATTGGTCTTCGGGTCTGTTTTTGTGCCAGTACCATGCTGTCTTTGTTATTATAGCTCTGTAGTAGAGTTTGAAGTTCGGCATGGATAGCCCTCCCATATTGTCTTTATCCCCTAGAATTGTTTTGGCTATTCTAGGTCTTTTGTTGTTCCATATGAATTTTTGGACTGTTTTCTGTATTTCAGTGATGTACGTCATTGGGATTTTAATAGGAATTGCGTTGAATTTGTATATTAGTTTTGGAAGTATTACCATCTTTACTATATTAAGTCGGCCTATCCAGGAGCATGGGAGGTCTTTCCATTTCCTAGTGTCCTCTGCAATTTCTTTCTTTAACTTTTTATACTTCTCATTAAATAGTTCTTTTACATCTTTGGTTAAGTTAATTCCTAAATATTTTATTTTTCGGAAGGTTATTGTGAATGGGGTTGCTCCCTTTATTTCCCTCTCTTCCTGTACATTATCAGTGTATAGGAAGGCAACTGATTTTTGTGGGTTTATTTTGTATCCTGCTATTTTGCCGAAGTGATTTACGATTTCTAAGATTTTGGGGATGGAGTTTTTGGGATCGTGGAGGTATAATATCATGTCGTCTGCAAAAAGGGATAGTTTAACTTCTTCTTTCCCTATGCGGATCCCTTTAATGTCTTTTTCTTGCCTTATTGCCCTGGCTAAGGGTTCGAGGACTATATTGAAGAGGAGTGGACACAGTGGGCATCCTTGCCTTGTTCCTGATTTTAGGAGAATTGGTTGTAGATTTTCCCCATTAAGTATAATATTGGCTATTGGTCTGTCATAACTGGCTTTTATTGTTTTTAGAAATGTTCCTTCTATTCCTATTTTCTCCAGAGCTTTTAGCATGAATGAATGTTGAATTTTGTTAAAGGCCTTTTCTGCATCTGTGGCGATAATCATGTGATTCTTGACCTTGGCTCTGTTGATATGATGGATTACATTTATTGACTTACGTATGTTAAACCATCCCTGTGTCTCTGGGATGAAGCCTACCTCGTCATAGTGAATTATTTTTTTATGTGTTTCTGGATTCTGTTAGCTAGAATCTTGTTAAGGATCTTTGCATCTGTGTTCATCAAAGAGATTGGCCTGTAATTCTCCTTTTTGGTTGGGTCTTTGCCTGGTTTGGGGATGAGTGTGATATTGGCTTCGTAGAATGAGTTTGGAATAGCTCCCTCCTTCTCTGTTTCTCTGAAGAGCTTGAGAAGTATGGGTATTAGTTCTTGTTTAAAGGTCTTATAGAATTCTGCTGTGAATCCATCTGGTCCTGGGCTTTTTTTTTGTTGGAAGACTTTTGATAGCTTCCTGTATCTCATTATAGGATATTGGCTTATTTAATTGGTTAAATTCTTCTTTGCTCAGTATGGGCAACTTGTATTTCTCTAAAAATGCATCCATTTCTGCTTGATTTTCTTCCTTTAGAGAGTATAGCTTTTGAAAGTAGTCTGTTAGAATTGTTTGGATATCTTGGGTACGTGTTGTGATGTTTCCCGTGGCATCCCTAATCCTATTAATATGGGTTTCCTCTCTTCTTTTTTTAATTAATCTAGCCAATGGGAGGTTATTAGTAGTGAGGCTATACCAGCTATGGCTATACCAGTCATTTGGGGGAAGATGGTTGAGGGCTTGTTCTCAGTGTGCCTGTAACACAGTTCTTTTTTTACTTCCACATTTAGTTATGTGTTTGCTTCATTCAGTTTGTTTGAAAATGGATTATATCTGGGTCTTTCTAGCTCAGAAAGATCACAGGAGATGTGGTCCTCACTTCAGGATAATTTTATTTTTCTTGATATAATGATAATATATATTTCTTCACTTTATTATTTATTTTTAATTCTATTCATGACTATAAATAAACATGTATTTCAACATCTTTAATCCTTCTTCATTCTCTTTCCTTCTATCCACTTGTCTTCACAAACAATCCCAATATTAAAATCAAATTCTTCCTCTTTCTCTCTGTCCTCTCTCTGTTATGGGTGTGTATCTATATATGAATGTATAATGTGTGTATGTATATATCTCTTTAAATTTATATTATTTCAATCTGTGTAGATTTTACATATAAGACAAAGCATAACATATTTGCCCCTCTGAAGCTGGCTTCCTTTGATTAATATAATGATCTCCAGTTTCATTCATTTTCCTGAAAATCACATAATTTCCTTCTTTAGAGCTGAATGATACTCCATTGTATATTGTTTCCCTCTTTATTAGCATATATTATGGATGCAAATGGGCTTAATTATGCTACTTTCTCTCATGTGTCCAGGGTAACCTGATCAAATCCACTCTCTCTAACATTGTCCTTCATAATTTGCTCATTAAACCCATTTTAACAAGTTTCAATTTTCTGTTTGCATACATGTATGTAAAGTATTTTGACTATATTCATCCTTCTTCACCTACTCTTGCCCACATCCTTCTTTTCCCATCCACTGGCACCCACCAACCAACAGAGCCCAACTTATATTCCTCTCATTCATCCATTCATCAGTTGTAGAGCATCTAGGCTGCTTCTGTAGCTTAGCTATGATGAAAAGCACTATACTAACCATGAGTTGTTCAAGTGTGTTTAATGCATGCTAACTTACATATTATCAATAAACAAAGGTCCAGACCAGAAGTCAACAAATTTATCTCAGAACTAAACAATGCCATGGATGTAATGACTTAAACAGACATCTCTAGAGTATTTCACCCAACTGCAAAAGATTACACATTCTTCTAGTCATCAATGGAACATTCTACAAAACAGATCATGTGTTAGGCCATAAAAATCTTAAAAAATCCCGGAACCTTTGGGATATGTTAAAGTCAGTAATTTAAAAAATGTTTATGGCTATAAATACCTAGATAAGAAAATCACCAACCACAAACAACCACACATGCACCTTACATAAATAGAGAACTCAAGCTAATAGTTTATTTGAAGCTATTTGGGCATTGGTCTGTTCATATGTGAAAATGGAACTAAGAGAGATAAGGTTGAACTATTGCAGGATAAGATTAGTCAAGAGATATTGTAATCATAAACTGGAATGATAATTGAAAAGTTATTGTATAAATAGCTAAACACAATGCAAAATGAACATGCCAAATGAGTAGTCGGAAAAAATAATTAAATATTAGGGGAGAAATCAATTAAATGGAGACCAAGTAAGAATGAATCAATCAACAAAACAGTCCATCTTTTAAAAGATCAGCAAAGCTGACAAGTGTTAAGCTGATCTAAACAAAAGAAAAACAAAGAGAAAACTTTGCCTTTGTTGTCTACTGGAGCAGCCAGAATATTTGAATTTACCTATTGGATTTTGTTTTCATTTTAGATTTAAAAGTTAGGGAAAACCTTCCATATATTGAACCATGTCCCACATGAATAATATAAGAGTATATTATACCTTTCCTTCAGTGGATAAAAAATAGGAGATTATGTAAAAAATGAAATACTATTAAGTCATTTTTTAATTAGAAGAGACCATTATGATGATTATTGGCAAAGTAGTTTGGCAAGTGCCAGAAGTCTCCCATTTAGGAGCACAGAAAATTATTTGAAAAATTAGAAGGCTGATTTAAAAAATGGAAACTGTCATGAAGGTAGAGTATCAATTTTATCAATACAAGAGGAATAAGAACAAAAGGAAAATAAAAATCACTGTCAATCATTGCTATGGCAACAAGGAAACCCAAATTGATTGCAGCTAACAGCAAAAAATTACTTTTTGCTTGTATTTACAGATGCTTCACTGGTCACCTGCAACGGCTCTAGTTTTTCTACATATCATCTCAGTCTAGGACTCAAGATGAAGGAATAGCCAAACATCTCCAATACATACAAAGGGTTTCTTAGGTCTAGTGTATAAGCCTGTTCACAGTCTATTAGCCAAATCAGATTGGTGCTCATGCCCAGACCAACTACAGCTGCCAAGCACACTCTACGAACTGCAAGGGCAATTTGGGAGAATATGATGTGAAGAATATGACTCTCCTACAAACCAGATTAGGAAAATGGCATACCACTGTATTTTCTGTTTTACACTGATGATATAAATAATTTTTCTAAAGAATTTCTAAATTCTTGATTTATTCATAAAACACACTTTCCTGTATTGATTGAATTATACCACAAAGACAGGGCAAATTCCAAGCCCAGTAAAACAGACTGAGCTGAAAATCAAGCACATGTTGAAGTGAAGGAAGAGTACCAATTCAGACCCCACATTAAAATTCAATCAAATAAGTCATGCACACTGAAAGAACATATGGGTAAAGAACATTCTTACCACCAGGAAAAAAGGAGCAGTTGGTTTTGAATTTTTTTCTTTTTTTTCATTTGAGCTCTGTGTTAAAAAATCTAAAATATTAATCAATGAATGTAGGATGTAGAATCACTGACCTAGCCACAAGTAAATTATATATATATATATATATATATATATATATATATATATATATATATATATATATAACAGACATTCTAAAAATCTATACATCCTTTGCTTTATTGAAGTTATAACATATATTGGTCCTGTTAGAACATGGCCATTGGATGGCCATGATAGAAGGTGGACGTTTACAGCCATGTCTTAAAGTTTCCTTTAACACAACTGAAAATAAACATTTTCAAAAGATTTACCACTAATTAAAATTCAGCCATCATGACAGAGAATAACCAAAACATGAAATATTAGCTTTTCAAGGCCTTCACACTTAGCAATATTAATAAGATGTAATAAGGTTTTTAATAATGACAATGAAATGATAAAACCTTGATAGAGAAGCAAGTATTATTAAAATAATACAAACCTCTGAAATCAAAATATTGGTTCCAGTAGTTAAAATGAATTTATAACAATTGATTATAGTGATTTGCTATTATAGGAAACATTTCTGCAAATATCTACACATATGTTGTTATACAAATATTTGTAAATGCTTAATTACACATTCATATTTTATGCACAAGTTGTATTTCTTTAAATCTTTCCTGAGTTCTCTAATAGATTTACATTAAATTTCATAAGAACCTAGCCAAATTTTTCACCAAGTTTCTACAATATTACTATCACAATTCATGTTCATTTTTTTTTCATTTTAAAACTCAGGTATAAGCATTCCAAACATTCCTCAGTTTTCATTCCTCAGTTTCGATCTTTTGACATTATTAGAATATTCAGCGTTGGCTCTTCGAATGCATGGGCCCTGATGAATCTCTTTAGGTTACTATTTTCTCAATATAAGCAATAAATTTTTAATTATTAATAGTTGTTTCATAGAGAGTGATATCACTAATCTCAAAATGACCTACTAAGAAGAAGACTGATTGTCTTCTGAACCTGTACATGAAGTTCATAAAGAGTAACCAGATAGATGACTGGCTTGCATATTTGAAGAATGGAGTATAGATTGAGTGAAAGAAAAATCAAATCAAATAAATTATTATTAAATATTATTCTTAAAATACAATAAGATAAACTACATTAAAAATAAAGTTGTACAAATATGTAAATGAGAGAGACATATTTATATGTTTAGAGCAATGGAAACAATAAGTGTGATAAATTATTTGAAGAGACAATGGAGGATTTATTAAAAAAAAGAGAAAGAACACTAGATTCCATAAAAATCTGGAAGTTTAGGGAAATAAATTTTTATTGATGATACCATTGGACACATGATGATATACAGAATTCAAAAATAAGGGAATTTGCTTAATTGAAGAATAAGGCAATTCTACTTATAGTAGACTATTGTGGTTTTTTCCTTCTTTCACCTCCTCCTCTTCCTTCTCTTCCTCCTCTACTTCCTCCTCCTCCTCTTTCTCCTCCTTTTCTTTCATTGTGATAATGTCTTTTCCTTGCACTCTACCACGTGAAACAAGTAAGCAGTACTTTTGTTTAATTTTGTCTATTAGATAGTATCACTAACTTTAAAATAGTCTCCAGTCATAATTATCCTGATTTTCCCTTCTGAGTAGTTGTCATTACAGACATGTATGACTATGCATGGCTATTTAAAAATGTATAAATAGGTAGTTAAATTTGAGACTCCTTTCTGAAGGGAATGTAAATTGCTCAAGAAATAAGAGCAAAAATTGAAAATGCTTTTGCATCAAATTAAACAACTTCTGGACATCAAAGGAACTAAGTATTCGAATCTAAGGAAAATCAATAAAATGGAAGTAAATGTTTTCTAGCTATTTGCCAAGTAAAGGACTATACTTTAAAAAAAATTCAAAAAACTGAAAACTGAAGAAAAGAATTCAGTTTGTAGCTGGACAAAATAAATGATCAGACAATTCTCAATGAAGTATATGTGGACAATAAATGGAAAAAAATACTCAACATCCTTTGTCATAAAGAAATTGAAATGATAAAGATATTCCATCTCACTACAATCAGAATAGCAATCATTAAGAAAACAAGCAGCACTAATGTGAGCTGAATAAAATATAAATCAGTGCAGCCACTGTGAAAACCAGTATGAAGAGTCTTCAAAAGTCTGAAACTGCCATATTTCTTGCTATAAAACTCCCAGGTATGCATCCAAAGGAATATAAGTAAGCATTCAATAGAGACACACCTGCACACTCATGTTTATATTAGTAATATTCAGAATAGGCCAACAAAAGAATCAGAGTATGTGTCTATCAGGCAACAAATAAATAAGATAGATGATAGATGGAAAGATAAAAAAAGTCATATATCGGTTAAATAATGATCTTGATTGAATCTTTCTACAACATATGCATATATCACTTAATATACATATTTTTTATTTGTCAACTAAAATTAACAAATATATAATGAGGAAATTGTATAGAAATTCAGAATCAAGCTGAGCCATATGTACTGAATAAGTAGCCACACTGCATCAAGAGCATTTAAGAAATGAGAAAAAAGTGAATATTTGGAGACAGCACATGTTTTCAGGAAGGAGACAAGGGAGAACAAAGAATAAGAGTAAAGAATGAGTGAGAGAGTGAGAGAAAGAGAGAGAGAGAGGAAAAGAGAGAGAAACGTGAACAGAGAGAGCAGCACAGACAGATGGAAGGGAAGGATTTTCCACTTGTTAAAATTCTGAGCTTTTATCTCCGTTTTTAAGTATCCCAGTTGTTCGGGAAAAATAAAAAATAAATATTCGGAAGTGAAAATACCGACCAAAAGAGAAATATAAACAACCTGTTGAAAATTCTTTCCCTTGTCCTTAGTCAACTAGACTATAATTACAAAATCTGAGTAAAGCACTTTCTCCTCGGATATTTTTAAAACAAACAAAAATTATAGGATTCATACAGAGATAATATTTTAAAGTGATAATGGGATGAAAACTGAGAAGATCTTAAAGCATACATGAAACAAGCATTGGAATATTTTGCCACTCTGGGCAAAATGCAAGCCTACTGAGAAAGGCACACGAAAGAAAAGGAATGGGCAAACAGAAAGCATAGTTATATAACTTAGAAAATGACAGATATTAATGAAAAAATTCAGAAATAAACCCCAAACCAGGAAAGAGAAAGATAACAATCTAACACACAAAGGATAATGGTAAAGTAATGAAAGACAAAGTTTCACCTTGGTTTTAGAAGGCATGAAGAAAATGAAAACAATAGAACAAAAAGTCCCCTGAATTTATAAAAGATATAGAAATACATACTGAATGTTTACAGTATATCAGAGGAAAATTTACCAACTGCATTCAGCAATATATATTGATACACAAGTAGAGGGATAAGAAGATAATCTGTTGTGAGCTCCAGCTAAATTTTGTCAGGTGTAGCTGGCAATGCAGCCTGGTTTCTGGAAATATTCCTTTCCGGAAACATGTGCTAAAAAAGGATACATAAAGTATCTGCTTATTATGCGTAGACAGTTATTTTATAACATATTATACCTATATGAGCATAAAATATATGCATTCTAAGAGAGCTCTATTATTTCTAGTAATACATAGTGTTATATTGCTTATGACTTATTATTTCTTATTGCCAGTTAGTACTAAGGGAAAGACCCACACATGTATCTGTTCCCCAAAGATGCAGTAAGGAAGTAAAACAGAAACTCTGTTTACAGAAATTGTGCTGGGAATGTAGCTCAGTGTACTTAACATGCATAAAACTAATGATTCTACTTCCTAAACCAAATCACATAGATGTTAGATAGAAAAGCATATAGAGAAGGACAGACAGACAGTCAGATTGATGGATGATAGATTTTTTTTCACAATTTTGGGGGCTACAAAAGTAAAGATTTTTAAATTATTACTTCTTGCTCTGGGCTGTATTAAAAGGGTCTGTTGTGAACTTCCTTTTCCTTGAATTCTAGATATCTATCATCTTCCTGTTCTGAATTAATTTCAATGATTATCTCCTTGTCCAAACTTTCTTATTTTTAAGGAAATTAGTCATATTATATTAGGCTCCTTCTTTTTATTTATTATATATTTTTATTGTAAAGATACTGTACAGAGGGTTTACAGTTACATGAATAAGGTAATGAGTTCATTTCCTATAACTAGGCTCATTTTTAATGATATAACTGAGCCAATTAACTATGAAGATTCCGCTAGCAAAGAAATTTCTGTGAGATTAACATCTAAATATATGCAATATATGCAGTTTAGCCATGTCACAAATAATAATAACCACAATTACAATAACAGTAATAATAAATAACTCTTGAAGAAGGTGATATTAAGATAAAATCATTCTTATCAAACACAGAGGGAAATCTGGGAAATACGAAGCTGGCCAGCCTACATTGGTCTTTCTCTGTACTTTTTTTTAGGGGGGGAGGGCAGTCATGGTGCCTGAACTCTGGGCCTGGGCGCTGTCCCTCAGCTCTTCAGCTCAAGGCTAGCGCTCTACCACTTGAGCCACAGCAACACTTGCAGCTTTTTCTGCTTATGTGGTGCTGAGGATTCGAACCCAGGGCCTCATGCATGCAATGCAATCACTCTACCACTGAGCCCCCTTCCCAGCCCATCTCTGTACTTTCTCTAATATATTCAAAGCCCTGTAAGAAATTTCATTTCCAGATTTGTGCTCCTTGTTATTTCCTTATTTTGTCTGTGTGCACAGATTTTTGATACTAAATTTTTCTTGGACATCCTTAAGAATCCAACACTTCAGACATGAACATATGTCCCTCAAGGATGTCTGCAAATGCTGTGTCTCCAAGACCATGCCAAGTCTCTAAAATTCTATCTGAATAGACTATGGAGGTTCCAAATATTCCTTTGCTTCAAACCCCTTAAAATAACCGTATTTTACTATTGCCATACTCTACTTTTGCCAAATAAGTATCAAGTGTCATAATTCTTTGGAACAATTTCTTTTCATTGTTGTAAAAGCTGACGGAAAAATTTCAAGTTGGAGAATACTTTTAGATTTAAGAAGTCTATGACTGTGTTCATGCAAGCTTCATTTCTTAAGCTGGGTGATAAATTTTAAAATTCTCATTAATCTTTCTGAAGCCAAGTTCTTTCTAAATAAGAAGTAAAGCATATAAAGGATTTCTTAAAAGAAAAAAAAGCAGACACATTTATTTAGAAAGTAAAAAGAAGGCACATTTCATTTTAAATTTTAATAAAGCCAGAACATTTTGTTTCTGAAGTTCATAGCTAAAATACAGTGCTTGGGATTAAATTTATCAGTAGCAAATGTGAGCAAGAATAAAGTACACATGTCTATAATACCTGTCAGGAGGTGGAGATGTGAGGATCTCAGATCAAAGCAAACCTGTACAGAAATGTCTATGAGACTCAACTCCAATGAACCCACAAAAAGCCACAGGTGGTTTCCCTTATTTGCAACAACTAGTATATGTCTGAGACAAGCAGAAAAAGTCAGATAAGGTGATGTTAAGTGAAATTAACCCCAAGATAAGGACGCAATTTTTTTTCTTGCTTGCTATTGCTTCTAATGTATTTAGAAAGTACCATGTGATTTTTTTTGTTGCTTTGTATGTCCCTCTTGCACGGTATAACCCCTGTTTTCACTGTATTTGATGTTGGTATAATTTGTATAGGGGAAGGGAAAAAGCAAATTGTTTAAATAGGGATATAGGTTGACCCATTGCAACAATGAGATGTACATGACGCTATGTGGTAAAACAAACTTTACAATTTAGGTGGGGGGAATGGGAGAGTGTAGTTGTGGAAGTGGGAGGGAAGGGATGATAGGGGAAAAACAAAGGAGGAGACAAGAATGCTTGATAAGAAATATACTCATTATCTTGCTCATGTAATTGTAACCCCTCCTCTGTACAGTATTCTCACAATTAAAAAAAAAACTTATTTAAAAAAAAGCCAAAAGTGGACTGGTGTCTCAAGTGAAAGAGTATCACTCTTGACTAAAGAAGCAAAAGTACAGTGCCTAGGTTCTAATTCAATCCCCAGTACCTGCAAACACAACACACACACACACACACACACACACACACACACACACACACACACACACACACACACACACACACACACACACACACCTCTAAACAATGTAATATAGAATATGAGTCGAATTTTACATGATTTGTAAGTCTTTGGGTTGAGGTTATCTTGTATTTATTTGCAGGCTTTACACATATTCTGCAGAGAAAGCCAATGGAACCTTTGTTCAAGGTATATTTTTGCTATCATCCTATAGATTTTTTGTTGTTTTTTTTTTTGTTTTCTGGGTCCGGTCGTGGGGTCTGAACTCTGGGCCTGGGCGCTGTCCCTCAGCTCTTCAGCTCAAGTCTAGTGCTCTGCGACTTGAGCCATAGCGCCACTTCCAGCTTTTTTCTTTTTGCTTATGTGGTGCTGGGGAATCGAACCCAGGGCCTCAGGCATGCAAGGCAAGCACTCTACCACTGAGCCACCTTCCCAGTCCCCATCCTATAGTTTTTTATGCAGAAAAAATATCTGTACTTGATTCCAGTGCCCTGCATCTTGTATATACATTTTTTCTAATTTGGGAATGGTAAGGGAAATAACAAAATGCTGAAGTAAGGAAAGAGCTTGACCCATTGTAACAACGAGATGTACAAGACACTATGTTAAAAATGAACTTTATAACTTTGGAAGGGGGAGGGAGGAGTTGTGGAATTATGGAGGGACGGGATGGTAGGGGAAAAAACAAAGGAAGGGGTAACAATGCTGGATAGCAAATGTACTCACTACCTTATTCATGTAACTGTAACCCCTCAGTTCAGTATTTTTCAATAAAAACATATAAAAACAATATCTTGGTAGTTATTTTAAAACTGTCCAAGCTTATTGTATTGTTTGTGGTGTGTAATCTTGTTCAGGCACTTTGGAAAGTAGTATGGAGGTTCCTCAAAAGACTCCACCTAGAGCTCCCCTATGACTCAGCAATCCCAATTAGGGACATTTACCAGAATGATCACAAACAAGACCATACTAAAGATACCAACACAACTATGTTTATTGCAGCATGATTTACCATAGCTAAGATATGGAACCAACCCAGATGCCCCTCAGTGGATGAATGGATCAAGAAAATGTGGTTTATATACACAATGGAATTCTATGTTTCCATCAGAAAGAATGGCATTGCCCAATTTGTTAGGAAATGAAAAGACTTGGAAAAAATTATATTAAGTGAAGTAAGGCAGGCTCAAAGAAACATAGGTCCCATGGTTTCCCTTATTTGCAGTAACCAGTGTATGTCTTGAGTCAAGCAGAAAAAGTCAGATAAGTTGCAGTTAGGCAAAATGGACCTCAAGATAAGGACTAAAGTGTTTTTACTTTCTTGCTATGTTTCTAAAGTTTTATAAAGTGATTTTTTTTTTTGGTCGTGGGGCCTGAACTCTGGGCCTGGGCATTGCCTCTGGGTCTTCAGCTCAATGCTAGTGCTCTACTCATTGAGCCACAGTGCCACTTCTGGCTTTTTCTGTTTATGGTACTGAGGAATTGAACCCAGGGCCTCCTGCATGCAAGGCAAGAACTCTACCACTGAGCCAACTACCCAGCCCAGGGTGATTTTGTTGTTGTTGTTGTTGTTGTTGCTTTGTGTGTTCCTCCCCCATGGTATAACCCATGTGTTCACTATAGTTGATGTTGGTATAATTTGTGGAGGGGAAGGGAAAAACAAATTGTTTAAATAGGGATGCAGGTGGACCCATTGCAACAATGAAATGTACAAGGCATTAAGTTGAAAAATGAACTTTACAAATTTGGTGAGAAGTCGGGGTCTAGATGGGGGAGAGGGGGGTGTCACAGCAGGGATGGTAAAGGGAAACACAGGAGGAGGCAACAATGCTTGAAAAGAAATGTCCTCATGGTAGGACAAGGCCAGGCATGCAGAGCGCAGCTGGGTTACAGTCTGACTGGCTAGCCAGGCTGGGGCGCCTGGGCCTGGAAGGGTAGGATCCAGGTTGCTTGTGTCCTGCCCGACAAGTTGCCCCTCTCCAGCTCTCTCCAGTTATATCATGGCCTCCCAAACCCGGGGGCCGGTAACATGGCTTGCTTGGTAAAAGACACCACTGGCTTACCCCACTGCCCAGCCCTCCGCTCCCCCCTCCGCCCCCCTTTTCCCCACCGGGATCAGACCTAGGGTATTTCAGGCTGCTTCTCTGTCGCTGGAGACCTGCCCAGCAGCCGCTGGGAGAAGCAGGCCCAAACCTTGTAGGGCCTCAGACCAGAGGACCCGAGGAGGATGAGCTGGCTCTTTCCCCTGACCAAGAGTGCCTCCTTCTCTGCAGCAGGGTCCCTGGTGGTGGCCTCACCAGCCTCCAATAGCAGAAGCAGCGCTTGATCGAGTCCCTCCGGAACTCCCACTCCACGATAGCTGAAATACAGAAAGATGTGGAATACAGATTGCCCTTCACTGTAAACAACTTGACAATTAACATTAATATACTACTTCCTCCACAGTTTCCTCGGTAAAAACCAGTGATCAGTGTTTATCCACCAATCCGACATCCTTTAATGGATAAACAAGGAATATATGTTACCTCTCCATTAATAAGAAATTTTACAATGCACTCAGATC
>NW_027203375.1:0-81975 GCF_024711535.1 Dipodomys merriami
GTTTAGGGTGAGAGTTAGGATGAGTTTTAGGGTTAGGGTTAGGCTTAGGTTTAGGTTTACCGTGAGGGTTAGGGTTAGAATTAGGGTTAGGGTTATTGTTATTGTTATTGTTATTGTTATGGTTAGAGTTAAGTTTGGGGTGAGGGTGAGGATGAGGGTGAGGGTTATGGTTAGTGTTAGGGTTGGGGTTAGGGTTAGGGTTAGTGTTATTGTTAGGGTTAGGGTTAGAGTTATGTTGAGTGTGAGGGTGAGGGATAGAGTGAGTTTTAGGGTGAGGTTTAGGGTTAGGGTTAGGTGTAGAGTGCTGGTGAGGTTTAGGGTTAGAGTTAGGGTTAGGAGAACAGTTAGGGTGAGGGTTAGGTTTAGGGTTAGTGTTAGTCTTAGGGTGAGGGTTAGGTTGCGGTTTTGGGATAGGGTTAGGGTGGGATTAGGGTTAGGGTGGGGGTGAGTGTGAGGGTTAGGGTGAGGGTTAGGGTTAGGGTTAGGGTAAAGTTTAGGGTGAGGCTGAGGGTGAGTGTCAGCGTTAGGTTTAGGGTGAGGTTTACGGCAATGGTTAGGGTTAGGTTGAGGGTGAGGGTGAAGGTTAGGGTGAGAGTGAGGGTGAGGTTTTGTGTGAGGGTGAGGGTTAGGTTTTGGGTTAGGTTTAGGGATAAGTTTAGGGTGAGGGTTATTGTAAGTGTTAGGGTTAGGATGAGGGTTAGGGTGAGGGTTAGGGTGAGGTTAAGGGTTAGGGTGAGGGTGAGGGTTAGTTTTAGTATTAGGGTAAGGTTTAGGGTGAGGGTTAGGGATAGGGTTAGCATTAGGGTGAGGGTTTTGGTTAGGGATAGGTTTAGAGTTAGGGTGAGGGTGAGGGTGAGGGTTAGTGTTTGGATTAGGTTTAGGTTTAGGGTTAGACTGAGGGTGAGGTTGAGGCTGAGAGTGAGGATTAGGATTAATGAGAGTGTTAGCGTGATGGTTAAGGTGAGGGTTATGGTTAGGGTTAGAATAAGGGTTAGGCTGAGGATCAGCGTTAGGGTTCGTGTGAGGGTAAGGTTTAGGGTGAGGTTTAAGGTGAAGGTTAGGCTTATTGTTAGGCTTAGGTTTAGGGTGAGGGTTAGGGTGAGGGTTAGTGTTAGGGTTAGGGTTAGCGTTAGGGTGAGGGTTAGGGTGTTGGTAAGGGTTAGAGTGAGGGTTAGGGTTAGGGTGAGGGTTAGGAATAGCATTAGGGTTAGCGTTAGGTTGAGGGTTAGGTTGTTGGTAAGGGTTAGAGTGAGGGTTAGGGTGAGGATGAGGGTTAAGGATAGCATTAGGGTTAGGGTTAGGGTTAGGGTGAGGTTTAGGGTTAGGGTTAGGGATAGCATGAGGGTTAGGATTAGGGATAGGGTGAGGGTTAGGCTTAGGGTGAGGGTGAGGGTTAGGGTTAATGTGAGAATTAGGGTTAGAGTTAGGGTTAGTGTGAGGATAAGGGTAAGGGTGAGGGATAGGGTGAGAGTGAGGTTTAGGGTTAGCATTAGTGTTAGGGTTATGGTTAGGGTGAGGTTTAGGATCAGGGTTATGTTTAGGGTGAGGGTTAGAGTTAGGGTTAGGGTGAGAGTTAGGGTTAGGTTGAGGGTTAGGGTAGGGTTAGGGTGAGGGGTAGGTTTCGGGTGAGGGTGAGTTTTAGGGTGTGGTTGACGGTTAGGGTTAGGGTGAGGTTTTAGGTGAGGTTGAGGGTTAGGGTGAGGGTGAGGGTTAAGGTTACGGTGAGGATTAGTGTTAGGGTTAGGGTTAGGGTTATGGTGAGGGTAAGGGTTAGGATGAGGTTTAGGGTGAAGGTGAAGTTTAGGGATAGCGTGATATTTAGGGTGAGGGTTACTGTGAGGGTTAGGATCCAGGTTAGGTTAGGTGAGGGTGAAGGTTAGTGTTAGGATTCGGGTTAGGTTTAGGATGAAGGTATGTTTTAGGGTGAGCGTTAGGGTGAGGGTGAGGGTTAGGGTTAGGATATGGGTTAGGGTGAGCATTAGGGTGAGGCTTAGGTTTAGGTTTAGTGTTAGGGTGAGGGTTAGGGTGAGGTTTAGTGTTAGTGTTAAGATTAGGGTTAGGGTGAGGTTTAGGGTTAGGGTAAGGGTTAGAATGAGGTTTAGGGTGAGGGTGAGAGTTAGGGATAGCATTAGGGTTAATGGTAGGTTTAGAGTGAGGGTTAGGGTTAGGCTTAGTGTTACGGTTATGGTGAGGTTTAGGGTTATGGTTATGGTGAGGGTTAGGTTTAGGTTTAGGGTAAGGTTTAAGTTTAGAGTGAGGGTGAGAGTGAGAGTTAGGTTTAGGATTACGCTTTAGTGTAGGGTTAGGCATAAGGTGAGGGTGAGTGTCAGAGTTAGGTTTAGTGTGAGGGTTAGGTTTATGATTATGGTTAGGGTGAGGGTGAGGGTGAGGGTTAGGGTGAGGGTGAGGGTGAGGTTGAGGATGAAGTTGAGGGTTAGGGTATGGTTGAGGGTTAGGTTTAGGGTTAAAGATAGGGTGTGGGTTAGAGTTAGGATTAGGGTTAGGATGAAGATTAGGCTGAGGGTTAGGTTTAGGGATAGGATGAGGGTTAGGATTAGGGTTAGGGTGAGTCTGAGGGTTAGGGTTAGCATTAGGGTGAGGGTGAGGGTGAGGGTTAAGTTTAGGTTTAGGATTAGGGTTAGGATTAGGGTGAGGGTGAGGTTTAGGGTTAGAGTTAGTTTTACGGTTAGGTTTACTGGGAGTGTTAGGGTTAGGTTTAGTGTTACAGCTAGGGTTATGGTGAGGGTAAGTGTGAGGGTGAGGTTTAGGGTTAGGGTTAGGCTTAGGTTTCAGCTGAGGGTTAGGGTGAGGGTTAGGGTTAGGTTAAGGATTAGTGTTAAGATTAGAGTTAGGGTGAGGGTTATGTTTAGGGTTAGGTTAGTGTTAGGTTGAGGATTAGGGTTAGGATTAGGGTTAGGGTGAGAACAAGGGTTAGGGTGAGGGTGAGGGTGAGGATGAGGGTTAGGGTTATGGTGAGGGTGAGGGTTAGGGTTAGGGTGAGGGTTAGGGGTAGGATGAGTGTTAGGGTGAGCGTGAGGATTAGGATGAGGGTTAGGGTTACAATTATTGTTACTGTTATGGTTATGTTTACGTTTGCAGTGAGGGTGAGACTGAGGGTGAGGTTAGGGCTAGGATTAGTGTTAGAGTTAGGTTTAGGGTTAGGATTAGTGTTATTGTTAGGGTTAGGGTTAGAGTTACAGTGAGGGTGTGGGTTAGGGTACAGTTGAGGTTAGGCTTACGGTTAGGGTGAGGTGAGGGTTAGGGTTAGGATGAGTGTGAGGTTTAGGGTTAGAGTTAGTGTTAGTGGGAGGGTTAGTGTTAGGGTTAGTGTTAGGGTTAGGGATAGGGTGAGGGTTAGGTTGAGGTTAAGGGTTATGGTTAGGGTTAGAGTTAGGATTAGGGTTAGGGTGACTGTGAGTGTGAGGGTTAGGGTTAGGCTTAGGCTTAGGCTTAGGTTAGGCTGAGGGTGAGGTTGGGTGTGAGGATTAGGGTTTGGGTGATGGTTAGGTTTAGGGTTAGGTTGAGGGTTAGGATGAGAGTTAGGGTTAGGATTAGGGTTAGGGTGAGGGCTAGGGTGATGTTGAGGGTTAGGTTTAGGTTTAGGCTTAGGCTTATTTTTAGTCTGAGGGTGAGGGTTAGGGTTAGTGTGATGGGTAGGGTTAAGTTTAGGGTGAGGTTTAGGATGAGGGTTAGGGTTAGGCTGAGTGTTACGGTGAAGTTGATGGTAAGCGTAAAGGTGAGGTTTAGGCTGTGGGTGAGGGTTAAAATAAGGGTAATTGTTAGGGTTAAGGGTTTGGGTTAGGGTAAGGGTTACTGTTAGAATTAGGATTAGGGTGAGGGCTAGAGTGAGGGTGAGGGTTAGGGTTAGGGTGACGTTTAGGGTTTGGTTGAGGGTTAAGATTAATGTGAGGGTTAATGTTAGGGTTAGGGTTAGTGTAAGGGTGAGGGTAACTTTTAGGGATAGCGTTAGGGTTAGGGTGAGTATTTTGATTAGGGTGAGTGTTAGAGTTAGGGTTAGGGTTATTGTTAGGGTTTGGGTTAGGGTTACCCTTACAGTGAATGTGAGGGTTAGTGTTAGAGTTAGGGTTAATATTAGGGTTAGGGTGATGGTGAGTGTGTGGGTTAGGGTTATGTATAGGGTTAGGCTTAGGGTTAGGCTAAGGGTGAGGTTGAGGGTGAAGGTTAGGTTTAGGGTGAGGGTTAGGTTTAGGGTTAGGTTGAGGGTGAGTGTATGGGTTAGGTTTAGGTTTAGGTTTAGGCTTAGGGTTAGGCTAAGGGTGAGGTTAAGGTTGAGAGTTAGGGTTAGGGTGAGGGTTAGGTTTAGGTTTAGATTGAGGGTTAGGATGTGGGTTAAGGTTAGGATTAGGGTTAGAGTGAGGGCTAGTGTTAGGGTGAGGGTTAGGGTTAGGGTTAGGGCGAGGTTTAGCGTTAGGGTTAGGTTTAGGGATAGGTTGAAGGATAGGGTTAGGGTTATGGTGAGGGTGAGGTTTAGGGTTAGGTTGAGAGTTTGGATTAGGGCTAGGTTGAGGGTGAGGGTTAGTGTTAGGGTTAGGGTGAGGGTTATCATGAGGGTTATGGTTAAGATTAGGGTTAGGCTGAGGGCTAAGGTGAGGGTGAGGGTTAGGGTTAGGGTTACGCTGAGGTTTAGGGTTCGGGTTAGGTTGAGGGTTAGGGTTAGAGTGAGGGTTAGGGTTCACGTTAGGTTTAGGGTTAGGATTAGGGTTAGGTTGAGGGTGAGTGTGTGGGTTAGGGTTATGTATAGGGTTAGGCTTAGGGTTAGGCTAAGGGTGAGTTTGATGGTGAGGGTTAGGGTAAGGGTAAGGGTTAGATTTAGGTTTAGGTTGAGGGAGAGTGTGTGGCTTAGGATTAGTTTTAGGGTTAGGCTAAGGGTAAGGTTAAGGGTGAATGATAGGGTTAGTGTGGGGGTTAGGTTTAAGGTTATGGTGAGGGTTAGGATGAGGGTTAAGGTTAGGATTAGGTTTAGTGTGAGGGCTAAGGTGAGGGTGATGTTTAGGGTTAGGGTTAGGGGGATGGGGAGGGGGAGGTTCAGAGTTACCGTTACGGTTAGGGTGAGGAATAGGATGAGGTTTAGGGTTAGGGTTACTGTTAGGGTTCGGGTTAGGGTGAGGGTTAAGTTTAGGGTGAGGGTTAGGTTTAGGGTTAGGATTAGGATTAGGGTTAAGGTGAGGGTGAGTGTGAGGGTTAGGTTTAGGGTTAGGGTTAGGCTTAGGGATAGGCTGAAGGTGAGGGTGAGGGTGAGTGTTAGGGTGAGGGTGAGGGTGAGGTTTAGGGTTAGAGTTAATGTTAATTTGAGGGTTAGGGTTAGGGTGAGCTTGAGGGTTAGTGTTAGATTGAGGATTAGTGTTAGGGTTAGTGTGAGGTTTATGGTGAGGATGAGGGTTACGGTTAGGATGAGGGCTAGGTTGAAGTTGAGGATTAGTGTTAGGGTTAGGGTGAGGTTCAGGTTTAGGGTGATGGTTAGTGTTAGTGTTAGTGTTAGGGTTAGGATGTGGGTTAGGGTGAGGGTTAATGTTAGGTATAGGGTTAGGTTTAGGATTAGGGTTTGTGTGAGGGTGAGTGTGAGGGTTATGGTTAGGGTTAGGCTTAGGGTTAGGCTGAGGGTGAAGGTGAGGGTTAGGGTTAGAATGAGGGTTAGGGTTAGGGTTAGGGTGAGGGTTAGGATGAGTGTTAGGTTTAGGATTAGGTTTAGCGTGAGGGCTAGCATGCTGGTGAGGGTTAGGGTTAGGGTTAGGGTGAGGTTTAGGTTTATGGTTAGGTTGAGATTTAAGATTAGGGCTAGGTATAGGGTCAGGCTTAGGGTTAGGTTGAGGGTTAGCACGAGGGTTAGGGTTACAATTAGGGTTAGGATGAGGGCAAGGTTGAGGGTGAGGGTTAGGGTTGGGGTTATGGTGAGGTTTAGGTTTCGGGTTAGGTTTCGGGTTAGGGTGAGGTTTAGGTTTAGGTTTATGGTGAGGGTCAGTGTTAAGGTTTGGTTGAGGGTTAGAATTAGTTTTAGGGTTAGTGTGAGGGTTAGCGTTAGGATTATGATGAAGGTTAGGATGAGGGTTAGGGTTACAATTTGGATTAGGGTGAGGGCTAGGGTGAGGGGGAGTGTTAGGGTTAGGGTTAGGGTGAGGTTTAGGGTTAGGGGTAGGGGTAGGGTTAGGGTCAGATTTAGGGTTGGGGGTACGGTAAGGGTGAGGGTTAAGTTGGGGGTGAGGTTTTGGGTGAGGACTAAGGTGAGGTTGAGGGTTAGTGTTAGGGTTAGGGTTAGGGTGAGGGTTAGGTTGAGGTTTAGGTTTAGGTTTAGGGTTAGGGTTAGGATTAGGATTAGGGTTAGGGTTAGTGTGAGGATTAGGGTTAGGGTTAGGCTTAGGCTTAGGTTAGGCTGAGGGTGAGGGTGGGGATGAGGATTAGGTTTAGAATGATGATTCCGGTTATGGTTAGGTAGAGATTTAACATGAAGCTTAGGGTGAGGATTAGGTTTAGGCTTGAGGGCTAGGATGAGTGTGAAGTTTAGGGTTATGTTTAGGCTTAGGTTTAGGCTGAGGCTGAAGGTGAGGGTGAGCATTAGGGTTAGGGTGATGGTTAGGATTATGGTTAGGGTGAGGGTTAGGATGTGGGTTAGGATTAGGGTGAGGTTTAGAATGAGTGTGACAATAAAAGTAAAGGTAAGGGTTAGGCTGAGGGTGAGGGTTATGTTAAGGGTGAGGGTTCGGATTAGGGTTAGGGTGAGGGTGAGGGTTAGATTGAGGGTTAGTGTTTGGTTTAGTGTGAGGTTTAGGATGAGGATGAGGGTTAGGGTTTGGGTGAGGGCTAGGGTGAAGTTGAGGGTTAGGGTTAGTTTTACTGTTAGGGTTAGGGTTAGTGTGAGGTTTAGGGTGGGGGTGAGGCTTAGTGTTAGGGTTAGGATTAGGCTTAGGGTTAAGGTGAGGGTTAGTGTGAGGTTTACAGTTAGGGTGAGTGTTGAGGTTAGGGTTAGAGTGAAGGTTAGGGTGAGGGTTAGGCTTAGGTTTAGGGTTTGGGTATTGGCTTGGGTGAAGGTGAGGGTTAGGGTTAGGGTTATGGTGAGATTTTGGGTTAGTGTTAGGGTTAGGGTTGGTGTTAGGCTTAGGCTTAATGTTAGTCGGAGGGGGAGGGGGAGGGGGAGGGTTAAGGTTAGGGTGAGGATGAGGTTAGCCTGAGGTTTAGGGATAGGGTGAGGGTTAGGGTGAGGATGAGGGTAAGGGTAAAGTTGAGGGTTAGGCTAAGTGTGAGGGTTAAGTTAAGGTTGAGGGTTAGGGTTAGGGTGAGGGTTAGGGTAAGGGTGAGGGTTAGGTGTTAGGGTGAGGGTGAGGGTTAGATTGTTTATGAGGGTTAGGGTTAGGGTGAGGGAAAGGGTTAGAATTAGGTTTAGGGTGAGGGCTAGGATGAGAGTGAGGGTTCGGTTTAGGGTTAGGGTGAGGTTAAGTGTTCGGGTGAGGTTTAGGGTTAGTGTTAGGGTTATTGTTATTGTTAGGTTTAGGTTTACGTTTAGGATGAGGGTGAGGGTGAGGTTTAGGGTTACAGTTAGGCTTAGGTTGAGGGTTAGTGTGAGGGTTAGGTTTAGGGATAGGGTTAGGTTTAGGATTAGGTTTAGGTTGAGAGTGAGTGTGAGGGTTAAGGTTAGGGGTAGGCTTAGGTTTAGGGTTAGGGTTTGGTTTAGGGTGAGGGTGAGGTTTAGGTTTAGGGTTAGTGTTAGTATTAGGGTTAGGGTTAAAGTGATGGTTAGGGTTAGGGTTAGGTTTAGGCTTAGGCTTAGGTTTAGGCTGATGATGAGGGTGGAGATGAAGATTAGGTTTAAAGAGATGGTTAGTGTTATAGTTACCTTGAGGGTTAGGATGTGGTTTAGGGTTAGGATTAGGGTTAGGCTGAGGCGGAGGTTGAGGGTGAGGTTTAGGGTTAGGGTGATGGTTAGGGTTAAGTTGAGGGTGAGGGTTAGCATGAGGGTTAGTGTTAGGGTGAGGTGACGGTAAGGGTAAAGGTGAGGGTTAATGTTAGGGTGATGTTTATGGTAAGGGTGAGGATTAGGGTTAGGGTGAGGGTTAGGGTGAGGGTTAGGGTTAGGGTTAGGGTGAGTGTGAGGGTTAGATTGAGGGTTAGGTTTATGTTGAGGGTTATGGTTAGGGTGAGGTTTAGGTTTAGGGTTAGGGTTATTGTCATGGTTATGATTAGGGTTACAGTTACGGTGAGGGTGAGGGTTAGGCTTAGGGTTAAGGTGAGGTTTAGGTTTAAAGTTAGGGTTAGAGTTAGGCTTAGTGTGAAGGTGTGGTTTAGGGTTAGAGTTAGAGTTAGTGTTATGGTTAGGGTTAGGGTGAGGGTTAGGGTGAGTGTTAGAGTTCGGTAAGGCTTAGGCTTAGGCTTCTGCCGAGCTTGAGGGTGAGGGAAAGGGTTAGGTTGAGGTTTATGGATAGGGTTAGGGTTAGGATTAGGGTTAGGGTGAGGGTGAGGGTTAGGGTAAGGGTTAGGCTTAGGCTCTGGGTAACCTTTGAGTGAGGGTGAGTGTGAGGATTAGGGTTAGGGTGATGGTTAGTGTTAGGGTTAGTGTTATTGTTAGGGTTAGGGTTAGAGTTAAGGTGAGGGTGAGGGTGCGGTTGAGGGTTAGGGTTAGGGTTAGGGTGAGGTTTAGGGTTAGGGTTAGAGATAGGGTTAGGGTGAGGGTGAGCTTTAGGGTTAGAGTTAGGGTTAGTGTTAGGGTTAGGCTTAGGTTTAGGCTGAGGTTGAGGGTGGGGATGAGGATTAGGGTTACGATTAGGGTTAGGGTGAAGTTTAGGTTTAGGGTGAGCATTAGGTTTAGGGTTAGTTTTAGCCTTAGGGTGAGGGTGAGGGTTAGGTTGAGGTTTAGGGATAGAGTTAGGGTTAGGATTAGGGTTAGGGTGACTGTGAATGTGAGGTTTAGGGTTACGGTTTGGCTTAGGCTTAGGGTTAGGATTAGGGTGAGGGTTAGGGTGAGGGTGAGGGTGAGAGTTAGGGTTACGGTTAAGATGAAGTTTAGGGTTAGAATACGTGTGAGTGTTGGTGTTAGGGTTAGGGTTAGGGTTAGTGTTAGGGATAGGGGGAGGGTTAGGGTTAGGGTTAAGGTTTGGGTTAGTCTTAGGGTTAGGATTAGGGTGAGGGTTAGTTTGAGGTTCAGGTTTAGGGTTAGGATTAGGTTTATGAATAGTTTTAGTCTGATGGTGAGGTTGAGGGTGAGGGTTAGTTTTAGGGTGATGGTTAGGGTTTAGGGTTAGAGTGAGGTTTAGGATGATGGTTAGGGTTAGGATTAGGATTAGGGTGAAGGCTAGGGTGAGGGTGAGGGTGAGGGTTAGGTTTAGGGTGATGGTTAGGGTTATGGTTAGCTTGAAATTTAGGATGAGGTTTAGGGATAGGGTGAGGGTTAGGGTGAGGGTGATGGTAAGGTTAAAGTTGAGGGATAGGCTGAGGGTGATGGTTAAGATAAGGGAGAGTGTTACAGTTAGGGTGAGGGTTAGGGCAAGGGTGTGGGTTAGGGATTAGGGTGAGGCTGAGGGTTAGATTTTGGATTAGGATTAGGGTTAGTGTGAGCTTTATGTTGAGGATGAGTGTTAGTGTTATGTGAAGGAAAGGGTTAGAATTAGGGTTAGAGTGAGAGCTAGGGTGAGGGTGAGGGTTAGGGTTAGTGTTAGGGTTAGGGTGAGGTTTACGCTTAGGGTGAGGTTTAGGGTTAGTGTGAGGGTTAGTGTTAGGGTTAGGGTTAGTGTTAGGGTGAGGGTTGGGGTTAGGGTGAGATTTATAGATAGGGTGCGGGTTAGGGTTAGGTTTAGGGTGAGGTTCAGGGTTAAGATTAGGGTTAGAATTAGGGTTAGGGTGAAGGTGAGGTTTATGGTTAGATTTAGGCTTAGGGTGAGGGTTACAGTTAGGGTTCGTTTTAGAGTTAGTGTTAGGTTAGGGTTAGGGTGAGGGTTAGTATGAGTGTTAGGGTTAGAGTTAGGGTTAGGGTTAGGATTAGGGTAAGGTTGAGGGTGAGCGTGTGGGTTAGGGTTAGGTTTAGGGTTAGGCTTAGTGTTAGGCTGAGGGTGAGGTTGAGGGTGAGGTTTAAGGTTAGGGTGAGAGTTAGGATTAATGTTAGGTTGAGGGTTAGGATGAGGGTTAGGGTTAGTATTAGTGTTAGGGTGGGCGCTAGCGTGAAGGTGAGGTATAGGGTTAGGGTTAGGGTGAGCTTTAAGTTTAGGATTAGGGTGAGGGTGAAGTTTATTGTTAGAGTTAGTGTTAGGGTGAGGGTTAGGGTTAGGGTTAGTGTTAAGGTTAGGGTTAGGGTGAGTGTTAGGGTAAGGGTTAGGGTTATGGTTATGTTTAGGATTAGGATTAGGGTTAGGGTTAGGCTGAGGGTGACGTTTATGGTTAGAGTTAGTGTTACTGTGAGGGTTAGTGTTATGGTGAGGGTGTGTGTGAGGGTTAGAGTTAGGGTGATGCTTAAGGTTATGGTCAGGGTGAGGGTTAGGATGAGGGTTAGGGTTAGTGTGAGGGTTAGCGGGAGGGTGATAGTAAGTGTAAAGTTGAGGGTTAGGCTGAGAATGAGGATTACGGTAAATGTGAGGGTTAGGGTTAGAGTGAGGGTTAGAGTTAGGGTTAGGTGGAGGGTGTGGTTTAGATTGAGGATTAGTTTTAGGGTTAGTGTGAGGATGATAGTTAAGGTTGGGTGAGGGATAGGGTGAGGTTGAGGGTTAGGTTTAGGGTTAGGGTGAGTGTTAGGGTTAGGGTGAGTGTTAGGGTTAGTGTGAGGGTTAGTGTTATGGTTAGGGTTAGTGTTAGGGTTTGGGTAAGTTTTAGGGTGAGGGTTAGGGTTACAGTTAGGTTTATGGTTAGAATGAGGGTTAGGTTTAGTTTTAGGGTTATTGTTGGGGTTGGGTTTAGGGATAGGATGAGCGTTAGGGTTAGGATAAGGATTAGGGTGAGGGCTAGGGTGAGGGTGAGTGTTAGGGTTAGGCTTAGGCTTAGGTTTAGGATGAGGCTGAGGGTGAGGTTGAGGGTTAGGGTTAGCGTGATGGTTAGGGTTACGGTTAGGCTGAGGGTTAGGATGAGGTTTTGGGTTAGGGTGAGGTTTAGGGTGAGGGTGACAGTAAGGGTAAATGTGAGGGTTAGGGTTAGGGTGAGGATTAGGGTTACGGTTAAGGTGTGGGTGAGGGTTAGACTGAGTATTAGTATTAGGGTTAGTGTGACGTTTAGGGTGAGGATGAGGGGTAGGGTTAGGATGAGGCCTAGGGTGAGGGTGAGGGTTAGGGATAGGGTTAGGTTGAGGTTTAGGGTTAAGGTGATGGTTAGGGTTAGTGTGAGGGTTAGCGTTAGATTAGGGTAAGTTTTAGGGTGAGGGTAAGTGTTAGGGTGAGGGTTAGGGTTAGGGTGAGAGTTATAGTTAGGATTAGGATTAGTATTTGAGTTAGTGTTATTTTTAGGTTTAGGGAGAGGGGGAGGGTTAGGGTTAGGGTTAGCGTGAGGTTTAGTTTTAGGGTTATGGTTAGAGATAGGGTTAGGTTGAGGGTGAGGTTTAGGTTTAGATTTAGTGTTAGGGGAGGGTTAGGGTGAGGGTTAGTGTTAGAGTTAGGGTTAGTGTTAGGATTAGGGTTAGGGTGAGGGCGAGTGTGAGGGTTAGGGTTAGGGTTAGGCTTAGGCATAGGGTTAGGCAGAGGGTGAGGGTGAGGGTGAGGGTTAGGGTTTGGGTGAGGGTTAGGATGAGGTTTAGAGTTAGGATTAGGGTTAGGATGAGGGCAAGGGTGAGGGTGAGGTTTAGAGTTACCATAATGGCGAGGTTAAGTATTAGGATTAGGTTTAGTGTTAGGGTGAGGGTCAGGGTTATGGTTACTGTGAGGATTAGGGTTAGGGTTAGTGTGAGGGTAAGTGTTAGGATTAGGGTTAGGTTTATTTTTAGTGTTAAGGTTAAGGTTAAGTTCACAGTGAGGGTGAGGCTGAAGGTGAGGCATAGGTTTAGGGTTAGGGTGTGGTTTAGGGTTAGGTTTAGGTTTAGGGTTAGGGTGAGGGCTTGGGTTTAGGTTAGGGTTACAGTGAGGGTGAGCGTTAGGGTTAGGGTTAGGGTTAATGTTATTGTTAGGGTTAGGGTTAGAGTTACGGTGAGGGTGAGGGTGAGGGTGAGATTTAGGTTTAGGGTGAGGGTGAGATTTAGAATTAGGGTTAGGGTGAGGGTTAGGGTTAGGGTTATTGTTAGGCTTAGGGTTAGGATGAGGGTTAGGTTGTGGTTTAGGGTTGGGGTTAGGTTTAGGATTAGGGTTTTGGTGAGTGTGAGGGTGAGGGTTAGGGTTAGGCTTAGGCTTAGGCTTAGGGTTAGGCTGAGGGTGAGTGTGGGGATGATGATTAGGTTTAGGTTGATGGTTAGGGTTAGGGTTAGGTTTAGGGTTAAGATTAGGGTTAGGGTTAGAATTAGGTTTAGGGTGAGGGCTAGCGTGAGGGTGAGGATTAGGGTTAGGGTTAGGCTTAGGGTTAGGGTAAGCGTTAGTGTTAGGGTGAGGGTAAGTGTTAGGGTGAGGGTTAGGTTTAGGATTAGGGTTAGGGCTAGGGTTAGGGTGAGTGTTAGGGTTAGGGTGATGGTTAGGGTTAGTGTGAGGGTTAGTGTTAGGGTTAGCGTTAGTGTTATGGCGAGGGTAAGTGTTAGGGTGAGGGTTAAGGTTTGGGTGAGGCTTATGGTTAGAATGAGGGTTAGGGTTAGGGTTATTGTTTGTGTTAGGGTTAGGGTTAGGATGAGGGTTAGGGTTAGGATTAGGGTGAGGGCTAGGGTGAGGGTGAGGGTTAGGGTTAGGCCTAGGTTTAGGCTTAGGTTAGGGCTGATGCTGAGTGTGAGGTTGAAGGTTAGGGTTAGCGTGATGGTTAGGTTATGGTTAGGCTGAGGGTTAGGATGAGGGTTAGGGTTAGGGTTAGGGATAGGTTGAGGGTGACAGTAAGGTTAAAATTGAGGGTTAGGTTTAGCACTAGGGTTAGGGTGAGGGCTAGGGTTAGGGTGAGGGTTTGGGTTAGGGTTAGAGTTACGGTGAGGGTTAGTTTTAAGTTTAGGTTTAGGGTTATTGTTCTTCTTAGGGTTAGGGTTAAGGTTAAGGTAAGGGTGAGGGTGAGGGTGAGGTTGAGGTTAGGGTTAGGGTTAGGATGAGGTTTAGAGTTAGGGTTAGTGTTAGGGTGAGGGTGAGGTTTAGGGTTATTGTTAGGGTTAGGGTTAGGGTTAGTGTGAGTGTTAGGGTTAGGTTTAATGTTATGGTTTGGGTTATGGTGAGGGCTAGTGTGAGTGTGAGGGTTAGGGTTAGGTTTAGGCTTAGGCTTAGTGTTAAGCTGAGGGTGGGGATGAGGGTTAGGGTTAGGCTTAGGCTTAAGGTTAGGCTGAGGGTGAGGGTGAGGGATAGGTTTAGGGTGAGGGTGAGGTTTAGGGTTAGGGTTAGCGTTAGGGTGCGGGTTAGTGTGAGGGTTAGGGTTAGGGTTAGTGTTACGGTTACAGTGAGGGTGAGCGTGACTCTGATGGTTAAGCGTAGCCTTAGGCTTAGGCTTATGCTTGGGCCGAGCTTGAGGGTGAAGGTGAAGGTAAGGTTTAGGGTGATTGTTAGGGTTTTAGTGTTAGGGTGAGGGTTAGGGTGAGGTATAGGTTTAAGATTAGGGCTAGGGTCAGTGCTAGGGTGAGGGTGAGGGTTAGGGTTAGAGTTAGGGTGAGGTTTAGGGTTATGGTTAGGGTGAGTGTTATGGTGAGGATTACGGTGAGGGTGAGGGTTAGGGTTAGAGTTAGGGTGAGGTTTAGGGTTATGGTTAGGGTGAGTGTTAGGGTGAGGATTACGGTGAGGGTGAGGGTTAGGGTTAGGGTGAGGGTTAGGGTTAGGGTGAGGGTGATGGTGAGGGTTAGATTAGGGTTAGGGTTAGTGTTATTGTTAGTTTTAAGTTCACAGTGAGGGTGAGGCTGAGGTGAGGGTTAGGTTTAGGGTTAGGGTGAGGTTTAGATTAAGGTTAGGGTAAAGGTTAGGGTGAGGGTTTGGGTTAGGGTTAGGATTAAGGTGAGGGTGAGTGTTAGGGTTAAAGTGATGGTTAGTGTTATTGTTAGTGTTAGGGTTAGAGTTACGGCGAAGGTGAGGGTGAGTGTGAGGGTTAGGGTTAGGGTGAGGTTTAGGGTTAGGGTTAGGTTTAGGTTGAGGGTGAGGGTGAGGTTTACGGTTAGATGTAGGGTGAGGGTGAGGTTTAGGGTGAGGTTTAGGGTTAGGGTTAGTGTTAGGGTTAGGGTTAGGGTGAGGGTTAGAATGAGGGTGAGGGTTAGGGTGAGGGTTAGAGTTAGGGTTAGGATTAGGATTAGGGTTAGTGTTAGGGTGAGTGTTTGGGTTAGGCTTAGGCTTAGCGTTAAGCTGAGGGTGAGGGTGAGGGTGAGGTTTAGGGTTAGGGTTTGGGTTAGGGTTAGCGTTTGAGTGAGAGTTAGGGTTAGGGTGAGAGGATGAGAATTAGGGTTAGGATTAGTGTTAGGGTTAGGGTTAGGGTGAGGGTTAGGATGAGGTGATGTTTCCGATTAGGGTTAGGATGAGGGTGAGGGTGAGTTTGAGGGTTAGGGTAAGGGATAGGGAGAGGTTTAGGGTTATGGTTAGTGTTAGGTTTAGGGTTAGGGTTATGGTTAGTGTTAGAGTGAGGGTAAGTGTTAGGGTGAGGTTTAGGGTTATGGTGACGGTTATGGTTACAATGAGGGTTATTGTTAGGTTTAGCGTTATTGTTAGGGTTAAGGTTACGGTTAATGTGAGGGTTAGTTTTAGGTTTAGGGTGAGGTTTATATTAAGGGTTAGGGTTAGAGTTAGTGTTAGGGTGAGGGTGAGGTTTAGGGTTAGAGTTAGCGTTAGTGTTAATGTTAGGGTTAGGGTGAGGGTTAGTGTGAGGGTTAGGGTTAGGGTTAGGGTGAGTGTTAGGATGAGGTGTAGGGTTAGGATTAGGGTTAGGGTGAGCGCTAGAGTGATGGTTAATGTGAGGGTTAGTGTTAGGGATAGGGTTAGGTTTAAGATTATGTTTAGATTGAGGGTGAGTGTGAGGATTAGGGTTAGGGTTAGGGTTAGGGTTAGAGTGAGTGTTAGGGTTAAGATTTGGTTTAGGGTGAGGGTGAGGGTTAGGGTTAGGGTTAGGGTGAGGGTGAGGGTTAGGGTTAGGGTTAGTGTGAAAGTTAGGGTTATGGTGAGGGTTATGTTTAGGGTGAGGTTTAGGGTTAGGGTTAGGGTTAGGGTGAGGGCTAGGGTGAGGGCTAGGGTTAGAGTGAGGTTTAGGGTTAGGGTTAGGGTGAGTTTTAAGGTGAGGGTGAGGTTTTAGGTTAGGGTTAGGATGAGTTTTAGGGTTATGGTTAGGGTTCCGGTTAAGGCGAAGGTGAGGGTAAGGTTTAGATTCAGGGTTAATGTTAGGTTTAGTGTGAGGTTTATCGTTAGGGTTAGGGTCAGGGTTAGGGTTAGGGTGAGGGTTTGGGTTTGGGTTAGAGTTACGGTGAGGGTGAATTTTAAGTTTAGGTTTTGGGTCATGGTTATTCTTAGGGTTAGGGTTAAGGTTAAGGTTAAACTAAGCGTGAGGGTGAGGGTGATGTTGAGGGTTAGGGTTAGGGTTAGGATGAGGTTTAGAGTTAGGTTTAGTGTTAGGGTGAGGGTGAGGTTTAGGGTTAGGGTTAGGGTTAGGGTTAGGGATAGTGTGAGTGTTAGGGTTAGGTTTAGTGTTATGGTTTAGGTTATGGTGAGGGCTAGTGTGAGGGTGAGGGATAGGGTTAGGGTCAGGTTTAGGCTTAGTATTAAGCTGAGTGTGAGGGTGAGGGTTAGGGTTAACCTTAGGCCTAGGCTTATGCTTAGGCTGAGCTTGAGGGTGCAGGTGAGGGTTAGGGTTAGGGTGATTGTTAGAGTTTTAGGGTTAGGGTGAGGGTTAGGGTTAGTGTTAGGGTGAGGCTTAGGGTGATGTTTAGGTTTAAGATTAGGGCATGTCAAAACCAGCTTTACAATGTCGGTGTGGGGGGGAGGGGGTATAATTGGGTGGGGGGAGGAGGGAGGCTGGGAAGGGAGTTGAAGTGTAAACAAAGGAGGAGGCTGCAATGCTTGGTAAGAAATGTATGCATTATCCTGCCCATGTAATTGTAGCCCCTCTGTACAGTATGTTCTCAAATAAAATAAAATAAAATTTAAAAAAAAAAAGAAAAACCAAAAAAAAAAAGATTAGGGCTAGGGTGAGTGCTAGGGTGAGGGTGAGGGTTAGGGTTAGAGTTAGGGTGCGGTTTAGGGATAGGGTTAGGTTTAGTGTTAGGGTGAGTGTTACATTGAGGGTGAGCCTTAGGGTTAGGGTGAGGGTTAGGGTTAGTGTGAGGGTGAGGGTAAGATTAAGGTAGGGTTATTGTTATTGTTAGTGTTATGGTTAGGTTTAAGTTTATAGTGAGGGTGAGGCTGAGGGTGAGGGTTAGATTTAGGGTTAGGGTTAGGTTTAGATTAGGGTTAGGGTAAGGGTTAGGGTGAGGGTTTGGGTCAGGTTTACGATTATGGTGAGGGTGAGTGTTAGGTTTGGGTTGAGGGTTAGTGTTATTTTTAGGGTTAGGGTTAGAGTTACGGTGAAGGTGAGGGTGCGTGTGAGGGTTAGGGTTAGGGTGAGGTTTAGGGTTAGGGTTAGGTTTAGGGTGAGGGTGAGGGTGAGGTTTAGGGTTATATTTAGGGTTAGATTGATGGTTAGGGTGAGGTTTAGGGTTATTGTTAGTGTTAGGGTTAGGGTTAGGGTGAGGGTTAGGATGAGGGTGAGAGTTAGGGTGAGCTTTAGAGTTAGGGTTAGGATTAGGATTAGGTTTAGTGTTAGGGTGAGTGTTTGGGTTAGGCTCAGGGTTAGGGTTAGGCTTAGCGTTAAGCTGAGGGTGAGGTTGATGGTGAGGATTAGGGTTAGGGTTTGGGTTAGGGTTAGCGTTTGGGTGAGAGTTAGTGTTAGGGTTAGGATGAGGATTAGGGTTAGGATTAGTGTTAGGGTTAGGTTTAGGTTGAGGTTTAGGATGAGGGTGATGTTTAGGATTAGGGTTAGGGTGAGGGCGAGGGTGAGTTTTAGGGTTAGAGTTAGGGTTAGGGTAAGGGATAGGGTGAGGTTCAGGGTTAGGGTTAGTGTTAGGGTTAGGGTTAGGTTGAGGGTTAGTGTTAGGGTGAGGGTTAGGTTTAGGGTTAGGATTAGGATTAGGGTTAGTGTGAGGGTGAGTATGAGGGTTAGGATTAGGGTTAGGTTTAGGCTTAGGGATAGGCTGAGGGTGAGGGTGAGGGTGAGGGTTAGCGTTAGGGTGAGGGTGAGGTTTAGGGTTAGAGTTAGTGTTATGTTGAGGTTTAGTGTGAGGGTTAGTGTTAGGGTTAGTGTTAGGGTTAGGTTTAGGGTGAGGGTTATGGTTAGGGTGAGGGTTAGGGTTAGGGATAGCGTTAGGTTTAGGATTAGGTTTTGGGTGAGGTTGAGTGTGAGGGTTATGATTAGTGTTATGAATATGCTTAGGGTTAGGCTGAGGGTGAGGTTGAGGGTTAGGGTTAGGGTGACGGTTATTATGAGTGTTAGATTTAGGATTAGGATTAGGGTGAGGGCTAGAATGAGGGTGAGGTTTAGTCTTAGGGTTAGGGAGATGTTTAGGGTTAGGATTAAGTTTAGGCATAGGGTGAGGGTTAAGGTTAATGTTATGATGAAGGTGAGCGTTAGGGTAAGGTTGAGGGTTAGGATTAGGTCTAGGTTTAGGGTGAGTGTTAGGGTTAGGGTGAGGGCTAGGGTGAGGGTGAGGTTTAGGGTTAGGGTGAGGTTTAGGGTTAGAGTGATGGATAGGGTTAGTGTGAGGATTAGTGTTAGGGTTGGGGTTAGTGTTAGGGTGAGGGTAAGTGTTATGGTGAGATTTAGGGTTATGTTGACATTTATGGTTACAATGAGGGTTAGGGCTAAATTTAGGGTTATTGTTAGGGTTAGGGTTAGGGTTTCGGTTATTGTTAGGGTGAGGGTTAGGGTTCGGTTTAGGTTGAGGTTTATATTAAGGGTTAGGGTTAGAGTTAGGGTTAGGGTGAGGGTGTGGTTTAAGGTTAGAGTTAGCGTTAGTGTTAGTGTTAGAGTTAAGCTGAGGGTTAGAGTGAGGTTTAGGGTTAGGCTTAGGCTTAGGCCAAGACTGAGGGTTAGGGTTAGGGATAGGGTTAGGTTGAGGGTTAGGGTTAGGGTTAGGGTGAGTGTTAGGATGTGGTGTAGTGTTAGGATTAGGGTTAGGGTGAGCGCTAGGGTGATGGTTAATGTGAGGATTAGGGTTAGGGATAGGGTTAGGTGTAGGATTAGGTTTAGATTGAGGGTGAGTGTGAGGGTTAGGGTGAGGGTTAGGCTCAGGCTTAGGGTTAGAGTGAGTGTTAGGGTTAGGGTTTGGTTTAGGGTGAGGGTGAGGGTTAGGGTTAGGGTTAGTGTGAGGGTGAGGGTGAGGGTTAGGGTTAGGTTTAGTGTGAAAGTTAGGGTTATGGTGAGGGTTAGGGTTAGGGTGAGGGTGAGGGTGAGGGTTAGGGTTAGGTTTAGTGTGAAAGTTAGGGTTATGGTGAGGGTTAGGGTTAGGTTAAGGTTAGGGTGAGGGCTAGGGTGAGAGTGAGGTTTAGGGTTAGGGTTAGGGTGAGGTTTAGGTTGAGGGTGAGGTTTAGGGTTAGGGTTAGGGTGAAGTTTAGGGTTATGTTTAGGGTTACGTTTAAGGCGAGGTTGAGGGTTAGGATTAGAGTTAGGGTTAGCGTGAGGGTTAGGGTGAGGGTTAGTGTTATTGTTAGTGTTAGGGGTAGGGTTAGGATGAGGGTTAGGTTGAGGGTGAGGGTTAGGGTAAGGCTTAGGTTTAGGATTAGGGTTAAGGTGAGGGTGAGTTTGAGGGTTAGTGTTAGTGTTAGGGTTAGGGTTAGCATTAAGGTTAGGGTGAGGGTGAGGGTTAACTTTAGGGTTAGGTTTAGAGTGAGGGTTAGGGTGAAGGATATGGTGAGGGTTAGGGATAGGATTAGCGTTAGGGTATGTGCTAGAACCAGCAACACTGTTAGGGTTAGGGTTAGAGTGAGGGTTAGGATGAGTGTTACATTTAGGGTTAGTGTTAGTGTTAGGGTTAGGATTAGGGTTTCGGTGACTGTGAGTGTGACAGTTAAGGTTAGGTTTAGTGTTAGGCTTAGGGTTAGGCTGAGGCTGAGGGTGAGGGTGAGGGTTAGATTTAGGGTGAGGGTTTGGTTTAGGGTTAGAGTGAGGGTTAGGGTGAGGGTTAGGGTTGGATTAGGGTTAGGGTATGTCCTAGGGTGAGGATTAGGTTTAGTTTTAGGTTTAGGGTGAGGTTAAGCATTAGGGTTAGGGTCAGGGTTAGGGTTAGGGTGACGGTTTGGGTTAGGGTTAGAGTTAGGGTGAGGGTGAGTTTTAAGTTTAGGTTTCGGGTTATGGTTATTCTTAGGGTTAGGGTTAAGGTTAAGGTTAAGGTAAGGTTGAGGGTGAGGGTGATGTTGAGGGTTAGGGTTAGGGTTAGGATGAGGTTTAGAGTTAGGTTTAGTTTTAGGGTGAGGGTGAGGTTTAGGGTTATTTTTAGGGTTAGGGTTAGGGATAGTGTGAGTGTTAGGGTTAGGTTTAGTGTTATGGTTATGGTTATGGTGACGGCTAGTGTGAGTGTGAGGGTTAGTGTTAGGGTTAGGATGAGGCTTAGTGTGAGGGTTAGGGTTAGGCTTAAGCTTAGGGTTAGGTTTAGACTTAGGCCGAGATTGAGGGTTTCGTTTAGGGTTAGGGTTAGGGTTAGGTTTAGGTTTAGGGTTAGGGTTAGGGTGAGAGTGAGGTTTAGGGTTAGGGTTAGGGTGAGGTTTAGGGTGAGGGTGAGGTTTAGGGTTAGGGTTAGGGTGAGTTTTAGGGTTATGGTTACGTTTACGGTTAAGGCGAGGGTGAGGGTTAGGGTTAGAATTAGGGTTAGGGTGAGGGTTAGTGTTAGTGTTAGTGTTGGGTGTAGGGTTAGGATGAGAGTTAGGGTGAGCGTGAGGGTTAGGGTAAGGGTTAGGATTAGGATTAGGGATAAGGTGAGGGTGAGTGTGAGGGTTAGTGTTAGTGTTAGGGTTAGTGTTAGCATTAGTTTTAGGGTGAGGTTGAGGGTTAACTTTAGGGTTAGGTTTAGAGTGAGGGTACGGGTGAGGGTTATGGTGAGGGTTAGGGATAGGATTAGCGTTAGGGTATGTGCTAGGATGAGCAATAGGGTTCAGGTTAGGGTTAGAGTGAGGGTTAGGTGCAGGTTTAGGTTTAGGTTTAGTGTTAGGGTTAGGGTTGGTGTTAGGTTTAGGAGTAGGGTTACGGTGACTGTGAGTGTGACAGTTAGCGTTAGGGTTAGTGTTAGGCTTAGGTTTAAGCTGAGGCTGAGGGTGAGGATTAGGTTGAGATTTAGGGTGAGTGTTTTGTTTAGGGTTAGAGTGAGGGTTAGTGTGAGGGTTAGGGTTAGATTAGGGTTAGGGTATGTCCTAGGGTGAGGATTAGGGTTAGTGTTAGGTTTAGTGTGAGGGTGAGGATGAGGTTTAGGGTTACATGTAGGGTTAAGGTGAGGTTTAGGGTGAGGTTTAGGGTTAGGGTTAGTGTTAGGTTTAGGGTTAGGGTGAGGGTTAGGATGAGGGTGAGGATTAGGGTGAGGTTTAGTGTTAGGGCGAGGATTAGGATTAGGGTTAGCATTAGGGTGAGTGTTTGGATTAGGCTTAGGGTTAGGGTGAGGCTTAGCATTAAGCTGAGGGTGAGGGTGAGGGTGAGGGTTAGGATTAGGTTAGGGTTAGTGTTTGGGTGAGAGTTAGTGTTAGGGTTAGGGTGAGAGTTAGGATGAGGATTAGGGTTAGGATTAGTGTTAGGGTTAGGTTTAGTGTGAGGGTTAGGATGAGGGTGATGTTTAGGGTTAGGGTTAGGGTGAGAGTGAGGGTGAGGTTTAGGTTTAGAGTTAGGGTTAGGGTGAGGGATAGGGTGAGGTTTAGGGTTAGGGTTAGTGATAGGGTTAGGGTTATGGTGAGGGTTAGTGTTAGGGTGAGGGTTAGGTTTAGGGTTAAGATTAGGATTAGGGTTAGTGTGAGGGTGAGTATGAGGTTTAGGGTTAGGGTTAGGTTTAGGCTTAGAGATAGGCTGAGGGTGAGGGTGAGGGTGAGGGTTAGAGTTAGGGTGAGGGTGAGTTTTAGGGTTAGAGTTAGTGTTAAGTTGAGATTTACTGTGAGGGTTAGTGTTAGGTTTAGTATTAGGGTTAGGGTTAGGGTGAGGGTTAGGGTGAGGGTTAGGGTTAGGGATAGGGTTAGGTTTAGGATGAGGTTTTGGGTGAGGTTGAGTGTGAGGGTTATGTTTAGGGTTATGATTATGCTTAAGGTTAGGCTGAGGGTGAGGGTGAGGTTTAGGTTTAGGGTGAGTTTTAGGTTTAGGGTTACGGTGAGGGTTAGGATGAGGGTTAGGTTTAGCATTAGGATTAGGGTGAGGGCTAGCATGAGGGTGAGGTTTAGGGTTAGGGTTAGGGTGAGGTTTAGGGTTAGGATTATTTTTAGGCATAGGGTGGGTGTTAGGGTTAAGGTTATGATGAGGGTGAGTGTTAGGGTAAGTTTGAGGGTTAGGATTAGGTCTAGGTTTAGGGTGAGGGTTAGGTTGAGGGCTAGGGTGAGGGTGAGGTTTAGGGTTAGAGTGAGGTTTAGGGTTAGGGTGATGGTTAGGGTTAGTGTGAGGATTAGTGTTAGGGTTCGGGTTAGTGTTAGGGTGAGGGTAAGTGTTAGGGTGTGGGTTAGGGTTATGGTGACAGTTATGGTTACAATGAGGGTTAGGTTTAGGTTTAGTGTTATTGTTAGGGTTAGGGTTAGGGTTACGGTTACTGTGAGAGTGAGGGTTAGGGTTCGGTTTAGGGTGAGGTTTATATTAAGGGTTAGGGTTAGAGTTAGTGTTAGGGTGAGGTTTAGGGTTAGATTTAGCGTTAGTGTTAGTGTTAGAGTTAGAGTGAGGGTTAGTGTGAGGGTTAGGGTTAGGCTTAAGCTTAGGGTTAGGCTTAGGCTTAGGCCGAGAGTGAGGGTGAGGGTTAGTGTTAGGGTTAGGGCAAGGGTTAGGGTTAGCGTTAGGCTGCGTGTTAGGATGAGTTGTAGGGTTAGAATTAGGGTTAGGGTGAGCGCTAGGGTGATGGTTAATGTGAGGGTTAGGGTTAGGGATAGGGTTACATTTAGGATTAGGTTTAGATTGAGGGTAAGTGTGAGGGTTAGGGTTAGGGTTAGGCTTAGGGTTAGAGTCAGTGTTAGGGTTAGGGTTTGGTTTAGGGTGAGGGTGAGGGTTAGGGTTAGGGTTAGGTTGAGGTTGAGGGTTAGGGTTAGGGTTAGTGTGAAATTTAGGGTTATGGTGAGGGTTATGGTTAGGGTGAGGGTTAGGGTTAGGGTTAGGGTGAGGGTGAGGGCTAGGGTGAGAGTGAGGTTTAGGGTTAGGGTTAGGGTGAGGTTTAGGGTTAGGGTGAGGTTTAGGGTTAGGGTTAGGGTTACGGTGAGGGTGAGTGTCAGGGTTAGGGTGAGGGTTAGTGTTATTGTTAGGTTTAGGGTTAGAGTTACTGCGAAGGTGAGGGTGACTGTGAGGGTTATGGTTAGGGTGAGGTTTACGGTTAGGGTTAGATTTAGGGTGAGGGTGAGGGTGAGGTTTAGTGTTCGTTTTAGGGTTAGGGTGAGGGTTAGGGTGAGGTTTAGGATTATGGTTAGAGTTAAGGTTTGGGTTAGTGTGAGGGTTAGGATGAGGGTGAGGGTTTAAGGTGAGGGTTTGGGTTAGGGTTAGGATTAGGATAAAGGTTAGTGTTAGGGTGAGTGTTTGGGTTAGGCTTAGGTTAAGGTTAGGCTTAGGGTTAAGCTGAGCGTGAGGGTGAGGTTGAGGGTTAGGGTTAGGCTTTGTGTTAGGTTTAGCGTTTGAGTGAGAGTTAGGGTTAGGGATAGGGTGAGAGTTAGGATGAGGATTAGGTTTAGGATTAGTGTTAGGGTTAGTGTTAGGGTGAGGGTTAGGATGAGGGTGATGTTTAGGATTAGGGTTAGGATGAGGGTGAGGGTGAGGTTTAGGGTTAGAGTTAGGGTTAGAGTGAGGGATAGGGTGAGGTTTAGGGTTAGAGTTAGTGTTAAGTTGAGATTTACTGTGAGGGTTAGTGTTAGGTTTAGTGTCAGGGTTAGGGTGAGGGTGAGGGTTAGGGTGAGGATTAGGGTTAGGGATAGGTTTAGGTTTAGGATTAGGTTTTGGGTGAGGTTGTGTGTGAGGGTTATGGTTAGGGTTATGATTAGGCTTAGGGTTAGCCTGAAGGTGAGGGTGAGGTTTAGGTTTAGGGTGAGGTTTAGGTTTAGGGTTAGGGTGAGCGTTAGGATGAGGGTTAGGTTTAGGTTTATGGTTTGTGTGTGGGCTATCATGTGTGTGAGGGTTAGGGTTACAGTTAGGGTGAGGTTTAGGGTTAGAATTAGTTTTAGGTATAGGGTGGGGATTAGGGTTAAGGTTATGATGAGGGTGAGGGTTAGGGTAATGTTGAGGGTTATGATTAGGTCTAGGTTTAGGGTGAGGTTTATGGTTAGGGTGATGGTTAAGGTTAGTGTGTGAATTAGTGTTAGGTTTAGGGTTAGTGTTAACGTGAGGGGAAGTGTTAGGGTGAGGGTTAGGTTTATGGTGATGCTTAGGGTTACAATGAAGGTTAGGGTTAGGTTTAGTGTTATTGTTAGAGTTACGGTTAGGGTTACGGTTACTGTGAGGGTGAGGGTTAGGGTTTGGTTTAGGGTGAGGTTTATATTAAGGGTTACGGTTAGAATTAGGGTTTGGGTGAGAGTGAAATTTAGGGTTAGAGTTAGCGTTAGTGTTACTGTTAGTGTTAGGGTGAGGGTTATTGTGAGGGTTAGTTTGAGGGTTAGGGTTAGGATTAAGCTTAGGGTTAGGTTTAGGCTTAGGCTGAGATTGAGGGTTAGGGTTAGGGTTAGGGTGAGGGCTAGGGTGAGAGTGAGGTTCAGGGTTAGGGTTAGGGTGAGGTTTAGGGTGAGAGTGAGGTTTAGGGTTAGGGTTAGGGTGAGGTTTAGGGTTAGGGTTAGGGTTACAGTTAAGGCGAGGGTGAGTGATAGGATTAGAGCTAGGGTTAGGGTGAGGGTTAGGGTGAGGATTAGTGTTCGTGTTAGTGTTAGGGGTAGGGTTAGTCTGAGAGTTAGCGTGAGGGCGAGGGTTAGGGTAAGGTTTAGGATTAGGATTAGGGATAAGGTGAGGGTATGTGTGAGGTTAGTGTTTGTGTTAGGGTTAGGGTTAGCATTAGGGTTAGGGTGAGGGTGAGGGTTAGCTTTAGGTTTAGGTTTAGAGTGAGGGTAAAGTTGAGGCTTATGGTGAGGGTTAGGGATAGGATTAGCGTTAGGTTTTCTGCTAGGATGAGCAATAGGGTTAGGGTTAGCTTTAGAGTGAGGGTTAGGGTGAGGGTTAGGTTTAGGTTTAGTGTTAGGGTTAGGGTTGGTGTTAGGGTTAGGATTAGGGTTACGATAACTGTGAGTGTGACAGTTGTTGTTAGGGTTAGTGTTTGCTTAGGGTTAGGATGAGGCTAAGGGTGAGGGTGAGGGTTAGATTTAGGGTGAGAGTTTGGTTTAGGGTTAGAGAGAGGGTTAGGGTGAGGGTTAGGGTTGGAATAGGGTTAGGGTATGTCCTAGGGTGAAGATTAGGGTTAGTGTTAGGTTTATGGTGAGGTTTAGCTTTAGGGTTAGGGTCAGGGTTAGGGTTAGGGTGAGGGTTTGGGTTAGGGTTAGAGTTACGGTGAGGGTGATGTTTAAGTTTAGGTTTAGGTTTATGGTTATTGTTAGGGTTAGGGTTAAGATTATGATGAACGTGAGGGTTAGGGTAATGTAGAGGGTTAGGATTAGGTCTAGGTTTAAGGTGAGGGTTAGGGTTAGGGTGAGGGCTAGGGTGACGGTGAGGTTTAGGGTTAGGGTGAGGTTTAGGTTAGGGTGATGGTTAGGGTTAGTGTGAGGATTAGTGTTAGGGTTGGTTTTAGTGTTAGGGTGAGGGTAAGTGTTAGGGTGAGGGTTAGGGTTATGGTGACGGTTATGGTTACAATGAGGGTAAGGTTTAGGTTTAGTGTTATTGTTAGGGTTAGGGTTAGGCTTACGGTTACTATGAGGGTGAGGGTTAGGTTTGGGTTTAGGGTGAGGTTTATATTAAGGGTTAGGGTTAGAATTAGGGTTAGGGTGAGGGTGAGGTTTAGGGTTAGAGTTAGCGTTAGTGTTACTGTTAGGGTTAGGGTGAGGGTTAGTGTGAGGGTTAGGGTGAGTGTTAGGATGAGGTGAAGTGTTAGGATTAGGGTTCGGGTGAGCACTAAGGTGATGGTTCATATGAAGGTTAGGTATAGGGATAGGGATAGGTTTAGGATTATGTTTAGATTGAGGGTGAGTGTGAGAGTTAGGGTTAGGGTTAGGGTTAGGGTCAGTGTTAGGGTTAGCGTTTGGTTTAGGGTGAGGGTGAGGTTTAGGTAAGCGTTAGGGTGAGGGTGAGGGTGAGGGTTAGGGTTAGGTTTAGTGTGAAAGTCAGGGTTATGGTGAGGGTTATGGTTAGGGTGAGGGTTAGGGTTAAGGTTAGGGTTAGGTTGAGGGCTAGGGTGAGAGTGAGGTTTAGGGTTAGGGTTAGGGTAAGGTTTAGGGTTAGTGTTAGGCTGAGGTTTAGGGTTATGGTTAGGGTTACGGTGAAGGCGAGGGTGAGGGTTAGGGTTAGAATTAGGGTTAGGGTGAGGGTTAGGGTGAGGGTTTATGTTAGTGTTAGTGTTAGGGGTTGGGATAGGATGAGGATTAGGGTGAGGGTTAGGGTTAGGGATAGGGTTAGTTTTAGGATTAGGTTTAGGGTGAGGGTGAGTGTGAGCGTTAGGGTTAGGGTTAGGCTTAGGCTTAGGTTTAGGGTGTGGGTTAGGGTGAGGGTGCGTCTGAGGATTAGGGTTAGGTTTAGGGTTAGGTTTAGGGTTAGGGTTAATGTTATGTTTAGGGTCACAATCAGGATTAGTGTTACGCCTAGGGTTAGGCTTAGGGTTAGGCTGAGGGTGAGGGTGGGGGTTAGGATTAGGGTTAGGTTTCGGGTTAAAATTAGTGTTATTGTCAGTGTTATGGTTTTGGTTATGTTTGCGGTGAGGGTGAGGCTGAGGGTGAGGGTTATGGTTAAGTTTAGGCTTAGGGTTAGGCTGAGGGTGAGGTTGGGGGTGAGGAATAGGTTTTGGGTGATGGTTAGGGTGCGGGTTAGGGTGAGGTTTAGGATGAGGGATAGGGTTAGGATTAGGTTTAGGGTGAGGGCTAGGGTGAGGTTGAGTGTTAAGTTTAGGGTTAGGCTTAAACTTAGGTTTAGGCTGAGGGTGAGGGTGAGTGTGAGTGTTAGGGTTAGGGTGATGGATAGGGTGAGGGTTAGGGTGAGTGTTAGAATGAGGGTTAGGGTTAGGGTGACTGTTAGGGTGAGCGTGAAGGTCAGAGTAAAGATGAGGGTTAGGCTGAGGTTGAATGTTGCCCTAAGGGTGAGGGTTAGGATAAGGGTGATTGTTTGGGTAAGGATTAGGGTTAGGGTGAAGGATAGATTGAGGATTAGGGTTAGGGTTAGTGTGAGGTTTAGGGTGAGGATGACGGTTAGTGTTAGGGTGAGGGTCAGGGTTAGAATTAAGATTAAGGTGGGGGCTAGGGTGACGCTGAGGGTTAGGGTTAGGGTTAGGGTGAGTTTTAGGGTTAGGGTGACAGTTAGGGTTACTGTGAGGGTTAGTGTGAGAGTTAGGGTTAGTGTTAGGGTGAGGGTAAGTGTTAGGGTGAGGGTTAAGGTTAGGTTAAGGCTTAGGTTTAGGGTGCGGGTTTGGGTTAGGGTTTGGGTTAGGGTGTGGTTGAGGCTGAGGATTAGGGTTAGCTTTAGGGTTAGGGTTAGGGTTAGGTTTAGGGTTAAGGTTAGGATTATGGTGAGGGTTAGGCTTAGGCTATGGGTTAGACTGAAGGTGAGGGTGAGGGTGGGGTTGCGGATTAGGTTTAGGGTTACGGTTAGGTTTAGGTTTATTGTTAGTGTTATGGTTCGGGTTAAGTTTGCGGTGAGGGTTATGGTTATCGTTAGGGTCAGGTTTAGGGTTAGGGTTAGGGTTAGTGTTATTGTTAGGGTTAGGGTTAGAGTTAAGGTGAGTTTGAGGGTGAGAGTGAGGGTTTTGTTTAGGGTCAGGGTGAAGTGTAGGGTTAGAGTTAGGGTGAGGGGGAGGGTTAGGGTGAGGGTTAGGTTTAGGTTTAGTGTTAGGGTTAGGGGAAGGAGGAGGGTTAGGTTGAGGTTTAGGGATAGGGTTAGGTTTCGCTTTAGGGTTAGGGTGAGGGTGAGTATGAGGGTTAGTGTGAGGGTTAGGCTTAGGCTTAGGGTTAGGCTGGGGGTGAGGTTGGGGGTGAGGATTAGGGTTAGGGTGATGGTTCAGTTTAGGCTTAATGTTATTGTTAGGGTTAGGTTTAGAGTTACAGTGAGGGTGTGGGTGCAGGTGAGGGTTAGGGTTAGGGTTAGGGTGAGGGTTATGGTTAGGATTAGAGTTAGGGTGAGTGCTAGGGTTTGGGTGAGGGTTAGGGTTAGTGTTAGGGTGAAGTTTAGGTTTGGATTAGGGTTAGGGTGAGGGTGAGTGTTAGGATTAGGGTTGGGCTTAGGGTTAGGGTTAGGTTTAGGGTTAGGATTAGTGTTATTGTTAGGGTTAGGGTTAGAATTATGGTGATAGTGAGGGTAAGGGTGAGGAATTGGGTTAGGGTTATGGTGGGGTTTAGGGTTATGGTTAGGGTTATTGTTAAGGTGAGGGTGAAGTTTAGGGTTAGATCCAGTTTTAGTGAGAGGGTTAGGGTGAGTGTTAAGTTTAGGGTTAGTGTTAGGTTTAGTGTGAGGGTGAGAGTTAGGTTGAGGTTTAGGGTTGGGATTAGGGTTAGTGTGAGGCTTAGTGTTAGGTCTAGGGTTAGTGTTAGGTTGAGGGTATTTGTTAGGGTGAGGGTTTGGGTTAGGGTGAGGGTTATGGTTCAGGTGAGGGTTAGGGTTAGGTTTTAGGGTTATTGTTAGGGTTAGGGTTAGAGTTACAGTTACAGTGATGGTGAGAGTGAGTGTTATATTTTGGGTTAGGATGAGGTTTAGGTTTAGGGTTAGGGTTAGAGTTAGGGTTAGAGTGAGAGTGAGGTTTAGGGTTAGAGTTAGCCTTAGTGTTACAGTTAGGGTTACGGTGAGAGTTAGGGTTAAGATTAGGCTTAGGCTTAGGCTTAGGCCGAGCATGAAGTTGAGGGTTAAGGTTCGGGTTAGGGTGATAGTTAGGGTTAGGGTTAGGGTGAGGGTGAGGGAGAGGTTTAGGGTTAGAGTTAGGGTTAGGAGGAGGTTTAGGATGAGGGTTAGGGTTAGGATTAGGGTTAGGGTAAGTTTGAGGTTTAGGTTAGGTTTAGGGTTAGGGTTAGCATGAGGCTGAGGGTGAGCATTAGGGTTAGGGTGAGTGTTAGGGTTAGGGTTACGTTGAGGGTTTAGCTGAGGGTGAGGGTTAGGGTTAGGTTTAGGATAAGGATTAGGGTTAGGGTTTCAGTGAGTGTGAGGGTTAGGGATAGTATTATGTTGAGGGTTAGGGTTAGGGTGAGGGTTATGATTAGGGCTAGGATTACGGTTATGATGAGGGTGATTGTGAGGTTTAGGGTTAGGGTGATGTTTAGTGTTAGGGTTAGGGTTAGAGTTAGGCTTAGGGTGAGGGTGAGGTTTAGGGGTAGAGTTAGGTTTAGGGATGGGTGTTAGGGTGAGCGTTATGGTTAGCCTGAGAATTAGGGTTGGGGTGACGGTAAGGCTAAAAATGAAGTTTATGCTGAGTGTGAGGGTTATGGTAAGTGTGAGGGTTAAGTTTAGGATGAGGGTTAGGGTTAGGGTTAAGGTGAAAGTGAGGGTTAGATTTAGGATTAGTGTTAAGGTTAGTGTGAGGTTTAGGGTGAGGATGAGAGTTAGGGTTAGGGTGAGGGCTAGGGTGAGGGTGAGGGTTAGGGTTAGTGTTAGGTTGAGGGTTAGGTTTAGGGTGAGTGTTATGGTTATGGTTATGGTTAGGGTGAGGGTTAGGGTTAGGTTTAGGGTGATTTTTAGTGTTAGGGTTATAGTGTTATATTTACCGTGAGGGTAAGGGTGTGGGTTAGGGTTGGGGTTAGGATGAAGTTTAGGTTTAGGATTAGGTTTAGAGTTAGGGTTAGGGTGAGGGTGAGGTTTAGGGTTAGAGTTAGGGTTAGTGTTAGGGTGAGGGTTAGGGTAAGGTTTAGTGTTCGGATTAGTGTGAGGGTTAGGGTTAGGCTTAGGCTTAGGCTTAAGCTTAGTCTTAGGCTTAGCATGAGGGTGAGGGTTAGGGATAGGGTTAGGGTGAGGGTTAATATGAGGTTCAGGTTTAGACTTAGTGTTAGGGTGAGGGCTAGGGTGAGGGTTAGGGTGAGGGTTAGGGTTAGGGATAGGTTTAGGTTTCAGATTAGAGTTAGGGTGGGGTTGAGTGTGAACGTTAGGGTTTGGATTAGGGTGAAGGTGAGGCTGAGGACTAGGTTTAGGTTTAGGGTTAGGTTTAGGGCAGGGTTACAGTGAGGGTTAAGGTTAGGCCTAGGTTTATGCTTAGTATTAGGCTGAGGGTGAGGGTGGGTGTGAGGATTAGGGTTAGGGTTAGGGTTTAAATTAGGGTTATTGTTAGTGTTATGGTTTGTTTTAAGTTTGCAGTGAGGTTGAGGGTGAGGGTTATGGCTAGGGTTAGGCTTAGGCTTAGGGATAGGCTGAGGGTGATCTTGGGTTTGAGGAATAGGTTTTGTTTGATATTTAGGATTATGGTTAGGGTGAGGGTTATGATGAGGGTTAGGGTTAGAATTAGGTTTAGGGTGAGGGCTAGGGTGAGGGTAAATATTAGGGTTAGGGTTAGGCTTAGGCTTAGGTTTAGGCTGAGGGTGAAGTTGAGGGTGAGGTTTAGGGTTAGGGTGATGGATAGGGTTAGGGTTAGGGTGAGTGTTTGGATGAGGGTTAGGGTTAGGGTGAGTGTTAGGGTGAGGGTGAAGGATAGATTGAGGATTAGGGTTAGGGTTAGTGTGAGGATTAGGGTGAAGATGAGGGGTAGGGTTAGGGTGAGTGTTAGGGTTAGAATTAAATTTAGGGTGGGGGCTAGGGTGAGGCTGAGGGTTAGGGTTAGGGTGAGGGTGAGGTTTAGGTTTAGGGTGAGAGTTAGGGTTACTGTGAGGGTTAGTTTTAGAGTTAGGGGTAATGTGAGGGTGAGGGTAAATGTTAGGGTGAGGTTTAGGTTTAGTTTTAGGGTTATTGTGAGGTTTAGGGTTAGGGGTACGGTGAGGGTGAGGATGAGGGTTAGAGTTAGGGGAGATTTAGGGTTAGAGTTACGGTTAGAGTTAGGGTTAGGGTGAGTGTGAGGTTTAGGGTTAGGGTTAGGGTTCAGGTGAGGGTTAGGATGAGGGTTAAGGTTAGTGTTAGTTTTAGATTTAGGGTTAGGGTGAGGTTAAGTGTTAGGGTTATGGTTAGGATTAGGGTTAGGGTAAGGGTGAGTGTGTGGGTTAAGGTTAGGATTAGTTTAGGCTTAGGGTTAGGCTGAGGGTTAGGTTGAAGGGAAGGGTTAGGGTTCGAGTGAGGTTTAGGGTTAAGGTTAGTGTGAGAGTTAGGATGAAGGTTAGGTTTAGGATTAGGTTTAGGGTGAGGGCTAGGGTGAAGGTGAGGTTTAGGGTTAGGGTTAGGGTGAGGTTTAAGGTTAGGGTTAGGGTCAGTGTGAGTTTGAGGTTTAGGGTTAGAGATAGGGTTAGGGTGAGTGTTAGGGTGAGTGTTTGGCTTAGTGTTAGTGTTATAGTTAGGGTTAGGGTGAGGGTTAGGGGGACGGTGTGTGTTAGGGTTAGGGTTAGGATTAGGATTAGGGTTAGGGAGAGGGGGAGTGTGAGGGTTAGAATTAGCCTTATGTTTAGGCTGAGGGTGAGGTTGAGGGTGAGTGTTAATGTTAGTTTGAGGGTTCGGTTTAAGTTGTGGTTTATTGTTAGGGTTAGTGTTACAGTTAGGGTTTGGGTGAGTTTTAGGTTGAGTGTTAGGTTTAGGGTGAGGTTTAGGGTGGGGGTGACGGTAAGGGTAAACGTGAGGGTTAGGCTAAGGGTGAGGGTTAGGGTTAGGGTTAGGGTTAGGGTGAGATTTAGGGTTCGGGTTAAGTTTAGGGTCAGGGTGAGGGTTAGGGTAAGGGTTAGGGTGAGGGTGAGAGTTAGGGTTAGGTTGATGGTTAGGGTTAGGATTAGGTTTAGGGTGAGGGCTAGTGTGAGAATGAGTGATAGGGTTAGGGTTAAGCTTAGACTTAGGTTTAGGCTGAGGGTAAGGCTGAGGCTGAGATTTAAGGTTAGCGTGATGGATAGGTTTAAGGTTAGGGTGAGTGTGATAATGAGGGGTAGGTTTAGGGTGACTGATAGGGGGAGTGTGACAGTAAGAGTTAAGGTGAGGGTTAGGCTGAGGGTGAATGTTCCCCTAAGGGTGAGGGTTAGGATTAGGGTCATTGTTAGGGTAAGGTTTAGGGTGAGGTTTAGTGTGAGGGTGAGGGATAGATTGAGAATTAGAGTTAGGCTTAGTGTGAGGTTTAGGGTGAGGATGAAGGTTAGGGTTAGGGTGAGTGTTAGGGTTACAACTAAGGTTAGAGTGGGTGTTAGGGTGATGCTGAGGGTTAGGGTTAGGGTTAGAGTGAGGTTTAGGGTTAGGGTGAGAGTTAGGGTTAATGTGAGGGTTAGTGTGAGAGTTAGGGGTAGTGTTAGGGTGAGGGTAATTTTTAGGGTGAGGGTTAGGGTTAGGGTTAGGCTTAGGGTTAGGGTGAGGATTAGGGTTAGTGTTTGGGTTAGGGTGTGGTTGAGGCTGAGGATTAGGGTCAGGTTTAGGTTAAGTTTAGGGTTAAGTTTAGGATTATGGTGAGGGTCACGGTTAGGTTTAGGCTTAGGCTTAGGGATAGGCTGAGGGTGAGGGTGAGGGTGGGGGTGCGGATTAGGTTTAGCATTAGGGTTAGGGTTAGGGTTATTGTTAGTGTTATGATTAGGGTTAAGTTTGCGGTGAGGGTAAGGCTGAGGTTGAGGGTTATGGTTAGGGTCAGGGTTAGGTTTAGGGTTAAGGTTAGTGTTATTGTTAGGGTTAGGATTAGAGTTACGGTGAGGTTGAGGGTGAGGGTGAGGGTTTTGGTTAGGGTGAGGTTTAGAGTGAGTTTTAGGGTTAGGGTTAGTGTTAGGGTGAGGGTGAGGTTTAGGGTTAGAGTTAGGGTGAGGGGGAGGGTTAGGGTGAGCGTTAGGGTTAGGTTTTTTGTTAGGGTTAGGGGGAGGGTGAGGGTTAGGTTGATTTTTATGGATAGGGTTAGGTTTAGGATTAGGGTTATTGTGAGGGTTATGCTTAGGCTTAGGGTTAGGCTGAGGGTGAGGATGGGGGTGAGGATTAGGATTAGGGTGATGTTTCGGGTTTGGGTTAGTGTTATTGTTAGGGTTAGGGTTAGAGTTACGGTGAGGGTGAGACTGGAGGTGAGGGTTAGGGTTAGGGTTAGGGTTAGGGTGAGGGTTAGAATGAGGATTAGGGTTAGGATTAGGGTTAGGGTGAGTGCTAGGGTTTGGGTGAGGGTTAGGGTTAGTGTTAGCTTGAGGTTTAGGGTTAGGATTAGGGTTAGGGTGAGGGTGAGTGTTAGAATTAGGGTTAGGCTTTCCGTTAGGGTTAGGTTTTAGGGTTAGGGGTAGTGTTATTGTTGGGGTTAGGGTTAGGGTTATGGTGAGGGTGACGTTACTGGTGAAGGTTTGGGTTACTGTTATGGTGTGGTTTAGGGTTAGGGTTAGGGTTAAGGTGAGGGTGAGGTTTAGGTTTAGATAGAGTTTTAGTGGGAGGTTTAGGGTGAGGGTTAAGTTTAGGGTTAGTGTTAAGGTTAGTGTGAGGGTGAGGGTTGGGTTGAGGTTTAGGGTTAGGATTAGGTTTAGTGTGAGGGTTAGTGTTAGGGTTAGGGTTAGTGTTAGGTTGAGGGTATTTGTTAGGGTGAGGGTTTGGTTTAGGGTGAGGGTTTTGGTTCGGGTGAGGGTTAGGGTTAGGGTTAGGGTTATTGTTAGGGTTAGGGTTAGAGTTACAGTTACGGTGAGGGTGAGAGTGAGGGTTATGTTTTGGGATAGGATGAGGTTTAGGGTTAGGGTTAGGGTTAGAGTTAATGTTAGGGTGAGAATGAGGTTTAGGTTTAGAGTTAGCCGTAGTGTTACAGTTAGGGTTAGGGTGAGGGTTAGGGATAGGATTAGGCTTAGGCTAAGGCTTAGGCCGAGCATGAAGTTGAGGTTTAAGTTTAGGGTTAGGGTTAGTGTTAGGGTGAGGGTGAGGGTTAGGGTGAGGTTTAGGGTTAGCATTAGGGTTAGGCTTAGGGCTAGGTTGAGGGTTACGGTGAGGGTTAGGGTTAGTGATAGGTTTAGGGTTAGGAATAGGTTTAAGGTGAGGTTGAGGGTGAGGGTTAGTGTTAGGTTAAGGATTAGGCTTAGGTTTAGGGTGAGGGTTAAGTTTAGGGTTTGGGTTAGGTTGAGGGTGAGGATGAGGATTAGGATAAGTTTTAGGGTTAGGGTTAGGGTGAGGTTTAGGTTTAGGTTTAGGGTTAGGGTTAGGGTTAGGCTTTCATTGAGAGGGTCAGGCTTAGGATTAGGCTTAGGCTTAGGTTAAGGGTGAGGGTGGGGGTGAGGATTAGTGTTAGGGTTAGATTTCGGGTTATTGTTAATGTTGTGGTTAGGGTAAAATTTGTGGGGAGGGTGAGGCTGAGGGTGAGGGTTATGGTTAGGGTTAGGGTTAGGGTTAGTGTTATTGTTAGGGTTATGGTTAGAGTTACGGTGAGTTTGAGGGTGAGGGTGAGGATTTTCGTTAGGGTGAGGTTTAGGGTGAAGTTTAGGGTTACGGTTAAAGTTAGGGTGAGTGTGAGGTTTAGGGTTAGAGTTAGGGTTAGGGGGCAGTTTAGGATGAGGGTTAGGGTTAGAATTAGGGTTAGGGTAAGGGCTAGGGTGAGGGTGAGTTTTAGGGTTAGGGTTAGGTTGAGGTTTAGGGTTAGGGTTAGGGTTAGGGTAAGGGTGAGGTTTAGGGTTATAGTTAGGGTTAGCATGAGGCTGAGGGTGAGGATTAGGGTTAGGGTGAGTGTTAGGCTTAGGGTTAGGGTGAGGGTTTAGCTGAGGGTGAGGGTTAGGGTTAGGGTTAAGGTGAAGTTGAGGGTTAGATTGAGGATTAGTGTTAAGGTTAGTGTGAGGTTTAGGGTGAGGATGAGAGTTAGGTTTAGGGTGAGGGCTAGGGTGAGGGTGAGGGTTAGGGTTAGTGTTAGGGTGAAGTTTAGGGTTAGGGTGATGGTTAGGGTTAGTGTGAGGGTTAGGTTTAGGGTTAGGCTTAGTGTTAGGTTGAGGGTTAGGTTTAGGGTGAGGGTTATGGTTATGGTTATGGTTAGGGTGAGGGTTAGGGTTAGGGTTATTGTTAGTGTTAGTTTTAGGGTTATGTTTACCGTGAGGGTAAGGGTGTGGGTTAGGGTTGGGGTTAGGATGAGGTTTAGGGTTAGGATTAGGTTTAGAGTTTGGGTTAGGGTGAGGGTGAGGAATAGGGTTAGAGTTAGGGTTAGTGTTAGGGTCAGGGTTAGGGTGAGAGTTAGGGTTAGGATTAGGTTGACGGATAGGGTTAGGGTTAGGTTTACGCTTAGGCTTAACTTAGGCTTAGGCTTAGCATGAGTGTGAGGGTTAGGGTTAGGGTTAGGATGAGGTTTAGGTTTAGGCTTAGGGTGAGGACTTCTGGTGAGGGTTAGGGTGAGGGTTCGTGTTAGGGATAGGGTTAGTTTTCGGATTAGGGTTAGGGTGAGGTTGAGTGTGAGCATTAGGTTTAGGGTTAGGGTTAGGCTTAGGGTTAGGGTTAGGCTGAGGGTGATCTTGGGAGTGAGGAAAAGTTTTCGGTGATGGTTATGATTAGGGTTAGGGTGAGGGTTATGATGAGGGTTAGGGTTAGGATTAGGTTTAGGGTGAGGGCTAGGGTAAGGGTGAGTGTTAGGGTTAGGGTTAGGCTTAGGCTTAGGTTTAGGCTGAAGGTGAGGGTGAGGGTGAGGGTTAGGGTTAGGGTGATGGATAGGGTTAGGATTAGGGTGAGTGTTTGGATGAGGGTTAGGGTTAGGGTGAGTGTTAGGGATAGATTGTGGATTACGTTTAGGGTTAGTGTGAGGATTAGGGTGAGAATGAGGGTTAGGGTTTGGGTGAGTATTAGGGATAGATTGTGGATTACGTTTAGGGTTAGTGTGAGGATTAGGGTGAGAATGAGGGTTAGGGTTTGGGTGAGTATTAGGGTTAGAATTAAGTTTAGGGTGGGGGCTAGGGTGTAGCCGATAGTTAGGGTTAGGGTGAGGGTGAGGTTTAGGGTTAGGGTGAGAGTTAGGGTTACTGTGAGCGTTAGTGTTAGAGTTAGGGTTAGTGTTAGGGTGAGGGTAATTGTTAGCGTGAGGGTTAGTGTTAGGTTGAGCGTTATGGTTAGGGTGAGGTTTAGGGTTAGAGTTAGGGTTCAGGTGAGGATTAGGATGAGGGTTAGGGTTAGGGTTAGTTTTAGGTTTAGGGTTAGGGTGAGGTTAAGTGTTACGGTTATGGTTAGGATTAGGGTTAGGGTGAGTGTGAGTGTGTGGATTAGGGTTAGGTTTAGGTTTAGGCTTAGGGTTAGGCTGAGGGTTAGGTTGAGGTGGAGGGTTAGGTGTCGGGTGAAGGTTAAGGTTAGGGTTAGTGTGAGGGTTAGGATGAAGATTAGGTTTAGGATTAGGTTTAGGGTGAGGGTTAGGGTGAAGTTGAGGTTTAGGGTTAGGGTTAGGGTGAGGTTTAGGGTTAGGTTTAGGGTCAGTGTGAGTTTGAGTTTTAGGGTTAGAGATAGGTTTAGGGTGAGTGTTAGGGTGAGTGTTTGGCTTAGTGTTAGTGTTATAGTTAGGGTTAGGGTGAGGTTTAGGATGAGGGTGTGTGTTAGGGTTAAGGTTAGGTTTAGGATTAGTGTTAGGGAGAGGGGGAGTGTGAAGGTTAGAGTTAGCCTTAGGTTTAGGCTGAGGATGAGTTTGAGGGTGAGTGTTAGCGTTAGTTTGAGGGTTAGGGTTAGGGTTAGGGTGTGGTTTCGTGTTAGGGTTAGTGTTAGAGTTAGGAATAGGTTGAGGGTGAGGTTTAGGGGTAGAGTTAGGGTTAGGGTGAGTGTTATGTTGAGTGTTAGGGTTAGGGTGAGGTTTAGAGTGGGGGTGACGATAAGGGTAAACGTGAGGTTTAGGCTAAGGGTGAGGGTTAGGGTTAGGTTTAGGGTTATGGTTAGGGTGAGATTTAGGGTTCGGGTTAAGTTTACGGTTAGGTTGAGGGTTACGGTAAGGGTTAGGATGAGGGTAGGGTGAGGGTGAGGTTTAGGTTTAGGGTTAGGGTGAGGTTTAGGGTTAGGGTTAGGGTTAGGGTTAGGATGAGTGTGAGTTTTAAGGTTAGATTTAGGTTTAGGTTGAGACTGAGATTGAGGGTTAGTGTTTGGGTTAGTATTAGAGTTAGGGTTAGGGTGAGGGTTAGGTAGAGGGTGAGGGTTAGGCTTACGGTTAGATTAGGATTACGGTAAAGGTTATTGTGAGTGTTAGGGTTAGCGTTAGGTTTAGGCTTAGATTTAGGCTGATGGTAAGGTTGAGGGTGAGGGTTAGGGTAAGTGTGAGGGTTAATGTTAGGATTAGGGTGATAGTTAGGGTTCGGTTAAGTTTAGGGTTAGGGTTAGGGTTAGGGTTAGGTATAGGATGAGGTTTAGGTTTAGGATTAGGGTTGGGGTGAGGGCTACGGTGAGGCTGAGGGTGAGGGTGAGGGTTAGGGATAGGGTTAGTTTTAGGATTAGGTTTAGGGTGAGGGTGAGTGTGAGCATTAGGTTTAGGGTTAGGGTTAGGTTTAGGGTTAGCGTGAGGGTTAGGGTTAGTATTTGGGTTAGGGTGAGGGTGCGGCTGAGGATTAGGGTTAGCTTTAGGGTTAGGGTTAGGGTTAGGGTTACAGTGAGGATTAGGGTTAGGTTAAAGATGAGGGTTATGCTTAGGGTTAGGTTTAGGATTAGGGTAAGTGTTAGGGTGACTGTGAGGGTTAGGGTTAGGGTAAGGGTTAGGCTTAGGTTTAGGCTGAGGGTGAGGGTGAGGGTGAGGGTTAGGGTAAGGGTGAACGTTAGGGTTAGGGTTAGGGTGAGAGTTAGGTTTCGGTTAAGTTTAGGGTTAGGGTGAGGGTTAGGGTTAGGATTAGGGTTACAGTTACATTGAGGGTGAAGGTTAGGGTTAGGGTTAGAATGAGGTTTAGTTTTAGGGTTAGGTTTAGAGTTAGGTTTTGGATGAGGGTGAGATTTAGGGTTAGAGTTAGGGTTAGTGTTAGTGTTAGGTTTAGGTTGAGGGTTAATGTTAGGGTTAGGCTTAGGATTAGGCTTAGGCCGAGCATGAGGGTGAGGGTTAGGCTTCGGGTTATGGTGAGGGTTGGAGTTAGGTTTAGGGTGAGGTTTAGGATGAGATTTAGGGTTTGGATTAGGGTAAGGGTGAGGGCTAGGTTGAGGGTTATGGTGAGGGCTAGGGCTAGGGTTAGGGTTAAGTTTAGGAATAGGGTTAGGGTGAGTGTGAGTGTGAAAGTTAGGGTTAGGTTTAGGATTAGGCTTAGAGTTAGGGTGAGGGTTAGGGTTAGGGTTAGGTTTAGGGTTAGGGTGAGGGTGTGGCTGAGGATTAGGGTTAGGTTTAGGGTTACGTTTAGGGTTATGTTTAGGTTTTGGGTTAGTGTTAGGGTTAGGGTTAGGGTTAGGGTTACGGTGAGGGTTAGGGTTAGGGGTAGGGTAAGGGTTAGAATTAGGCTTGGGTTTAGGCTGAGGGTGAGGGTGAGGGTAGGGATTAGGGTTAGGTTTATTGTGAGGGTTAGGTTTAGGTTTAGGGTTAGGGTGAGGGTTAGGATTAGGGTTAGGGTTAGGGTGAGGTTTAGGGTTTGGGTTAGGGTTAGAGTTAGGTTTAGGGTGAGCGGGAGGTTTAGGGTTAGGGTTAGGGTTAGAGTCACGGTTAGGTTGAGGGTTAGGTTTAGTGCTAGGGTTAGGGTTACAGTGAGAGTTAGGTGGAGGGTTAGGGTTTGGGTTAGGTTTAGGTTTAGGATTAGTTTTAGGGTGAGAGTTCCTTTGTGTGTTAGGGTTAGGTTTACGTTTCGGCTTAAGGTTAGGCTGAGAGAGAGGTTGAGGTTGAGGGTTAGGTTTAGGGTGAGGGGTAGGGTTTGGGTTCAGTTTAGGGATAGGGTGATGGTTAGGGTAAGGGTTATGGAGAAGTTGAGGGTTAGGGTTAATTTGAGGGTTAGGGTTAGAATTAGGGTGACGGTGAGGGTGAGGTTTAGCATTAGGTTAAAAGTGAGGGTTAGGATGATTGTTAGGGTTAGGATTAGGTTATGGTGAGGGCTATCGTGTGGGTGAGGTTTAGGGTTAGGGTTAGGGTGAGGTTTAGGTTTAGGGTTAGGGTTAGGGTGAGGGTGAGGTTTAGGGTTAGAATTAGGGTTAGGGTGGGGCTGAGGGTGAGGGTTAGGTTTAGGGTTAGGATTAGGGTAAGGGTTAGGGTGAGTGTCAAGGTTAGGTTTAGGATTAGGTTTAGGCTAGGATTAGACTGAGGGTGATGGTGAGGGTGAGGGTTAGGTTTAGCGAGAGGGTTAGGTTTAGTATTAGGGTGAGACTTAGTGTTCGGGTTAAGTTCAGGGTTAGGGTGAGGATTAGGGCTAATAATAGGGTTAGGGTGAGGGTTAAGTTTTGGCTTAGTGTGAGGTTTAGAATGAGGATTAGGGTTAGGGTGAGGGCTAGGGTGAGGGTGAGGGTGAGGGTTAGTGTGAGGGTTCGTGTTAGGGTTGGGGTTAGTGTTAGGGTGACGGTAAGTGGTAGGGTGAGGTTTAGGGTTAGGGTGAGGGTTATGGTTAGGGTGAGGGTGAGGGTTTGGTTGAGGGTGAGGGTGAGTGTGAGAGTTAGGGTTAAGGTTAGGCTTAGGGTTAGGGTGAGGGTTAGGGTTAGGATTTGGTTTAGGGTAGGGTTCTGCTTAGGGTTCGCGTAAGAGTGAAGGTTATATTGAGTTTTAGGGTTATGGTTAGGGTGAGGCCTAGGGTTAGGGTTAGATTTAGGGTTATGGGGAGGGATAGGGTTAGGTTTAGGTTTAGGGTTAGGGTTAGGTTTCGGGTTAGGATTACGGTGAGGGTTAGGGTTCGGATTAGGCTTAGGCTTACAGTTAGGCTGAGGGTGAGGCTGAGGTGAGGTTATGGTTAGGGTTATGATTAGGGTTAGGGTAAGTGTTATTGTTAGGGTTAGGGTTAGAGTTATGGTGAGGTTCAGGGTGAGGGTGAGGGTTAAGGTTAGGGTGAGGTTTAGGGTTAGGTTTAGTGTTAGGGGTAGTGTTAGGGTGAGGGTGCCGGTAAGGTTAAAGGTGAGGGTTAGCCTGAGCGTGAGGGTTACGGTAAGGCTGAGGGTTAGGCTTAGGGTGAGGATTAGGTTTAGGGTTGGGGTGAGAGTTAGGGTTCGGGTTCAATTTAGGGTTAGGTTGAGAGTTAGGGTAAGGGTTACGGTGATGGTGAGTGTTAGGGTTAGGTTCAGGGTTAGTGTTAGGATTAGGGTTAGTGTGAGGTGAAGGTTAAGGTTAGTGTTAGAGTGACGGTTAGGATGAGGGTTAGGGATAGGATTAGGGTTAGGGTGAGGGCTAGTTTGAGGTTGAGGTTTAGGGTTAGCGTTAGGGTGAGGTTTAGGGTTAGGGTTAGGGTTAGGGTTAGGGTGAGGTTGAGGTTTACGGTTAGAGTTATGGTTAGGGTGAGGCTGAAATTGAGGGTTAGGGTTAGGGTTAGTGTTAGAGTTAGGGTTAGGTTGAGGGTTAGGTTGAGGGTGAGGGTTAGGCTAAAGGTTAGGATTAGGATTAGCATAAGGGTTAGGGTGAGTGTGAGGGTTAGGGTTAGGGTTAGGCTTAGGGTTAGGCTGAGGGTGAGGTTGAGAGTGAGGGTTAGGGTTAGGTTTACGGTGAGAGTTAGGGTTCGGGTAAATTTAGGGTTAGGGTGAGGGTTAGGGTTAGGTTTATGGTGAGCTTGAGTTTTAGGGTAAGGTTGAGGCTTAGGGCTAGGATTATGGTTAGGGTAAGGGTTAAGGTTAGGGTTAGGGTAAAGTTAAGAATGAAGATTAGGGATAGGGTGAGGGCTAGGTTGAGGGTGAGGTTTAGTGTTAGTGTTAGATTAAGGTTTATGGTTAGCGTTTTTCTTAGGTTGAGGTTTAGGTTGAGGGTTAGGTTTATGGTGAGGGTGAGGGTTAGGGTTAGGGTGAGGGTTAGGGTGATGATGATGGTAAGGGTAAAGGTGAGGTTTAGGCTGAGTTAGAGTGTTAGGGTGAGGGTTAGGTTTAGGTTTAGGGTTAGGGTAAGGGTTAGGGTTAGGTTCAGGGTGAGTGTTAGATTGAGGATTAGGGTTAGGGTTAGTGTGAGGTTTAGGGTGAGGATGAGGGTTAGGGTGAAGGTGAGGGTTAAAATTAGGGTTATGGTGAGGGCTAGGGTGAGTGTGAGTGTTAGGGTTCGGGTTAGGGTTATGGTGAGGTTTAGGATTAGGTTGAGGGTTAGGGTTAGTGTGAGGGTTAGTGTTCGGCTTAGGTTCAGTATTAGGGTGAGGGTAAGTGTTAGGGTGAGTGTTAGGTTTAGAGTGAGGGTTATGGTTGGGCGAGGGTTAGGGTTGGGGTTATTGTTAGGGTTAGGTTTAGAGATATGTTTACGGTGAGTGTGAGGGTGAGAGTTAGGGTTAGGTTTAGGGTGAAGTTTAGTGTTAGTGTTAGGGTTAGGGTTAAGGTGAGGGTGAGGTTTAGGAGTAGAGTTAGGTTTAGGGTGAGGGTTAGGGTCAAGGTTAGGGTTAGGGTGCAGGTTAGGGTGGGGTTGAGGGTAAGGGTAAATTTGAGGGTTTGGCTGAGGGTGAGGGTTACAGTAATGGTGAGGGTTAGGGTTAGGGTGAGCGTTAGTGTTAGGGTTAGGTTAAGGGTGAGGGTCAGATTGAGGATTAGTGTTAGGGTTAGTGTGAGTTTTAGGGTGAGCTTGAGGGTTAGGGTTAGTGTTAGGATGAGGTTTACTGTTAGGGTGATGCTTAGGGTTAGTGTGAGCGTTAGTGTTAGCGTTAGGGTTTATGTTAAGGTGAAGGTAAGTGTTTGGGTGAGGGTTAGGTTTAGGGTGAGAGTTATGGTTAGGGTGAGTTTTAGGGTTAGGGTTAGGGTTATTGTTAGGGTTAGGTTTAGGGTTATGGTTAGTGTTAGTGTTAGGGTTAGGGTTAGGGTTAGGATGAGGTTTAGTTTTAGTCTTAGGATTAGAGTTAAGCTTAGGGTGAAGGTGAGATTTAGGGATAGAGTTAGCTAAAGCTAACTAAAGTGTTAGTGTTAGTGTTAGGGTGAGGGTTAGGGTTAGGTTTAGGCTTAGGCTTAGGCTTAGGCATGGGCTTAGGCCGAGCATGAGGGTGAGGGTTAGGGTTCGGGTTAGTGTTCGGGTTAGTGTGAAGTTTAGATTGAGGTTTAGGGTTAGGATTAGGGTAAGGGTGAGGGCTAGGGTTAGGGTATGGGCTAGGGTTAGGGTATGGGCTAGGGTTAGGGATAGGGTTAGGTTTAGGATTAGGGTTAGGGTGAGGGTGAGTGTGAAGTTTATGGTTAGGGTTAGGCTTAGAATTAGGGTGAGGGTTACGGTTAGGGTTTGGGTTAGTGTGAGGGTAAGGCTGAGGATTAGGGTTAGTTTTAGGGTTAGGTTTAGGGTTAGAGTTATGGTTAGGCTTAGGCTTAGGATGAGGGTGAGGGTGGGGTTGAGGATTAGAGTTAGGATTTGGGTTAGGCTTAGTGTTAGGTTTATTGTTATTGTTAAGATTAGGGTTAAGTTTGGGGTGAGCATGAGGTTGAAGTTGAGGGTTATGGGTAGGGTTAGGGTTAGGGGGAGGGATAGGGGGAGGTTTAGGGTTAGAGTAAGTGTGAGGGTGAGGGTTAGGTTGAGGTTTAGGGATAGGGTTAGGTTTAGGATTAGGGTTAGGGTGAGACTGAGTGTGAGGTTTAGGGTGAGGATTAGGCTTAGGCTTATGGTTAGGCTAAGAGTGAGGGTGGGGGTGAGGATTAGAGTTAGGGCTAGGCTTGGGCTTATGGTTAGGGTGAGTGTGAGGATGGAGGTTAGGATTAGGATTAGTGTGATCGTTAGGATTAGGGTAAGAGTGAGGGCTCGGGTGAGGGTAAGGGTTAGGGTAAGGCTTAGGCTTAGGCTTCCAGTTAGGCTGAGGGTGAGTTTGAGGTTGAGGGTTAGGGTTAGCATGATGGCTAGGGTTAGGGTTCAGATTAGGGTTAGGGTGAGCGTGAGGGTTATGGTTAGTGTTAGGGTGAGGGTTAGGATGAGGGTTAGGGTTAGGATTAGTGTTAGGGTGAGGGCTAGGGTGAGGGTGAGGTTTAGGGTTAGGGTTAGAGTTAGGGTGAGTTTTAGGTTTAGAGGTAGGGTTACTGTTAGGGTGAGGGTGACATTTAAGGTTAGAGTTCGGGGTAGGATGAGGCTGAGGTTGAGCGTTAGGGTTAGGGTTAGTGTTAGATTTAGGGTTAATGTGAGTGTTAGGTTCAGGGTGAGGGTTAGGCTTAGGGTTAGGATTAGGTTTAGGGTAAGGGTTAGGGTGAGTGTCAGCATTACTGCTAGGGTTAGGGTTTGGCTTAGGGTTAGGCTGAGGGTGAGGGTGAGGGTTAAGGTTCGGTTATGTTTATGTTTAGGGCTAGGGTTAGGGTTAGGGTTAAAGTGAGCATGAGGTTTATGGTTACTTTGAGGATTACCTTTAGGGTTAGGGCTAGGTTGAGGGTTAATTTTAGGGTGATGATGAGGGTAAGGATGAGGATTAGGGTTAGGATTAGGGTTAGGGTGAGGGCTAGGGTGAGGGTGAGGGTTAGGGTTAGTGTTAGATTAAGGTTTAGGGTTAGGGTTAGGGTGAGGGTAAGTTTGAGGGTTAGGGTTTCGGTCAGGGTGATGATTAGGGTTAGGGTGAAGGTTAGGTTTAGGATTAAGTTTAGCCTGAGGATGAGTGTTAGGATTAGTGTTAGTGTTAGGGTTAGGGTTAGGTTTAGGGTTAGGATTAGTGTTTTTGTTAGGGTTAGGGTTAGAATTATGGTGAGGGTGAGGGTGAGGGTGAGGGTAAGGGTTAGGGTTAGGGTGAGGTTTAGGGTTAGGGTTAGGATTAGGGTTAGGGTGAGGGTTAGGGTTAGGGTGAGTGTTAGGGTTAGGTTTAGGGTGAGAGTTAGGGTTCGGTTATGTTTAGGATTAGGGTGAGGGTTAGAGTTAGGGTTATGGTGACCATGAGGTTTAGGGTTATGTTGAGGATTAGGCTTAGGGTTAGGGCTAGGGTGAGGGTTAAGGTTACAGTTAGGGTGAGGGTAAGGATGAGGATTAGGTTTAGGATTAGGGTTAGGGTGAGGGCTAGGCTGAGTGTGAGGGTTAGGGTTAGTGTTAGATTAAGGTTTAGGGTTAGGGTTTGGGTTAGGGTGAGGGTTTGGTTGAGGGTTAGGGTTATGGTGCGGGTAAGGATTAGGGTTAGAGTGAGGGTTAGGGTTAGAATTAGGGTTAGCATGAGAGGCAGTGTTAGGATTACAGTTAAGGTTTAGATTAGGATTAGGATTAGTGTTATTGTTAGGTTTAGGTTTTGAGTTATGGTGAGGGGGAGAGTGAGGGTGAGGTTTAGGGTTAGGGTTAGTGTGAGGTTTAGGGTTAGGGTTAGGATTAGAGTTAGGGTGAGGGTGAGGATGAGGGTTACTGTTAGGGTGAGGGTTAGGGTTAGGGTTAGGGGCAGGGTTAGGATGAGGGTTAGGGAAAGGATTAGGGTTAGGGTGATGGCTAGGGTAAGGGTGAGGTTTAGAGTTAGGGTTAGGGTTAGGGTGAGGGTGAGGTTTAGGGTTAGAATTAGGGTTAAGCTGAGGTTGAGGGTGAGGGTTAGGGTTAGGTTTAGGATTAGGATTAGGGTAAGGGTTAGGGTGAGTGTGAGGTTAGGTTTAGGATTAGGGTTAGGCTTAGGGTTACACTGAGGATGAGGGTGAGGGTGAGGTTTAGGGTTAGGATTAGGGTTATGGTGAGGTGAGTGTGTGTGTTAGAGTTTGGTTTAAGGTTAGGCTTAGGGTTAGGCTGATGTTGAAGTTGAGGGTAAGGGTTAGGGTTAGGGTGAGGGTTAAGGTAAGGGTTGGGGGAGGGTTAGGATGAGGTTTAGTGTTAGGATTAAGGTTAGGCTGAGGGCTAGAGTGAGGGTGAGGTTTAGGTTTAGGGTCAGGGTGAGGTTTAGTGTTAGAGTTAGTGTTAGGGTGAGGCTGACGGTGAGGGTTAGGGTTAGGATTAATGTTAGGGTTATGCTTAAGCTGAGGTTTAGGTTGAGTGTTAGGATTAGGGTTAGGTGTAGGATTAGGGTTAGCGTGAGGGTGAGGATTAGGGTTAGGGTTAGGGAAAGGCTTAGGGTTAGGCTGAGGTTGAGGGTGAGGGTTAGGGTTAGAGTGAGGTTTAGGTTTAGGGTTAGGGTAAGTGTGAGGGTTAGGGTTAGGCTTAAGCTTAGGATTATGCTGAGGGTGAGAGTGAGGTTTAGTGTTAGGATTAGTGTTAGTGTTATTGGGAGGGTCAGGATGAGGGTTAGGGTTAGGGTGAGGTTTAGGTTGAGGGTGAATGTGTGTGTTAGGGTTACATTTAAGATTATGCTTAGGGTTAGGCTGAAGGTGAGCTTGAGGCTGAGGTTTAGTTTTAGGGTGAGGGTTAGGATAAGGTTTAGGGGGAGGGTTAGGAAAAGGGTAGGGTTAGGATTAGGGTTGGGTGAGGCTAGGGTGAGAATGAGGTTTAGGGTTAGGGTTAGCTTGAGGGTTAGGATTATGGTAAGTGTGAGAGTTAGTGTTTGGGTTAAGTTTAGGGTTAGGTTGACGTTAAGGTAAGGGTTATGGTGAGGGTGGGGGTTAGGGTTAGGTTGAGGGTGAGGGTTCAGATTAGGGTTAGGGTGATCGTGAGAGTTATGGTTAGTGTTAGGGTGAGGGTTAGGATGAGGGTTAGGGTTAGGATTAGTGTTAGGGTGAGGGCTAGGGTGAGGGTGAGTTTTAGGGTTAGGATTAGGGTTAGGGTGAGGTTTAGGGTTAGGGTTAGGGTTAGTGTTAGATTTAGGGTTAGGCTGAGGGTTAAGTTGAGGGTAAGGGTTAGGGTAGGTATATGATTAAGGTTAGGGTAAGGTTAGGGTGAGTGTGAGCATTAGGGCTAGGGTTAGGGTTTCTCTTAGGATTAGGCTGAGGTTGATGGTGAGGATGAGGGTTAGGGTTAGTGTTAGATTAAGGTTTAGGGTTAGGGTTAGAGTTAGGGTGAGAGTCAGTGTACGGTTATGTTTTGGGTTAGGGTGAGTGTTAGGGTTAGGGTTAAGGTGAGCATGAGGTTTAGGGTTACGTTGAGGATTAGGCTTAGGGTTAGGGCTAGGGTGAGGGTTAAGGTTAGGTTAGGGTGAGGGTAAGGATGAGGACTAGGGTTAGGATTAGGTTTAGGGTGAGGCCTAGGGTGAGGGTGAGGGTTAGGGTTAGTGTTAGATTAAGGTTTAGGGTTAGAGGTATTGGGTGAGTGTTAGGGTACGGCTAGGTTTATGGTTAGGGTGAGGGTTACGGTGAGAATGAGGTTTAGGGTTACTTTGAGGATTCGGGTTAGGGTTAGGGCTAGGGTGAGGGTTAAGTTTAGGGTTAGGGTGAGGGTAAGGATGAGGATTAGGGTTAGGATTAGGGTTAGGGTGAGGGCTAGTGTGAGGGTGAGGGTTAGGGTTACTGTTAGATTAAGGTTAAGGGTTAGGGTTAGGGTAAGGGTTAGGTTGAGGGTAGGTTTACAGTGAGGGTGAGGATTATGGATAGTGTGAGGGTTAGGGTTAGGATTAGGGTTAGCATGAGAGTTAGTGTTAGGATTACAGTTAGGGTTAGGGTTCGGTTAGGTTTATGGTTAGGATTAGTGTTCTTGTTAGGGTTAGGGTTAGAGTAATTGGAAGGGTGAGGGTGAGGTTGAGGGTTAGGGTTAGGGTTAGGGTGAAGTTTACGGTTAGGGTTAGGATTAGGGTTAGTGTGAGGGTGAGGTTTAGGGTTAGATTTAGGGTTAGTTGGAGGGTTAGGTCGAGGTTTAGGGTTAGGGTTAGTTTTAGGGTTAAGGTTAGGGTGAGGGTTAGGTTGAGGTTTAGGTTTATGGTTAGGGTTAGGGCTAGGGTTAGGATCAGGATGAGGGTGAGGGTGAGTGTGAGGGTTAAGATTAGGGTTAGGCTTAGGCTTAGGGTTAGGCTGAGGGTGAGGGTGGTGGTGAAGATTAGGTTTAGGGTGATGGTTAGGTTTGGGGATAGGGTGAGTGTTAGGATGAGGGTTAGGATTAGGATTAGGGTTAGGGCGAGGGCTAGGGGAAGGGTGAGGGTTAGGGTAAGGATTAAGCTTAGGCTTAGGGTTATGCTGAGCGAGTGGTTGAGGGTGAGAGTTAGGGTGAGTTTGATGGTTAGGTTTACGGTTATGGTGAGGGTTAGGATGAGGTTTAGGGTTAGGGTGAGGGTTAGGGTGAGGATGATGGTAAGGATAAGGTGAGGTTTAGTCTGAGGGTGAGGGTTAAGATAAGGGTGAGGGTTAGGGTTTAGTTTAGGGTTATGGTAGGGGTTAGGGTTAGGGTTAGGTTGAGGGTTAGATTGAGGATTAGGGTTAGGGTTAGTGTGATTCTAGGGTGAGGGTGAGGTTTACGGTTTGGTTTAGGGTGAGGTTTAGGGTTAGGATTAGTTTTAGGGTTGGGGTGAGGGTGAGGTTTAGGGTTAGAGTTAGGTTTAGGGGGATGGTTAGGGTGAGGTTTATGGTTATTGTTATTTTTAGGTTTATGGGATGGTGAGGGTTAGGTTGAGGTTTAGGGATAGGGTTAGGTTTAGTATTAGGGTTAGGGTGAGGGTGAGGGTGACCGTTAGGGTGAGGGCTAGGCTTAGGCTTAGGCTTAGGCTGAAGGTGAGGGTGGGGGTGAGAATTAGGGTTAGTGTGATGGTTTGGGTTAGGGTTAGTGTTATTGTTAGGGTTAGGGTTAGAGTTTCGGTGAGGGTGAGGGTGCGGGTGAGGGTTAGGGTTCGGATTAGGGTGTGGTTTACGGTTAGGGTTAGGGTTAGTGTTAGGGTGAGGTTTAGGGTTAGATACAGGTTTAGGGCAAGGGTTAGGGTTAGGGTTAGGGATAGGTTTAGTGTTAGAATTATGGTGAGAGTGAGGGTTAGGTTGAGGTTTAGGGTTAGGGTTATGGTGAGGGTTAGTGTGAGGGTTAGTATTACGGTTAGGGTTATTGTTAGGGTGAGGGTAAGTTTTAGGGTGAGAGTTTGGGTTAGGGTGAGGGTTACTGTTATGGTGAGTGTTAGGATTAGCGTTAGGGTTATTGTTAGGCTTAGGTTTAGGGTTTTGGTTACAGTGAGGGTGAGTTATAGGGTTAGTGTTAGGGTGAGGTTTAGGGTTTGGGTTAGGGTTAGAATGAGGGTTAGGATGAAGGTGAGGTTTGCTGTTAGAGTTAGGGTGATTGTGACCGTTAAGGTAAGGATTTGGGTTAGGGTGAGGGTGAGTGTGTGTGTTAGGGTTAGGTTTAGGTTTCGGCTAAGAGTTAGGCAAAGGGTGAGGTTGAGGGTGAAGTTTAGGGTTAGGATTAGGGTTAGTGTGAGAGTGAGGGCGACGGTTTGGTTTAGTGTTAGGGTGAGGGTTAGGGTGAGTGTTAGGATTAGGTTTAGGGTTATGGTGAGCGATAGGGTTAGGGTTAGGTTGAGGGTATGGGTTAGGGTAAGAGTTAGGGTTCGGTTAAGTTCAGGGTTATGGTGAGCATTAGGGTTAGGGTTAGGTTGAGGGTTTGGGTTAGGTTAAGGATGAGGGTTAGTTTTAGGGTTAGGTTGAGGGTTAGGATGAGGACTAGGGTTACGATTAGTGTTAGGGTGAGGGATAGGGAGAGGTTGAGAACTAGGGTTTGTGTTAGGTTAAGGTTTAGGTTAAGGGATAGGCTTAAGGTGAGGGTTATTATGAGGGTTAGGGTTACGGTGAGGGTGAGGGTTAGGGTTAAGTTGAGAGTTAGGGTTAGGATTAGGGTTAGGGTTAGGGTGAGGGTGAAGTTTACGGTTAGATTTAGGGTTAGGGTGAAGCTGAGGGTGAGTGTTAGGGTTCCAGTTAGTGTTAGGTTTAGGGTTAGTGAAAGGGTCAGGATTAGAGTGAAGGTAAGTGTAAGGGTTAGGGTTAGGGTGATGATTAGGGGTAAGGTTAGGGGGAGGGTTAGGATGAGGGTTAGTATTAGGATTAGGGTTAGGGTGAGGGCTAGGGTGAAGGTGAGGTTTAGGGTTAAGGTTAGGGTGAGCTTTAGGGTTAGGATTAGTGTTAGGGTTAGGGTGAGGCTGAGGTTTAGGGTTAGAGTTAGGGTTAAGGTGAGGCTGAGGGTGAGGGTTAGGGTTAGGTTTAGGATTAGGATTAGGGTAAGGGTTAGGGTGAGTGTGAGAGTTAGGGTTAGGGTTAGAGTTAGGATCAAGCTGAGCTTGAGCTTTAGGGTTACGTTGAGGATTAGGGTTAGGGTTAGGGCTAGGGTGAGGGTTAAGTTTAGGGTTAGGGTGAGGGTAAGGATGAGGATTAGGGTTAGGATTAGGGTTAGGGTGAGGGCTAGCATGAGGTTGAGGGTTAGGGTTAGTGTTAGATTAAGTTTTAGGTATCGGGTTAGGGTTAGGGTGAGGGTTAGTTTGAGGGTTAGGGTTACCGTGAAGGTGATGATTAGGGTTAGGGTGAGGGTTGGGTTTAGGATTAGGGTTAGCGTGAGGGTGAGTGTTAGCATTAGCGTTAGGGTTAGGGTTAGGGATAGGTTTCGGGTTAGGATTAGTGTTATTGTTAGGGTTAGGATTAGAGTTATGGTGAGGGTGAGTGTGGGGGTGAGGTTTACGGTTAGGGTGAGGTTTAGGTTGAGGGTTAGTATTAGGGTTAGTTTCAGGGTGAGGGTTAGGTTTATGGTGAGGGTTAGGGTAAGAGTTAGTGTTCGATTATGTTTAGGGATAGGGTGAGGGTTAGGGTTAAGGTTACGTTGAACATGAGGTTTAGGTTTACGTTGAGGATTAGGCTTAGAGTTAGGGCTAGGGTGAGGGTTTAGGTTAGGGTTAGGGTGAGGGTAAGGATGAGGATTAGGTTCAGGATTAGGGTTAGGTTGAGGGCTAGGGTGAGGGTGAGGGTTAGGGTTAGAGTTAGATGAAGGTTTAGGGTTAGGGTTGCGGTTAGGGTGAGGGTTAGGTTGAGGGTTAGGGTTTCGGTGAGAGTGAGGATTATGGATAGTGTGAGGGTTAGGGTTAGGATTAGGGTTAGCATGAGAGTGAGTGTTAGGATTAGGGTTAGGGTTTGGGTTAGGTTTAGGGTTAGGATTAGTGTTATTGTTAGGGTTAGGGTGAGAGTTGTGGTGAGGGTGAGGGTGAGGGTGAGGCTTACGGATAAGGTTAGGGTGAGGTTTAGGATTAGGTTTAGGATTAGGGTTAGGGTGAGGGTGAGGTTTAGGGTTAGATTTAGGGTTAGTAGGAGGGTTAGGTCGAGGGTTAAGTTTAGGGTTAGTTTTAGGGTTAAGGTTAGGGAGAAGGTTAGGTTGAGGTTTAGGGTTATGGTTAAGGTTAGGGTTAGGATTAAGGTGAGGGTGAAGGTGAGTGTGAGGGTTAGGGTTAGGGTTAGTCTTAGGCTTAAGTTTAGGCTGAGTGTGAGGGTGGAGGTGAAGATTAGGTTTAGGGTGATGTTTAGGATTAGGGCTAGGATGAGTTTTAAGATGAGGGTTAGGATTACTATTATGGTTAGGGCGAGGTCTAGGGTTAGGGTGAGGGTTAGGGTAAAGTTTAGGCTTAAGCTTAGGGTTAGGCTGAGCATGAGGTTGAGGGTGAGGTTTAGGGTTAGGGTGATGGTTAGGTTTACGGTTAGGGTGAGGGTTGAGATGAAGTTTAGGGTTAGGGTGAGAGTTAGGGTGAGGATGATGGTAAGGGTAAGGGTAATGTTTACGTTGAGGTTGAGTGTTAATGTGAGGGTGAGGGTTAGGGTAAAGTTTAGGGTTAGGGTTAGGGTTAAGGTTAGGGTTAGGGTGAGGGTTAGGGTTAGGATTAGGGTTAGGGTGAGGCTGAGTGTTAGCATTAGGGTTAGGGTTAGGGTTAGGGTTAGGATTAGTGTTCTTGTTAGGGTTAGGGTTAGAGTTATGGTGAGGGTGAGGGTTAGGGTTAGTGTTAGGGTTAAGGTTAGGGTGAGGATTAGGTTGAGGTTTAGGGTTAGGGATAGGTTTAGGGTTAGGATTAGGGTTAGGGTGAGGGTGAGTGTGAGTTTTAGGGTTAGGGTTAGGCTTATGCTTAGGGTTAGGCTGAGGGTGAGGATTAGGGTTAGGGTGATGTTTAGGGTTAGGGTTATAGTGAAGGATAGTGTTAGGGTTAGGGTCACAGTTAGGATTAGGGTGACGATGAGGTTTAGGGGTAGAGTTAGGGTTAGGGTGAGGGTTAGCATTAGAGTGAGGGTTAGGGTGGCGTTGACGGTAAGTATAAAGGTGAGGGTTAGGCTGAAGTTGAGGGTTACAGTAAGGGTGAGGGTTAGGGTTAGGGTGAGGGTTAGGGTGAGGTTTCAGGTGAGGGTGAGGGTTAGATTGAGGATTAGTGTTAAGGTTAGTGTGAAGTTTAGGGTGAGGATGAGGGTTACGGTTAGGGTGAGGGCTGGGAGAGGGTCAGGTTTAGGGTTAGTGTTAGGGTGAGGTTTAGGGTTAGGATGATGGTTAGTGTTAGTGTGAGGGTTAGTGTTAGGGTTAGGGTTAGTGTTAGGGTGAGGGTAAGTGTTAGGGTGAGGGTTAGGGTTAGGGTGAGTTTTATGGTTAGGATGAGGGTTACGGTTAGGGTTAGGATTATTGTTATCTTTAGGGTTAGGGTTTCGGTTATGGTGAGTATGAGGATTACATTTAGGGCTAGGATGAGTTTTAGGGATAGGGTTATGATTAGGGTTAGGGTCAGGTTGATGTTTAGTGTTAGAGTTACGGTTTGGGTGAGGCTGAGGCTGAGGGTTAGGGTTAGGATTAATGTTAGGGATAGGCTTAAGGTGAGGGTTAAGTTGTGGGTGAGGGTTAGAGTTAGGATTAGGAGTAGGATTAGGGTTACGGTTAGGGTGAGTGTGAAGGTTAGGGTTAGGGTTAGGGATAGGCTTAGGGTTAGGCTGAGGTTGAGGGTAAGGTTTAGGGTTAGGGTTAGGGTTAGGATGAGTGTGAGTGTTATTGTTAGTATTAGGGTTAGGGTGAGGGTGAGTGTGTGTGTTAGTTTTAGGGTTAGGTTTAGGGTTAGGTTTAGGTTGAGGTTTGAGGTTTGGTTTAGGGTTACAGTTAGGTTTATGGTGAGGGTGAGGTTTAGGGTTAGGCTGAGGGTGAGGGTGGGTTTGAGGATTCTAGTTAGGGTTAGGATTAGGATTAGGGTTAGGGATATTGTTAGTGTTATGTTTAGGGTTAAGTTTGTGGTGAGGGTGAGGCTGAGGGTGCAGGTGAGGGTGAGGGTTAGGGTTAGAGTTAGGGTGAGGTTTAGGGTAAGGGTGATGTTTAGGGTTAGAGTTAGAGTTAGGGTGAAGGTTAGGTTGAGGTTTAGGGTTAGTGTTAGTGTTAGGGGTAGGGTTAGCGTGAGAGTTAGGGGGAGGATTAGGGTTAGAGTTAGGGTGAGGGTTAGGATTAGGGTTAGGGTGCAGGTGAGTGTGTGTTTTAGGGTCAGGTTTAGGGTTAGGCTTAGGGTTAGGCTGATGGTGAGGTTGAGGGTGAGGGTTAGGGTTCGGTTTGGGGTGAGGGTTAGGATTAGGGTTAGGGGTAGGTTGAGTGTTAGGATGAGGTTTATGGTTAGGATTTGGATAAGGCTGAGGGCTAGGCTGAGGGTTAGGATGAGGGTTAGGGTTAGAGATAGGCTTAGGTTTAGGATTAGGGTTAGGGTGAGGTTGAGTGTGAGGGTTAGTGTTAAGGTTAGGGTTAGGCTTATAGTTAGTGTGAGGGTTAGGGTTAGGTTTTGGGTTAGGGTGAGGTTGAGGCTGAGGATTAGGTTTAGGGTTAGGATTAGCTTTAGGGTTAGTGTTAGGGTTAGGGTTAGTGTTAGGATTATGTTGAGGGTTAGGAATAGGATTAGGGTTAGGGTTAGACTTAGGGTTAGGCTGAGGGTGAGGGTGGGTGTGATGATTAGAGTTAGGGTTAGGGTTAGGCTTAGGGTTAGGGTTATGTTAGTGTTATGGTTAGGGTTAAGTTTGTGGTGAGGGTGAGGCTGAGGGTGAGGGTTATGTTTATGGATAGGGTTAGGGTTACGGTTAGTGTTAGGGTTATTATTATTGTTAGGCTTAGAGTTAGATTTATGGTGAGGGTGAGGATACCGGTGAGGGTTAGGTTTAGGGTTAGGGTGGGGTTTACGGTTAGGGTTAGGATTAGGGTTCGGGTGAGGTTGACGTTTAGGGTTAGATTTAGGGTAGTGTTAGTGTGAGGGTTAGTGTTAGCGTTAGGGTTAGTGTTACAGTGAGGGTAAGACTTAGGGTGAGGGTTTGGGTTAAGGTGACGGTTATGGTTATGGTGAGGTTTAGTATTAGGTTTAGGGTTGTTGTTAGGTTTCGGTTTAAGGTTACTGTTATGGTGCAGGTGAGGGTGAGGTTTAAGGTTAGGGTTAGGGTGAGTTTTAGGGTGAGGGTGAGGTTTAGGGTTAGAGTTAGGGTTAGGGTAAGGGTTAGGTTGAGGGTTAGGGTTAGGGTTAGTGTTAGGGTGAGATTAGGGCGAGGTTTAGGGTTAGGGTAAGGGTGAGGGTTAGGATTAGGGTTAGCATGGGGGTGAGTGTGTGTGTTAGGGTTAGGTTTAGGGTTAGGCTTAGGATTAGTCTGAAGGTGAGGTTGAGGGTGACGGTTAGGATTAGGGTTAGGGTGAGGGTGAGGTTGAGGGTTAGGATTAGGGTTAGGGTGAGGGTTAGGATGAGGCTTAGTGTTAGGATTAGGGTTAGCGTGAGGGCTAGGGTGAGGTTTAGGGTTAGGTTAAGGTTTAGGGTTAGGCTTAGGGTTAGGCTGAGCGTGAGGTAGAGGTTGAGGGTTAGGGTTATGGTGATGGTTAGGTTTATGGTAAGGGTGAGGGTTAGGATGAGGTTTAGGTTAGGGGGAGATTTAGGGTGAGGATGGTGGTAAGGGTAAAGGTGAGGTTTAGGCTGAGGGTGAGGGTTAAGATAATGGTGAGTGTTAGGGTTAGGTTTTCGGTTAGGGTGAGGGTTAGGATTAGGCTTTGGGTGAGGGTTAAATTGAGGTTTAGGGTTAGGGTTAGTGTAAGGTTTATGGTGAGGATGAGGGTTAGAGTTAGGGTTAGGATTATTTTTAGGTTTAGGGTGAGGGTGAGGTTTTCTGTTGGAAAGAGGGTTAGGGTGAGGGTTAGGGTGAAGGTTAAGGTTAGGGTAAGGGTTATCATGGGGGTGATGGTAAGGGTAAACATGAGGGTTAGGCTGAGGGTGAGGGTTACAGTGGGATGAGGGTTAGGGTTAGGGTGAGGGTTAGGGTTAGAGGAACGGTGTGGGTTAAGGTTAGATTGAGAATTAGAGTTAGGGTTAGTGTGAGGTTTAGGGTGAGGATGAGGGTTAGTGTTAGGGTGATGGCTAGGGTGAGATGAGGGTTAGGTTTAGCTTTAGGGTGAGGTTTCGGGTTAGGGTGATGATTAGGGTTAGTTTGAGGGTTAGTGTTAGGCTTAGGGTTAGTGTTACGGTGAGAGTAAGTGTTAGGGTGAGTGTTATGTTTAGGGTGAGTGTTATGGTTAGGTTGAGGGTTAGGGTTAGGATTAGGGTTATTGTTAGGGTTAGGGTTACAGTTATAGTGAGGGTGAGGGTGAGGGTTAGGGTTAGGGTTAGGATGAGGTTTAGGTTTAGCGTTAGGTTTAGAGTTAGGTTTAGGGTGAGAGTGAGGTTTATGGTTAGACTTAGGGTTAATGTTCGGGTTAGGGTTATGGTGATTGTTTGGGTTAGAGTTAGGCTTAGGCTTAGGTTTATGCCAAGCATGAGGGTGAGGGTTAGGCTTATGGTTAGGATGAGGTTTAGGGTTCGGGTTAGGGTGAGGGTTAGGATGAGGTTTAGGGTTAGGATTTGTGTTAGGGTGAGGGTTAGGTTTAGGGAGACGGTTAGGTTTAGGAGGGTTAGGGTTAGGCTTAGGATGTGTGTGAAGGTCAGGGTTAGGGTTAGGCTTAGGTTTAGGGTGAGGGTTAGGGTTAGGGGTTTGGTTAAGTTGAGGGTGAGGCTGAGGATTAGGGTTAGGTTTAGGGTTAGGTTTTGGGTTAGGTTTAGGGTTAGGGATTGGGTTACAATTAGGGTTAGCGTTAGGGTTAGGGTTAGGCTTAAGGTTAGGCTGAGGGTGAGGTTGGGGTTGAGGTTTAGAGTTAGGGTTAGGATTACGATTATTGTTAGTGTTATGGTTAGGGTTAAGTTTGCAGTGAGGGTGAGGCTGAGGGTAAGGGTTATGGTTATTGTTAGGGTTAGGGTTAGTGTTATTTTTAGGGTTAGGGTTAGAGTTACGGTGAGATTGAGGGTGAGGGTGAGGGTTGGAGTTAGGGTGAGGTTTAGTGTTAGGGTTAGGGTGAGGGTGAGTTTTACGGTTAGAGTTAGTGTTATGGGGAGCGTCAGGCTGAGGTTTATGGTTAGGGTTAGTGTTAAGGGCAGGGTGAGGTATAGGTTGAGGTTTAGGGATAGGGTTAGGTTTAGTATTAGGTTTCGGGTGAGGGTGAGGGTGAGTGTGAGGGTTAGGGTGAGGTTTAGGCTTAGGCTTAGGTTTAAGCTGAGGGTGAGGGTGGGGGTGAGGATTAGGGTTTGGGTGATGGTTCGGGTTAGGGTTAGTGTTATTGTTAGGGTTAGGGTTAGAGTTACGGTGAGGGTGAGGGTGTGAGTGAGGGTTAGGCTTAGGGTTAAGGTGGGGTTTAGGGTTAGGGTTAGGGTTAGTGTGAGGGTGAGGTTTAGGTTTAGATTTAGGGTTAGGGGGAGGGTTAGGGTTAGGGTTAGGCATAGGGTTAGTGTGAGGGTTAGGGTGAGGGTGAGGTTTAGGTTTAGGTTTAGGGTTATGGTTAGGGTTAGTGTGAGGGTTAGTTTTAGGGTTAGGGTTAGTGTTAGGGTGAGGGTAAGTTTTAGGGTGAGAGTTTTGGTTAGGGTGAGCGTTATGGTTTGGGTGAGGGATAGGATTAGGTTAGGGTTATTGTTAGGGTTAGGTTTAGGGTTTTGGTTACGGTGAGGGTGAAGTTGAGGTTTAGGGTTTGGGTTAGGTTTAGAGTGAGGGTTAGGATGAGGGTGAGGTTTACGGTTGGATTTAGGGTTAGGGTGAGGATTAGGGTTTGGGTTACTCTTATGGTTAGGGTTAGGGTGAAAGTTAGTTGGAGGATTAGGGTAAAGGTTAAGGTTAGGGTTTGGTTTAGGGTTTCAGTTTCGGTGAGTGTGAGGGTTAGGATTAGGGTTAAGGTGAGGATGAGGTTTAGGGTTAGACTGAGGGATAGGGTGAGGCTGAGGGTGAGGGTGAGGTTTAGGGATAGTGTTAGGATGATGTTTAGGGTTATGTTTAGGTTGAGTGTGAGGGTTATGGTTAGGGTTAGGTTTAGCCGTAAGTTTAGGCTGAGGGTTTGGCTGAGGGTGAGAGTTAGGGTTAGTTTGAGGGTTAGGGTTAGGGTTAGGGTGAAGTTTAGTGTTAGGGTTAGGGTTAGAGTTATGCTTAGGTTGAGGGTGAGATTTAGACGTAGAGTTAGTTTTAGGGTGAGGGTTAGGGTGAGTGTTAGGGTTAGGGTGAGGATTAGGGTAGGGGTGACGGTAAGGGTAAATGTGAGTGTTAGGCTTGAGGGTGATGGTTACGGTACGGTTGAGGGTTAGGGTTAGGGTGAGGGTTAGGGTTAGTGTTAGGGTGGGAGTTAGGATTCGGGTCAAGTTTAGGGTTAGGGTGAGGGTTAGCGTAAGGGTTATGGTGAGGGTGAGGTTTAGGGTTAGGTTGAGGGTTAGGGTTAGGATTAGGGTTAGGGTGAGGGTGAGGGTTAGTGTTAGTGTTAGGGTGAGGGTAAGTGTTAAGTTGAGGGTTAGGGTTAGGTTGAGGGTTATGTTATGGTTGAGGTGTAGAGTTAGGGTTAGGGTTATTGTTAGGGTTAGGGTTATGTTACCATTATGGTGAGGGTGAGGGTGAGGGTTAGGTTTAGGATTAGGATGAGGTTTAGGTTTAGAGTAAGTGTTAGAGTTAGGGTTAGTGTGAGAGTGAGGTTTAGGGATAGAGTTAGGGTTAGTGTTATGGTTAGTGTTATGGTTAGGTTTAGGGTTAAGGTGAGGGTTTGGGTTAGAGTTAAGCTTAGGCTTAGGCTTAGGCCAAGCATGAGGGTGAGGGTTGGGGTTAGGGTTAAGGTGAGGGTTAGTATGAGGTTTAGGTTTAGGATTAGTGTTAGGGTGAGGACTAGGGTGAGGGTTAGTGTTTGGGTTAGGTTTAGGGATAGGTTTAGGTTTAGAATTAGGGTTGGGTTGAGCGTCATTGTGAGTGTCAGCGTTACGGTTAGGCTTATGGTTAGGGTGAGAATTAGGGTTAGGGTTTTGGTTAGGGTGAGGGTGAGGCTGAGGATTAGGGTTAGGTTTACGATTAGGTTTTGTGTTAGGTTTAGGCTTAGGCTTAGAGTTAGGGTTAGGGTTAGTCTTAGGATTAGGCTGAGTGTGAGGTTGGGGTTGAGGATTAGGTTAAGGGTTAGGATTAGGGTTATTGTTAGTGTTATGGTTAGGGTTAAGTTTGCACTGAGGGTGAGGCTGAAGTTGAGGCTTATGGTTAGGGTTAGGGTTAGTCTTATTTTTAGGGTTAGGGTTAGATTTACGGTGAGATTGAGGGTTAGGGTGAGGGTTAGGGTTAGGGTGAGGTTTAGGGTGAGGTTTAGGGTTAGGGTTAGGGTGAGTTTTAGGGTTAGAGTTAGTGTTAGGGGGATGGTTAGGTTCAGGTTTAGGGTTAGGATTATTGTTAGGGTTAACGGGGAGGGTGAGGGTTAGGTTGAGGTTTAGGGATAGGGTAGATTTAGTATTAGGGGTAGGGTGAGTGTGAGTGTGACAGTTAGGGTGAGGGTTAGGCATAGGCTTAGGGTTAGGCTGAACGTGAGGGGGGGTGAGGATTAGGGTTACGGTGATGGTTTGTGTTAGGGTTAGTGTTATTGTTAGGGTTAGGGTTAGAGTTATGGTGAGGGTGAGGGTGCGGTTGAGGGTTAGGCTTAGGGTTAGGGTGGGGTTTCAGATTAGGGTTTGGGTTAGTGTGAGGGTGAGGTTTAGGGTTAGAATTAGGGTTATGATTAGGGTTAGAGTGAGGGTTAGGGATAGGGTTAGTGTTAGAGTTAAGGTGAGGGTGAGGGTTAGGTTGAGGTTTAGGGTTATGGTTATGGTTAGGTTTAGTGTGAGGGTTAGTGTTAGGTTTAAGGTTAGTGTTAGGTTGAGGGTAAGTTTTAGGGTGAGATTTTGGGTTAGGGTGAGGGTTATGGTTATGGTGAGGGTTAGGATTAGTGTTAAGGTTATTGTTAGGGTTAGGTTTAGGCTTTTGGTTTCAGTGAGCGTGAGGGTGAGGTTTAGGGTTAGGGTTAGGGTGAGGTTTAGGGTTAGGGTTAGTGTTAGGGTTAGGGTTAGGGCGATAGTTAGGAGTACATTTAGGGTTAGGGTTAGGCTTATAGTTAGAGTTAGGTTTATGGTTTCGGTTACGGTGAGGGTGAGTTTCAGTATTAGGGTTAGGGTGAGTGTGAGGTTTAGGGTGAGAATTAGGGTTAGGGTGAGGCTACACGTGAAGGTGAGGGTTAGGGTTAGGGTTAGGATTAGGATTAGGGTTAGGATTAGGGTGAGTGTGAAGGTTATGGTTAGGGTTAGTGATAGCCTTAGGTTTAGGCTGAGGGTTTGCGTGAGGGTGAGGGTTATGCTTAGTTTGAGGGGTAGGGTTAAGTTTAGGTGAGGTTTAGGGTTAGAGTTAGTGTTAGGGTGAGGCTGAATGTGAGGGTTATGATTAGGGTTAGTGTTAGAGTTAGGGTTAGGGTGAGGGTTAGGATGATGGTGAGTGTTAGAGTGATGGTTAGAGTTAAGGCTAAGGTTAGGTTTAGGATTAGGGTAAGAGTGAGCGTGAGTGTGAGGGTTAGGTTAGGGTTAGGGTTAGGCTTAGATTTAGGGTGATGGTTAGGGCTAGGGTTTGGGTTAGGGTGACGGAGTGGCTGAGGATTAGGGTTAGGTTTTGTGTTATGTTTAGAGTTAGGGTTAGTTTTAGGGTTAGGGTTAGTGTTAGGGTTAAGTTGTGGGATAGGGTTAGGGTTAGGCTTAGGCTTAGGCTGAGGATGAGTTTGGGGGTGAGGTTTAGGGTTATGGTTAGGGTTAGGCTTGTGGTTAGGTTTATTTTTAGTCTTATGGTTAGGGTTAAGTTTGAGGAGACGGTGAGGCTGAGGGTGAGGGTTATGGTTAGGGTTAGGGTTAGGGTTAGTTCTGTTTTAGGGTTAGGGTGAGAGTTACAGTGAGGTTTAGGATGAGGGTGAAGGTTAGGTTTAGGGTGGGGTTTAGAGTTCGGGTTAGGGTTAGGGTGAGGGTGAGGTTTAGGGTTAGAATTAGGGTTACGGGGTGGGTTAGGGTGAGGTTTAAGTTTAGGTTTAGGGTTAGGGTTAGTCTTAGGGTGAGGATAAGTGTTAGGGTGAGGGTATGGGTTTGGGTGAGGGTTATGGTTAGGGTAAGGGTTAGGATTAGGGTTAGGGTTATTGTTAGGGTTAGGTTTAGGGTTATGGTTGCGGTGAGATTGAGGGTGAGGGTGAAATTTAGGGTTAGATATAGGGTTAGGGTGAGGGTTAGGGTGAGGGTTAGGGTTAGGCTTAGTTTGAGGGTGAGGGTTAGGTTGAGGTTTAGGGTTAGGGTTAGGGTTAGAGTTAGTGTGAGGGTTAGTGTTAGGGTTAGGGTTAGTCTTAGGGTGAGGGTAAGTGTTAGGGTGAGTATATGGGTTAGGGTGAGGGTTAATGTTAGTGTGAGGGTATGGGTTAGGGTGAGGGTCATGGTTAGGGTGAAGGTTAGGATTAGGGTTAGGGTTATTGTTAGGGTTAGATTTAAGGGTATGTTTGAGGTGAGGGTGAGGGTTAGGGTTAGGGTGAGGTTTAGGTTTTTGTTTAGGATTAGAGTTAGTGTTAGAGTGAAGGTGAGGTTTAGGGTTAGGGTTAGGGTTAGGGTGATGGTTAGGTTGTGGGTTAGGGTTAGGGTTAGTGTTAGGGTTAGGGTTAGGTGAGAGTTAGGGAGAGGGTTAGGATTAGGGTTAGTTTTAGGGATAGGATTAGGGTTAGGCTTAGGGTGAGGGTGAGTGTGTGTGTTAGTGTTAGGTTTAGGTTTAGGCTTAGGGTTAGGCTGAGAGTTAGGTTGAGGTTGAGGGTTAGGGTTAGGGGGAGGGTTAGGATGAGGGTTAGGGTTAGGATTAGGGTTAGGGTAAGGGCTAGGGTGAGTGTGAGGTTTAGTGTTAGGGTTAGGGTGAGGTTTAGTGTTAGGGTTATGGTTAGGGTGAGGGTGAGGTTTAGCGTTAGAATTAGGGTTAGGGTGAGGCTGAAGGTGAGGGTTAGGGTTATCGTTTGGGTTAGTGTTAGTGTTAGGTTTAGGTTTAGGTTTAGGGTGAGGGTGAGGGTGAGGGTGAGTGTTAGGTTTAGGGTTAGGGTTAGGGTTAGGGTGAGTGTGAGGGTTAGGTTTAGGGTTAGGGTGAGGGTTAGGGTTAGTGTTATGAGGAGGATTAGGATGATGGTTAGGGTTAGGATTAGGGTTAGGGTGAGGGCTAGAGTGAGTGTGAGGTTTAGGGTTAGGGTTAGAGTGAGGTTTAGGTTTAGGGTTAGAGTTAGGGTTAAGGTGAGGCTGAGGATGAGGGTTAGAGTTAGGGTTAGGATTAGGATTAGGGTAAGGTTTAGGGTGAGCATGAGCGTTAGGGTTAGGTTTAGGGTTAGTCTTAGGGTTACACTGATTGTGAGGGTGAGGGTGAGGCTTAGGGTTAGGATTAGGGTTAGGGTGAAGGTGAGCATGTGTGTTAGGGTTAGGTTTAGGGGTAGGCTTAGGGTTAGGCTGAGGGTGAGGTTGAGGGTGAAGGTTCGGTTTAGGGTAAGGGTTAGGGTAAGGGTTAGAAGGAGGGTTAGGATGAGGGTTAGGGTTAGGATTAGGGTTAGGGTGAGGGCTAGGGTGAGGGTGAGGTTTAAAATTAGGGTTAGGGTAAGTGTTGGGGTTAGGGTTAGGTTAACAGTTTTGGTTCTGGATAAGTATAGCGTTAGGGTAAGGTTTACAGTGAGGTTGAGGCTTAGGCTTAGGGTTAGGGTTAGGCTAGGTTTAGGCTGAGGGTGAGGGTGAGGCTGAGGGTTAGGGTTAGGGTGAGTGTTAGGGTTTGGGTTACGGTGAGAGTTAGGGTTCGCTTTAAGTTTAGGGTTAGGTTGAGTGTTAGGGTTAGGGTTATGGTGAGCGTGAGGGTTAGGTTTAGGTTGACCATTAGGGTTAGTGATAGGGTTAGGTTGAGGGTTAGTGTTAGGGTGAGGGTGAGGGTTAATATGAGGATTAGGGTTCAGATTAGAGTTAGTGTGAGGGCTAGGTTGAGGGTGATGTTTAGGGTTAGTTTTAGGTTGAGGTTGAGGTTTAGGGTTAGGGTTAGCGTGAGGGTTTGGATCAGAGTTAGGGTTACGGTGATGTGAGGGTTAGGGTTAGGTTGAGGGTTAGGGTTAGAATTAGGGTTAGGGTGAGGGTGAGTATTAGGATTAGGGTTAGGCTTAGGGTTAGGGTTAGGTTTAGGTTTAGGATTAGTATTATTGTTAGGGTTAGGGATAGAGTTACAGTGAGGGTGAGGTTGAGGGTTAGGGTTAGGTTTAGGGTGAGGTTTAGGGTTAGTGTTAAGATTAGGTTTAGGGTGAGATTGAGGTTTAGGGTTAGATATAGGGTTAGTGGGAGGGTTAGGTCTAGGTTTTGGGTTAGGGTTAGTGTAGGGTTAAGGTTAGGGTGAGGGTGAGGGTGAGGGTGAGGGTTAGGTTTACGGTTAGGCTTATGCTTAGGGTTATGCTGAGGGTGAGGGTGGGTTTGAGGATTAGGGTTAGGATGATGGTTAGGATTAGGGTTAGGGTGAGGGCTGGGGAGAGGGTGAGGTTTAGGGTAAGTCTTAGGCTTAGGCTAAGGGTTAGGCTGAGCATGAGGTTGAGGGTGAGGGTTAGTGTTAGCATGATGGTTAAGTTTATGGTTAGGGTGAGGGTTAAGATGAGGTTAGGGTTAGGGTGTGGGTTAGGGTGAGGATGATGGTAAGGGTAAAGGTGACTTTTAGGCTGAGGGTGAGGGTTAAGGTAAGGGTGAGGGTTAGGGTTAGGTTTAGGGTTAGGGTAGGTTTAGGTTTAGGTTTAGCGTGTGGGTTATATTGAGGATTAGGTTTAGGGTTAATGTGAGGGTTATGGTTAGGGTGGGGGTTAGGGTTCGGTTTAGGATTATTGTTAGTGTTAGTTGTAGGGTTACGGTTATGGTCAGGGTGAGGGTGAGGGTTAGGGTTAGGGTTAGGGTGAGGTTTAGTGTTAGGGTTAGGGTGAGGTTGAGGTTTAGGTGTAGAGTTAGGGTTAGGGTGAGGGTTAGGGTGAGGGTTGGGGTTAGGGTGCGGGTTAGGGTGGGGGTGACGGTTAGAGTAAAGGTGAGGGTTAGTCTGAGAGTGAGGGTTACGGTAAGGGTTAAGGTTAGGGTTAGGGTGAGGGTTGGGATTAGGGTTAGGCTTAGGCTTAGGCCCAGCATGAGGGTGAGGGTTAGGGTTCGGGATTGGGTGAGGGTTAGGGTTAGGGTTAGGGTGAGGGTTATGATGAGGTTTAGGGTTAAGATTAGCGTTAGGGTGAGTGCTAGGGTGAGGTTTAGGGTGAGGGTTAGTGTTAGGGATAGGGTTAGGGTTACGATTAGGGTTAGGGTAAGGGTGAGTGTCAGGGTTAGGGTTATGGTTAGGCTTAGAGTTAGGGTGAGGGTTAGGGTTAGGGTTTGGGTTAGGCTGAGGTTGAGGCTGAGGATTAGGGTTAGGTTTAGGGTTAGGTGTAGGGTTGTGTTTAGGGTTAGGGTTAGTATTAGGGTTAGGGTTAGGGATACGGTGAGGGTTAGTGTTAGGGTTAGGCTTAGGGCTAGGCTTTGGGTTAGTCTGAGGTTGAGGGTGGAGTTGAGGATTAGGGTTAGGGTGATGGTTAGGATTAGGGTTAGGGTGAGGGCTGGGGAGAGGGTGAGGTTTAGGGTAAGACTTAGGCTAAGGCTTAGGCTTAGGCTGAGCATGAGGTTGAGTGTATGGGTTAGGGTTAGCATGATGGTTAGGATTACCGTTAGGTTGAGTGTTAGGATGAGGTTAGGGTTAGGGTTTGGGTTAGGGTTAGGATGATGGTAAGGGTAAAGGGGAGGTTCAGATTGAGGGTGAGGATTAAGATAACGGTGAAGGTTAGGGTTAGTATTAGGGTTAGGGTAGGTTTAGGTTTTGGGTAAGGGTGAGGTTTACATTGAGGATTAGGTTTAGGGTTAGGGTGAGGGTTATGGTTAGGGTGAAGGTTAGGGTTCGGGTTAGGGTTATTGTTAGTGTTAGGGTTAGAGTTACAGTGAGGTTGAGGGTGAGGGTGAAGGTTAGGTTTAGGGTGGGGTTTAGAGTTACAGTTAGGGTTGGGTGAGGGTGAGGTTTAGAGTTAGAATTAGGGATACGGGGTGTATTAGGATGAGGATCAGGTTTAGGGTTAGTGTTAGAGTTAGGTTGATGGTGAGGATTAGGTTGAGGTTTTGGGATAGGGTTGGGTTTAGGATTAGGGTTAGGGTTAGGGTGAGTGTGAGGGTTAGTGTGAGGGTTAGGCTTAGGCTTAAGGTTAGGCTTAGGGTGAGGGTGGGAGTGAGGATTAGGGTTAGGGTGATGTTTCGGGTTAGGGTTAGTGTTATTGTTAGGGTTAGTGTTATAGTTACGGTGAGGGTGAGGGTGCGGTTGAGGGTGAGGGTTAGGGTTAGGGTGGGGTTTAGGGTTAAGTTTATGGTGAGGGTGAGGTTTAGGGTTAGATATAGGGTTAGGGTGAGGGTTAAGGTGAGGATTAGGGTGAGGGTTAGGGTTAAGGTTAGTGTTAGGGTTAGGTTGAGGGTGAGGGTTAGGTTGAGGTTTAGGGTTAGGATTAGGGTTAGGCTTAGTATGAGGGTTAGTGTTAGCGTTAGGGTTACTCTATCGGTGAGGGTAAGTGTTAGGGTGAGGGTATGGGTTAGGGTGAGGGTTATGGTTAGGGTGAGGTTTAGGATTAGGGTTAGAGTTATTGTTAGGGTTACGGTTAGGGTTAAGGTGAGAGTGAGGGTGCGGTTGAGGGTTAGGTTTAGGGTGGGTTTTAGAGTTAGGGTTAGGGTTAGGGTTAGGGTGAGGGTGAGGTTTAGGTTTAGATATAGGGTTAGGATGAGGATTAGGGTTAGGGTTAGGTTTAGGGTAAGTGTGACGGTTAGTGTTAGGGTTAGGGTTAGTCTTAGGGTGAGGGTTATGGTTAGGGTGAGGTTTAGGATTTGGGCTAGGGTTATTGTTATTGTTAGGTTTAGGGTTATGGTTGCGGTGAGGGTGAGGGTGATAGTTAGGGTTAGGGTTAGGGTGAGGTTCAGGGTTTGGGTTAGGGTTAGAGTTAGGGTTAGAGTGAGGGTGAGGTTTAGTGTTAGGGTTATGGTTTGGGTGAGGGTTAGGTTGAGGGTTAGGGTTAGCGTTAGTGTTAGGGTTAGGGTTAGGTGAGAGATATGGAGAGGATTAGGATTGGAGTTAGTCTTAGGGATAGGATTAGGGTTAGGGTGAGTGTGAGTGTGTGTGTTAGGGTTAGGTTTAGGTTTAGGCTTAGCGTTAGGCTGAGGGATAGGTTGAGGGTGAGGGTTAGGTTTAGGGGGAGGATTAGGATGAGGGTTAGGGTTGGGATTAGGGTTAGGGTAAGGGCTAGGCTGAGGGTGAGGTTTAGTGTTAGGGTTAGGGTGAGGTTTAGGATTAGGGTTAGAGTTAGGGTTAAGGTGAGGCTGAAGTTGAGGGTTAGGGTTATCGTTAGTGTTAGGGTTAGTGTTAGGCTTAGGTTTAGCTTTAGGGTTAGGGTGAGGGTTACGCTTAGGCTTAGGGTTAGGTTTAGGGAGACTGTGAGAGTTAGTGTTAGGGTTAGGGTTAGGCTTAGGGTTAGGCTGATTGTGACGGTGAGAGTTAGGGTTAGGGTTATGAGGAGCGTTAGGATGATGATTGGGTTAGGATTAGGGTTAGGTTGAGTTCTAGTGTGAGGGTGAGGTTTAGGTTTAGTTTTAGGGTGAGGTTTAGGGTTAAAGTTAGAGTTAGGGTTAAGGTGAAGCTGAGGTTGAGTTTTAGGCTTAGGGTTAGGATTAGGATTAGGGTAAGGGTTAGTGTGAGCATGAGGGTTAGGGTTAGGGTTAGGCTTAGGGTTACACTGATGGTGAGGGTGAGCGTGAAGGTTAGGGTTAGGATTAGGGTTAGGGTAAAGGTGAGCATGTGTGTTAGGGTTAGGTTTTGGGGTAGGCTTAGGGTTAGGCTGAGGGTGAGGTTGAGGGTGACAGTTAGGGTTAGGATAATGGTTAGTGTAAGGGTTAGAGGGAGTGTTAGGATGAGGGTTAGGTTTAGGAATAGGGTTAGGGTGAGGGCTAGGGTGAGGGTGAGGTTTAAGGTTAGGTTTACTGTGAGGGTTAGGGTTAGGGTTAGGGTGAGGGTTTTGGTTCGGGTTAAATTTAGGGTTAGGATAAGGGTTAAGGTGAGGGTGAGGGTTAGGTTTACGTTAGGATTAGGGTTAGGGTGAGGGTGAGTGTGAGGGTTAGGGTTAGTGTTAGTGTGAGGGTTAGGATGAGGGTTAGGATTAGGGTAAGGGGGAGGGCTAGTGTGAGGGTGAGGTTTAGGGTTAGGGCTAGTGTGACGTTTAGGTTTAGGGTCAGTGTTAGGGTTAGGGTGAGGGTGAAGTTCAGGGTTAGAGTTAGGGTTAGGGTGAAGCTTATGGCTAGGGTTAGGGTTAGGGTTAGTTTTAGATTTAGGGTTAGAGTGAGGGTTAGAGTGAGTGTGAGGGTTTGGCTTAGGGTTATTATAGGGTTAGGGTAAGGGTTAGGGTGAGTGTGAGGGTTAGGGTTAGGGTTAGGGTTAGGCTAGGTTTAGGCTGAGGGTGAGGGTGAGGGTGAAGGTTAGGGTTAATGTGAGGGGTAGAGTTAGGGTTATGGTGAGCGTGAGGGTTAGGTTTAAGTTGACCATTAGGGTTTGGGTTAGTATTAGGGTTAGGGTAAGGGTTAGGGTGAGGGTGAGGGTTAAGATTCGGATTAGGGTTCAGATTAGAGTTAGGGTGAGGGCTAGTTTGAGGCTGAGGGATAGGGTTTGTGTTTGGTTGAGGTTTAGGTTTAGGGTTAGGGTAAGGGTGAGGGTTTGGATAAGATTTAGGGTTACAGTGATGTGAGGGTTAGGGTTAAGTTGAGGGTTAGGGTTAGAATTAGGGTTAGGTGAGGGTGAGTGTTAGGATTAGGGTTAGGCTTAGGGTTAGGGTTAGGGTTAGTGTTATGATTAGTGTTATTGTTAGGGTTAGGGTTAGAGTTACAGTGAGGGTGAGGGTGAGGGTTAGGGTTAGTTTTAGGGTGAGGTTTAGGGTTAGGGTTAGGACTAGGGTTAGGGTGAGAGTGAGGTTTAGGTTTAGATTTAGGGTTAGGGGGAGGGTTAGTTCGAGGGTTAGCGTTAGGGTTAGTGTTAGGTTTAAGTTTAGGGTGATGGTTAAGTTGAGTTTTAAGGTTAGGGTTAGGGTTAGGGTTAGAATTAAGGTTAGGGTGAGGGTGACTGTGAGGTTTCGGTTTACGGTTAGGCTTAGGGTTAGGGTTAGGCTGAGCGTGAGTGTGGGGTTGAGGATTAGGGTTAGGGTGATGGTTAGGATTAGGGTTAGGGTGAGGGCTGGGGAGAGGGTGCGGTTTAGGGTAAGTCTTAGGCTTAGGCTTAGGGTTAGGCTGAGCATGAGGTTGAGTGTGAGGGTTAGTGTTAGCATGATGGTTAATTTTAAGGTTAGGGTGAGGGTTAGGATGAGGTTAGGGTTAGGGTGTGGGTTAGTTTGAGGATGATGGTAAGGGTAAAGTTGACTTTTAGGCTGAGGGTGAGGGTTAAGATAAGGGTGAGGTTTAGGGTTAGGTTTAGGGTTAGGGTTAATGATAGGGTGAAAGTGAGGGTGAGTTTTAGGATTAGAGTTAGGTTTAAGGAGAGGCTGAGGGTGAGGGTTAGGGTTAGGGGTAGGATTAGGATTAGGGTAAGGATTAGGGTGAGTGTGAGGGTTAGGGTTAGTGTTAGGGTCAGGCTTTTGGTTACACTGAGGGTGAGGGTGAGGGTGAGGGTTAGGGTTAGGATTTGGATTAATGTGAGGGTGATTGTGTGTGTTAGTGTTAGGTTTAGCGTTAGGCTTAGGGTTAGGCTGAGGGTGAGGTTGAGGTTGAGGGTTAGGTTTAGGATGAGGGTTGGCTTAAGGGTTAGGGATAGGTTTACGATGAGGGTTAAGGTTAGGATTAAGGTTAGGGTGAGGGCTAGGTTGACGGTAAGGTTTAGCGTTAGGTTTAGGGTGAGGTTTTAGGTTTGGGTTAGTTTTAGGTTGAGAGTTACGTTTCAGGTTATGTTTAGGGCTAGGGTGAGGGTTAGCGTAAGGATTAAGGTGAGGGTGAGGGTTAGGGTTCGGTTGAGGGTAAGGCTTACGATTAGGGTTAGGATGAGGTTTAGGGTGAGGGTGAGGTTTAAGGTTAGGTTTATGATTAGGATTACGGTTAGGGTTAGGGTGAGTGTGAGGGTTATGGTTAGATTTAGGGTTAGGCTGAGGGTGAGGGTGAGGGTGAGGTTAGGGTTAGGGTGAGGTTTAGGTTTAGGGTTAGGTTTAGGGTTAGGGTGAGCATGAGGTTTAGTGTTAGAGGTAGGGTTAAGGTGAAGCTGAGGGTGAGGTATAGGGTTAGGGTTAGGTTTAGGCTTAGGGTTAGGCTGAGGGTGAGGGTGGGGCTGAGGATTAGAGTTAGCCTTAGGGTTTGGCTTAGTGTTAGGTTTATTTCTAGTGTTATGGTTAGGGTTAAGTTTGCGGTGAGGCTGAGGCTGAGTGAGAGAGTTATGGTTAGGGTTATTGTTAGGGTTAGGGTTTGTGTTATTGTTATGGTTAGGCTTAGAATTACGGTTAGGTTGAGGGTGAGGGTGAAGTTTAGGGTTAGGGTGCGGTTTAGGGTTATTGTTAGGGTTAGACTGAAGGTGAGGGTGGGGGTGAGGATTAGGGTTAGGGTGAGGCTGATTGTGTGTGTTAGGGTTAGGTTTAGGGTTAGGCTTAGGGTTAGGCAGAGTGGGAGGTTGAGGGGGAGGGATAGAGTTAGAGGGTGACTTAGTATGAGGGTTAGGTTTAGGATTAGGTTTATGGTAAGGGCTAGGGTGAGGGTGAGGTTTAGGGTTAGGGTTAGGGTGAGGGTTAGGGTTATGGTTAGGGTTAGGGTGAGGGTGAGGGTGAGGTTTAGGGTTAGAATTAGGGTTCGGGTGAGGATGAGGGTGAGGGTTAGGGTTAGGGTTAGTGTTAGTGTTAGGGATAAGGTTAGGGTGAGGGTTAGGGTGAGGGTGAGGGTTAGGGTTAGGGTTAGGATTAGGATTATGGTTAGGGTTAGGGTGAGTGTGAGGGTTAGGGTTAGGTTTAGGCTGAGGGTGTGGGTGAGGCTGAGGTTAGTATTAGGGTGAGGTATAGGTTTAGGTTTAGGGTGAGCATGAGGTTTAGTGTTAGAGGTAGGGTTAAGGTGAGGCTGAGGGTGAGGGTTAGGGTTAGGTTTAGGATTAGGATTAGGGTAAGGGTTAGGGTGAGCTTGAGGGTTAGGGTTAGGGTTAGGGTTATGCGTAATGTTACAGTGTGGATGAGGGTGAGTGTTAGGGTTAGGGTTAGGATTAGGATTAGGGTAAGGGTTAAGGTGAGGTTTAGGATAATGCATAGGTTAGGGAGAGTGTGAGGTTTAGGGTTTGAATTAGGGTAAGGTGAGGCTGAGGGTGAGGGTTAGGGTTAGGGATAGGATTAGGATTACAGTAAGGGTTAAGGTGAGTGTGAGGGTTAGGGTTAGTGTCAGGTTTAAGGTTAGGGTGATATTTATGGTTCAGGTTAATCTTAGGATTAGAGTGAGGTTTAGGTTTAGGGTTACCTTGAGCATGAGGTTTAGGGTTAGGTTGAGGGTTAGGGTTAGGTTTAGGGTTCTGGTGAGGTTAGGGTTAGGGTTAGTGTTAGGGTGAGGGTAAGTGTTAGGATGAGGGTTTGGGTTAGGGTGAGGGTTTTGGTTAGGGTGAGGGTTAGGATTAGGTTTAGGTTTATTGTTAGGGTTAGGCTTAGGCTTAGGTTAAGAGTTAGGGGGAGGGTTAGGGTTAGGATTAGGGTAAGGGTTAGGATTAGGGTTAGGGTGAGGGTGTGTGTTAGGTTTAGGTTTAGGGTTAGGGTCAGGGTTAGGTTGAGGGTGAGGTTGAGGGTGAGGGTTAGGGTTAGGGGGAGGGTTAGGATTAGGGTTAGTGTTAGGATTAGGGTTAGGGTTTGGGCTAGGGAGAGGGTGAAGTTTAGTGTTAGGGTTAGGGTGAGGTTTAGGGTTAGGGTTAGGGTTGGGGTTAGGGTGAGGTTGAGGTCTAGGGTTAGATTTAAGGTTAGGGTTCGCCTGAGGGTGAGGTTTAGGGTTAGGGTTAGGGTTAGGTTGAGGGTGAGGTTTAGTTTGAGGTTTAGGGATAGGATTAGGTATAGGATTAGGGTTAGGGTGAGGCTGAGTGTGAGGGTTAGGGTGAGGGTTAGGCTTAGGCTTAGGGTTAGGCTGAGGGTGAGGGTGGGTGTGAGGATTAGGGTTAGGGTGATGGTTAGGGTTAGTGTTATTGTTAGTGTTAGGGTTTGATTTACCTTGTGAGTGAGGTTGCGGGTGAGGTTTAGTGTTAGGGTTAGTGTGGGGATTATGGTTACGGTTAGGTTTAGGGTTAGGTTGAGGATGAGGTTGAGGGTTAGATATAGGATTAGAGGGAGAGTTACTGAGAGGGTTAGGATTAGGGTTAGGGTGAGGCGGAGTGTTAGCATTAGGGTTATGGTTATTGTTTGGGTTAGGTTTAGGGTTAGGATTAGTGTTATTGTTAGGCTTAGTGTTAGAGTTATGGTGAGGGTGAGTGTGAGGGTGTGGGTTAGAGTTAGGGTTAGGGTTAGGCTTAGGCATAGTTTTAGGCTGAGTGTGAGGGTGGGGGTGAGGATTAGGGTTAGGGTGATGTTTAGTGTTAGGGTTAGGGTGAGGGTTAGTGTTAGGGTTAGGGTTAGAGTTATGGTTAGAGTGAGGGTGTGGTTTAGGGGTACAGTTATTGATAGCGTGAGGGTGAGGTTTAGGGTTAGGGTTAGGGTGGTGTTGACCGTAAGGGTAAAGTTGAGTTTTAGGGTGAGGGTGAGGGTTAAGGTATGGGTGAGAGTTAGGGTTAGGGTGAGGTTTATCATTAGGGTCAGGGTGAGGGTGAGGGTTAGATTGAGGATTAGTGTTAGGGTTAGTGTGAGGTTTAGGTTGAAGATGAGGGTAAGGGTTAGGGTGAGGGCTAGAGTGAGGGTGAGGTTTAGGGTTAGTGTTACGGTGGGGTTTAGGGTTAGGGTGATGGTTAGTGTTATTGTGAGGGTTAGTTTTAGAGTTAGCGTGAGTGTTAGGGTTAGGGTTAGTGTTAGGGTGAGGGTGAGGGTGAGGTTAGCCTTAGGGTTAGGATGAGGTTTAGGGATAGGGTTAGGGTTAGGGTTAGGTTCAGGGTTAGGTTCAGTGTTTGAGTTAAGTTTAGGGTGAGGCTGAGGGTGAGGTTGAGGGTTAGGATTAATGTTAAGGTTATTCTTAAGATGAGGGTTAGGTTGAGGGTGAGGGTTTGGGTTAGGGTTAGGAGTAGGATTAGGTTTAGGGTTAGGGTGAGTGTGAGGATTAGGGTAAGGGTTAGGGTTAGGCTTAATGTTAGGATGAGGGTGAGGGTGAGGGTCAGGGTTAGGGTGAGGGTGATATTTACGATTAGGATTAGGGTGAGTGTGAGGTTTAGGGTTAGGTTTAGGTTTAGGTTTAGGCTGAGCATGAGGGTGAGGGTTAGGGGTATGGTGAGGTTTAGGGTTAGGGTTATGGGGAGGGTTAGGAGGAGAGTTAGGGTTAGGATTAGGGTTAGAGTTAGGGTTAAATTGAGACTGAGGATGAGGCTTAGCGTTAGGGTAAGGATAAGGATTAGGGTAAGGGCTAGGTTGAGTGTGAGGGTTAGGGTTAGGGTTAGGTTTAGGCTTAGGGTTACGCTGATGGTGAGGGTGAGGGTGAGGGTTAGGGTTAGGATTAGGGTTAGGGTGAGAGTTAGGGTTCAAGTTAAGTTTAGGTTTAGGGTGTGGGTTACGGTTAGGGTTACGTGGAGCGTGAGGTTTATGTTTTGGTTGAGGGTTAGAGTAAGTGTTAAGGTTAGGGTGAATTTAGGGTTAGGGTTAGTGTAAGGGTTAGTGTTAGGGTTAGTGTTAGGGTTAGGGTTAGTGTTAGGGTGAGGGTAAATGTTAGGGTGAGGGTTTGCGTTAGGGTGAGGGTCATGGTTAGGTTGAGGGTTAGGATTAGGGTTCGGGTTATTGTTTGGGATAGGTTTAGGTTTATGGTTATGTTGAGGGTGAGGTTGAGGGTTAGGGTTAGGGTTAGGGTGAGGTTTATGGTTTGGGTTAGGGGTAGAGTTAGGTTTAGGGTGAGGGTGAGGTTTAGGTTTATAGTAAGGGTGAGGGTTAGGTTGAAGTTTAGGGTTAGGGTTAGGGTTAGAATTAGGGTTAGCGTGATGGTGAGTGTGTGTGTTTGGGTTAGGTTTAAGGTTAGGCTTAGGGTTAGGCTGAGGGTGAGGTTTAGGGTTAGACTTAGGGTAAGGGTGAGTCTGATCTTGAGGTTTAGGGTTAGGTTTAGTGTTAGACTTCGGGTTACGGTGAGGGTTAGACTGAGTGTGAGGGTTATGCTTAGTGTTAGGATTAGGTTTAGGGTAAGGGTTAGGGTGAGTGTGAGGGTTAGGGTTAGGTTTAGGCTGAGGCTTAGGATTAGGCTGAGGGTGAGGGTGAGGGTGAGTTTAGGTTTACTCTTAGGGTGAGAGTTAGTGTTCGGTTAAGTTTAGGGTTAGGGTGAGGGTTAGATTTAGGCTAAGGATTAGGGTTAAAGTTAGGGTTAGGGTGAGGGTTAGGATGAGGATTAGGGTTATGATTAGGGTAAGGTTGAGGCGAGGGTGAGGTTGAGGATTAGGGTTAGTGTTAGGGTAAGGTTTAGTGTTAGGGTTAATGTTAGGGTGAGGGTTAGCATGAGGGTTAGGGTTAACTTTAGGGTGAGGATTAGGGTTAGGATGAGGGTAAGGGTTAGGACTTGTGTTAGTGTGAGGGTGAGTTTTAGGGTTAGATTTAGCGTTAGGTGGACGCTTAGGTCCAGGGTTAGAGTAAGTGTTACGGTTAAGGTTAGGTGAGGGTTACTTTGAAGTTTAGGGTTATGGTTAGTGTTAGGGTTAGGTTTAGGGTTATTGTAAGGGGGAGTGTGAGGGTTAGGCTTAGGCTTAGGGTCAGGCTGAGGGTGAGGGTGGGGGTGAGTATTAGGTTTAGGGTGATTGTTAGGGTGAGGGTTTTGATGAGAGTAAGTGTTAGGATTAGGGTTAGGGTGAGGGCTAGGGTGAGGATGAGGATTAGGATGAGGGTTAGCGTTATGGTCAGGGTGAGGGTTAGTGTTAGGGTGAGAGTTAGTGTTAGGATTAGGCTTAGGATGAGGGTGAGTGTTAGCATTAGGACTAGGGTTATGGTTAGGTTTAGGGTTAGGACTAGTGTTATTTTTAGGGTTAGGGTTATAGTTATGGTGAGGGTGAGGGTTTGGTTTAAGGTTTCGGTGAGGTTTAGGGTTATTATTAGGATTAGGGTTAGGGTGAGGGTGAGGTTTAGGGTTAGATTTAGGGTTAGTTACAGGGTTAGGTCCAGGGATAGGGTTATGGTTAGTGTTAGTGCTAAGGTTAGGGTGAGGTTTAGGTTGAGTTTTAGGGTTAGGGTTAGAGTTAGGGTTAAGATTAGGATTAGGGTTATGGTGAGGGTGAGTGTGAGGGTTAGGTTTAGGGTTAGGCTTAGGCTTAGGATTAGGCTGAGGGTGAGGGTGTGGGTGAGAATTAGGGTTAGGGTGATGGTTAGAGTTAGGGTTAGGGGCAGGTTTAGGGTTAGAGTTAGGGTTAGGATGAGGCTGAGGTTGAGGGTTAGGTTTAGGGTTAGTGTTAGAGTTAGGGTTAGAGTGAGCGTTAGGGTGAGGGTATGGTTTAGGCTTAGTGTTAGGATTAGGATTAAGGGAAAGGTTAGGGTGTGTGTGAGGGTTAGGGTTACGGTTAGGTTTAGGCTTAGGGTTAGGATGAGGGTGAGTGTGAGGATGAGGGTTAGGGTTAGGGTGAGGGTTAGTTTTAGGGTTAGGGTGAGAGTTAGGTTTCAGGTTAAGTTTACGGTTAGGGTTAGGGTTAGGTTTAATTTTAGGGTTAGGGTTAGGGTTTGGTTTAGGGTTAGTGTTAGTGTTAGGGTTAGTTTTAGGGTTACAGTGGGGGTTAGGATTAGAGTTGGGGTTAGGGTTAGGGTTAGGCTGAGGGTGACGGTGGGGGTGAGGATTAGAGTTAGGGTTAGGGTTAGGGTTAATGTTAGTGTTATGATTAAGTTCAAGTTTCCAGTGAGGGTGATGCTGACGGTGAGGGTTATGCATATGGTTAGGGTTAGGGTTAGTGTTATTGTTAGGGTTAGGGTTAGACTTATGTTGAGGTTGAGGGTGAGGGTGAGGGTTAGGGTTAGGCTGAGGTTTAGGGTTAGGGTTAAGGTTAGGTTTAGGTTGAGGGTGAGGTTTAGGGTTACAGATAGGTTTAGGGGGAGGTTTAGGTTGAGGTTTGGGTTAGCGTTAGTGTTAGGGTTAGGGTGAGGTTGAGGGTTAGGTATAGGGTTAGGTTTAGGATTAGAGTTACAATGAGGGTGAGTGTAAAGGTTAGGGTGAGGGTTAGGCTTAGACTTAGGCTTAGGCAGAGGGTGAGGTTGGGGGTGAGGATTAGGGTTAGGGTGATGGTCCGGGTTAGGGTTAGTGTTATTGTTAGGGTTATTGTTAGAGTTATGGTGAAGCTGAGGGTGCGGTTGAGGTTTAGGTTTAGGGTTAGGGTGGGGTTTAGAGTTATGGTTAGGGTTACTGTTAGGGTGAGGGTGAGGTTTAGGGTTACATATAGGGTTATGGAGGTGGTTAGCGTGAGGGTTAGGTTTAGGGTTAGTTTTAGGGTTAGGGTGAGGGTGAGGTTTACGGTTAGATATAGGTTTAGGGGAAGGGTTACGGTTAGGATTAGGGTGAGGTTTAGGGTTAGGGTTAGGGTTAGAGTTACAGTGAGGGTGAGGGTGCGAATGAGTGTGAGGATTACTTTTAGGTTTAGGGTTAGGCGTAGGGTTAGGCTTAGGGTTAGGCTGAGGGTGAGGGTGAGGGTTAGTGTTAAGGTAAGGGTTATGATTAGGGTTATGAGGAAGGTTAGCACGAGGGTTAGGGATAGGATTAGGGTTAGGGTGAGTGTGAGGTTTAGGGTTAGGATGAGGATGAGTTTTAGTGTTAGGGTTAACTTTAGGGTTAGGTTGAGGGTGAGGTTTAGGGTTAGAATTAGGGTTAAGGTGAGGCTGAGGGTGAGGGTTAGGGATAGGGTTAGGATTAGGATTAGGGTAAGGGTTAGGGTGTGTGTGAGGGTTAGGTTTAGGGTTAGGCTTAGGGTTACACTGAAGGTGAGGATGAGGGTGAGGTTTAGGGTTAGGGTAAGGTTTAGGTTTAGGGTGATTGTTAGGGTTTATGTTAGGGTGAGTTTTAGGGTTAGGGTGATGGTTAGGGTTAGTTTGAGCGTTAGTGTTAGTCTTAGGGTTAGTGTTAGGGTGAGGGTAAATGTTAGGTGAGGGTTAAGGTTAGGGTGAGGTTTATGAGTAGGGTGAGGGTTAGGGTTAGGTTTAGGGTTTTTGTTAGGTTTAGGGTTACAGTTAGGGTTATGGTGAAGGTGAGGGTGAGGGTTAGGGTTAGTATGAGGGTTAGGTTTGTGTTATGATCAGAGTTAGGTTTAGGGTGAGGGTGAGGTTTAGGGTTAGAGTTAGGGGTAGTGTTAGGGTTAGGGATAGGGTGAGGGTTAGGGTTAGGGTTAGGGTTAGGCTTAGGTTTAGGCTTAGGCTTAGGCCGAGCATGAGGGTGAGGATTAGGGTTAGGGTTAAGGTGAGGGTTAGTGTTAGGATTAGGTTTAGGGTGAGGGGTAAGGATTAGGGTTAGGCTTAGGTTTAGGGTGATGGTTAGGGTTAGGGTTTGGGTTAGGATGAGGGTGAGGCTGAGGATTAGGGTTAGGTTTAGTGTTAGGTTTAGAGTTTGGTTTAGGGTTAGGGTTAGTGTCAGTGTTAGGGTTTGTGTTAGGGTTACGGTGAGGGTTAGGTTTAGGGTTAGGGTTAGGTTTAGGCGGAGGGTGAGGGTGGGGGTAAGGATTAGAGTTAGGTTTAGGGTTAGGGTTAGGGTTATTGTTAGTGTTATGGTGAGGGTTAAGTTTGTAGTGAGGGTGAGGCTGAGGTTGAGGGTTATGTTTAGGGTTAGGGTTATGGTAAGTGTTATTGTTAGGGGTAGGGTTAGACTTATGTTAAGGTTGAGGGTTAGGGTTAGGGTGAGGTTTAGGGTTAGGTTTAGGGTTAGGTTGAGGGTGAGATTTAGCGTTACAGATAGGGTTAGGGGGAGGGTTAGGGGGAGGTTTAGGGTTAGCGTTAGTGTTAGGGTTAGGGTGAGGGTTAGGGTTAGGTTGAGGTTTAGGGATAGGGTTAGTTTTAGGATTAGAGTTAGGATGAGGGTGAGTGTAATGGTTAGGGTGAGGGTTAGGCTTAGGGTTAGGGTTAGGCAGAGGGTGAGTTTGGGGGTGAGGATTACGGTTAGGGAGATGTTTCATTTTAGGGTTAGTGTCATTGTTAGGGTTAGGTTTAGAGTTACAGTGAGGGTGAGGGTGCGGGTGAGTGTTAGGTTTAGGGTTTTGATGGGGTATAGGGTTAGGGTTAGGTTTACAGTTAGGGTGAGGTTGAGGTTTAGGGTTTGATATAGGGTTAGGGAGAGGGTTCGGGTGAGGGTTAGGGTTAGGATTAGTGTTAGGGTTAGGGTGAGGCTGTGGTTTAGGGTTAGATATAGAGTTAGGGGGAGGGTTAGGGTTAGGGGGAGGTTTAGGGTTAGGGTTAGGGTGAGGGTTAAGGTTAGGGTTAGAGTTACAGTGAGGGTGAGGTTGATGGTGACTGTGAGGGTTAGGGTTAGGTTTAGGGGTAGGCTTAGGTTTAGGCTTAGGATTAGGCTGAGGGTGAATGTGAGGGTGAGGGTTAGGGTTAGGGTGAAGGTTAGGGTTAGGGTTATGGGGAAGGTTAGGATGAGGGTTAGGGTTAGGATTAGGGTTAGGGTGAGGGCTAGGGTTAGGGTTAGGGTTAGGTTGAGGATGAGGTTTAGGGTTAGAGTTACGGTTAAGGTGAGGCTGAGGTTGAGGGTGAGGGTTAGGATTAGGGTTAGGGTTAGGATTAGGGTAAGGGTTAGTGTGAGTGTGAGGGTTACGGTTAGGGTTAGGATTAGGCTTAGGATTACACTGAGAGTGAGGGTGAGGGTTAGGGTTAGTGTATGGGTTAGGGTTAGGGTTAGGGTGAGAGTTAGGGTTCCGTTTATTTTTGGTTTAGGGTGAAGTTTAGGGTTAGGCTTAAATTGTGCATGAGTGTTAGGGTTAGTTTGAGGGTTAGGGTTAGGGTTAGGGTTAGGGTGAGGTTTAGGGTTAGAGTTAGGATGAGGGTTAGAGTGAGGATTAGGGTTAGGATTAGGGTTAGGTTGAGGGCTAGGTTGAGGGTGAGGGTTAGGGTTAGTGTTAGGGTGAGGTTTAGGGTTAGGGTTAGGGTTAGGGTTAGAGTTAGGATTAGGGTTAGGGTGAGGGCAAGAGTGAGGCTGAGGGTGAGGGTTAGAGTTAAGGTTAGCGTGAGGTTTAGGGTCTGTGTTAGGGTTAGAGTGAGGGTGAGGTTTAGGGTTAGAGTCAGGGTTAGGGTGAGGGTTAGGTTGAGGCTTAGGGTTAGGGTTAGTGTTAGGGTTAGGGTTAGGTTGAGATTTAGAGGGAGGGTAAGGGTTAGTGTTAGAGTAAGGGATAGGATTAGGGTTAGGGTTAGGATTAGGTTTGGTGTAAGGTCTAAGGTGAGGGTGAGGTTTAGTGTTAGGGTTATGGTGAAGTTTTGGGCTCGGGATAAGGTTAGGTTAAGTGAGAGGGTGAGGTTTAGGGTTAGAGTTAGGGTTTGGGTGAGGCTGAGATTGAGGGTTAGCTTTAGGGTTAGTGTTAGGTTTAGGGTGAAGGTGAGTTTGAGGATGAGGGTTAGGATTAGGGTGAGGTTGAGGATTTGGTTTAGGTGGAGGGTTAGGTTGAGGTCAGGGTTAGGGTTAGGGTTAGGCAAAGGATGAGGATGTGGGTGAGGGTTAGGTTTAGGTTGAGGGAATGTTTTAGGGTTTTGAGGAGGGTTAGGATGAGGGTTAAGGTTAGGATTAGGGTTAGGGTGAGGGCTAGGGTGAGGGTGAGATTTAGGTTTAGGTTTATCGGAAGCTTTAGGGTTAGGGTTAGGGTTAGGGTGAGGCTAAGATTTAGAGTTAGGGTTAAGCTTAGGCTTAGGGTTAGGCTGAGGGTGACGTTGAGGGTGAGGGTTAGGGTTAGGGTGAGCATGAGCGTTAGGATTAGGGTGAGGTTTAGGGTGAGGGTGAGGTTAAGGCTTAGGGTTAGGATTAGGATTATGATATGGGTTAGGGTTAGTGTGACAGTTAGGGTTAGGTTTAGGCTTAGCCTTAGGTTTCGGCTGAGGGTGAGGGAGAGGGTGAGGGCTAGGGTTAGGGTGCAGCTTAGGGTTAGGGTTAAGGTGAGAGTTAGGGTTCCGTTAAATTTAGGGTTAGGGTGAGCATTAGGGTCAGGATTCGGTTTAGGGTGAGGGCTAGGGTGAGGCTGAGGGTTAGGGTTAGTGTTAGGGTAAGGTTTAGGTTTAGGGATAGAATTAGCGTGAGGGTTAGGGTTAGGATTAGGGTTAGGGTGAGTGTGATAGTTCGAATTAGGTTTAGGTTTAGCAATAGGGTTATGTTTATCTTTAGGATTAGTGATATTGTTAGGGTTAGGATTAGTATTAGGGTTAGGGTGAATTTGAGGTTTAGGGTTAGATTTAGGGTTAGTTGTTGGGTTAGGACGACGGTTAGTGTTAGGGTTACTGTTAAGCTTAAGGTTAGGGTGAGGGTTAGGTTGAGTTTTAGGGTTAAAGTTAGGGTTAGGGTTAGGATTAGGGTTAGGGTGAGGGTGAGTGTGATGGTTAGGGTTAGGCTTAGGCGTAGGGTTAGGCTGAGAGTGCAGGGGGTGAGAATTAGGGTTATGGTGATGGTTAGGTTTAGGTTAATGTGAGGGTTAGGATGAGGGTTAGGGTTAGGATTCGGTTTAGGGTGAGGCTAGGGTGAGGGTGAGGGTTAGGGTTAGGGTTAGGGTGTGGTTTAGTGTTAGGGATAGGATTAGAGTTAAGGTTAGCCTGAGGGTGAGGTTTAGGGGTAGAGTTAGGGTTAGGGTTAGGGTTAGGGTTAGGGTGAGGGTTAGGGTGGGGGTGAAGGTAAGGGTAAACGTGAGGATTAGGCTGAGGGTGAGATTTAGAGGGAGGGTAAGGGTTAGTGTTAGTGTAAGGGATAGGATTAGGGTTAGGGTGAGGGCTAGGGTGGGGGTGAAGTTTAGCGTTAGGTTTAGGGTAAGCTTTAGGGTGAGGGTTAGGGTTAGGGTGAAGCTGAGGTTTAGAGTTTGGGTTAAGCTTAAGCTTAAGGTTAGGCTGAGGATGAGGGTGAGGGTGAGTGTTAGGGTTAGGGTGAGGGTTAGGTTTAGGGTTAGGGAGAGAGTTAGGGTTAGGGTTAGGGTTAGGGATAGGGTGAGGTTAAGGCTTAGGGTTAGGATTAGGATTAGGATATGGGTTAGTGTGAGTGTGACAGTTAGGGTTAGGGTTAGGCTTAGCCGTAAGTTTAGGCTGAGGTTGAGGGTGAGTGTGAGTGTTAGGGTTAGGGTGAGGCTTAGGGATAGGGGTAGGGTGAGAGTTAGGGTTCGGTTAAGTTTAGGGTTAGGGTGAGCATTAGGGTAAGGATTAGGGTTAGAGTGAGGGCTAGGGTGAGGTTAAGGGTTAGGGTTAGTTTTAGGGTAAGGTTTAGGTTTACGGTCAGGGTTAGGGTGAGGGTTAGGATGAGGTTTAGGGTTACAGTGAGGGTGAGGGTTAGGGTTAGGTTGAGGGTTCGGGTTAGGATTAGTGTTAGCGTGAGGGTGATTGTTAGAATTAGGGTTAGGTTTAGCATTAGGGTTCTGTTTCTCGTTAGGATTAGTGATATTGTTAGGGTTAGGGTTAGTATTAGGGTTAGGGTGAGGATGAGGTTTAGGGTTAGATTTAGGTTTACTTGTTGGGTTAGGACGAGGTTTAGGGTTAGGTTCAGTGTTAGGCTTAAGGTTAGGGTGAGGGTTAGGTTGAGGTTTAGGGTTAGGGTTAGGGTTATGGTTAGGATTAGGGTTAGGGTGAGGGTGAGTGTGATGGTTAGGGTTAGGCTTAGGCTTAGGGTGAGGGGGGGTGAGAATTAGGGTTATGGTGATGGTTAGGTTTAGGTTTAGTGTGAGGGTTAGGGTTAGGATTCAGTTTAGGGTGAGGCTAGGGTGAGGGTGAGGGTTAGGGTAAGGGTTAGGCTTAGGCTTAGGGTTACACTGAGGATGAGGTTGAGGGTGAGGGTTAGGTTTAGGGTTAGGGTGAGGTTTAGTGTTAGGGTTAGGATTAGAGTTAGGGTGAGGTTTAGTGTTAGGGTTAGGATTAGAGTTAGGGTTAGCCTGATGGTGAGGTTTAGGGGTAGAGTTAGGGTTAGGGTTACGGTTAGGGTTTGGGTGAGGGTTAGGGTGGGAGTGAATGTAAGTTTAAACGTGAGGGTTAAGGCTGAGGATGAGGGTTACGGTAAGGGTGCTGGTTAGGGTTATGGTGAGGTTTAGGGTTATGTTTAGTGTGAGGTTGAGGTTTAGATTGAGGATTAGTGTTAGGGTTAGTGTGAGGTTTAGGGTGAGGATGAGGGTTAGTGTTAGGTTGAGGGCTAGGGTGAGGGGGATGGGTAGGGTTAGTGTTAGGGTGAGGTTTAGGGTAAGGGTTTTGGTTACGATTAATGTTAGGGTTAGGCTTAAGGTGATGGTTAGAGTGAGGGTGAGGGTTAGGGTTAAGTTTACTATTAGGATTAGGGTTAAGGTTAGGGTGAGTGTGAGGGTTAGGGTTGGGGTTACTGTTAGGCTGAGGGTGAGTGTGAGGCTTAGGGTTAGGGTGAGGTTTAGGGTTAGAGTTAGGGTGAGAGTTAGGGTTCGGGTTAAGTTAAGGGTTAGGGTGAGAGTTAGGGTAAGGGTTACAGTGAGGGTGAGCTTTAGGGTTAGTTTGAGGGTTAAGGTTAGGGTTAGGCTTAAGGTGAGATTGAGGTTTATGGTTAGAGTTAGGTTTAGGGTGAGGCTGATTGTGTGGGTTGGGGTTAAGGTTAGTGTTAGAGTTAGGGTTACGGTGAGGATTAGGGTGAGGGTGAGGGTTAGCCTTAATGTTAGGTTTAGGATTAGGGTAATTGTTATGGTGAGTGTGAGTTTAGGGTTAAGGGTTAGGTTAAGGTTTAGGGTTAAGTTGAGGGGGAGGGTTAGAATTAGGGTTAGGGTTAGGGCTAGGGTGAGGGTGAGGGTTAGAGTTAGGGTTAGGGTTAGGTTTAGGGTTAGGATTAGGGTTACTGTGAGGGTATGTTAGGTTTAGGGTTAGGGTTAGGATTTGAGTTAGGGTGAGGGTAAGGCTGAGGGTGAGGGTTATGGTTAGGTTTAGGCTTAGGCTTAGGGTTAGGCTGAGGGTGAGTGTGGAGGTGAGGAATAGGTTTTGGATGATGGTTAGGGTTAGGGTTATGGTGAGGGTTAGGATGAAGGTTAGGGTTAGGATTAGGTTTAGGGTGAGGTTGAGGGTTAGGGCTAGAGTTATGCTTAGGCTGAGGGTTAGGCTGAGGGTGAGGGTTGGGATTAGGTTGATGGATATGCATAGGGTTAGGTTGTGTGTTAGGATGACGGTTAGGGTTAAGGTTAGTGTGAGTGTTAGGGTTCGGTTTAAATTTAGGGTTAGGGTTATAGTTAGTGTTAGGGTGAGGGTGAGTGTGTGGGTTATGGTTAGGTTTAGGGTTAGTCTTAGGGTTAGCCTGAGGGTTAGGTTGAGTGTGAGGTTTAGGGTTAGGGTGAGGGTTAGGTTTAGGGTTAGATTGAGGGTTAGGATGTGGGTTAGGTTTAGGATTAGGGTTAGGGTGAGAGCTAGGGTGAGGGTGAGGTTTAGGGTTAGGGTTAGGGTGAGGTTTAGGGTTAGGGTTAGGGTTAGGGTCACTGTGAGTTTGTAGTTTACGGTTAGATATAGGGTTAGGGTGAGGGTTAGGGTAAGGGTTCGGGTTAGTGTTAGGGTTAGGTTTAGGGTGATGGTTAGGGTGAGGGTGTGTGTTAGGTTTAGGGTTAGGATTAGGATTGGGGTTAGGGAGAGGGTCAGTGTGAGGATTAGGGTTAGGTTTAGGGTTAGGCTTAGGGTTAGGCTGAGGGTGAGGGTGAGGGTGAGGTTTAGGGTTAAGGTGAGGGTTAGGTTTAAGGTTATGGTGAGAGTTAGGTTTCGGTTAAGTTTAGGCTTAGGGTGAGGGTTAGGTTGCGGGTGTCGTTAAGGTTAAAGGTGAGTGTTAGGCTGAGGGTGAGGGTTACTGTAAGGGTGAGGGTTAAGGGTAGGCTGAGGGTTAGGTTAAGGGTTAGGGTTATGGTTATTGTGAGGGTGAGGGTTAGATTTAGGATTAGGGTTAGGGTTAGTGTGAGGTTTATGATGAGGATGAGATTTATGGTTAGGGTGAGGGTTAGGGTTAGATTTAGGGTTAGGGTGAATGTTAGGGTTAGGGTTAGTGTTAGGGTGAGGTTTAGGGTTATAGTTAGGGTTAGGGTTAGTGTGAGGGTTAGTGTTAGTTTGAGGGTATGTTTTAGGGTGAGTTTTAGGGTTAGGGTGAGGGTTATGGTTAGGGTGATGTTTAGGGTTAGGGTAAGGTTTATTGCTAGGTTTAGGGTTACGGTTACTGTGAGGGTGAAGGTGAAGGTGAGGTTTAGGGTTAGGGTTAGGGTGAGAAATAGGGTTAGCATTATTGTTAGAGTTAGGGTTAGGGTGAAGGTGAGGATGAGGTTTAGGGTTAGGCTTAGGGTGAGGTTTCGGGTTTGGGTTAGGGTTAGAGTTAGGTTTAGGGTGAGGGTGAGGTTTAGGGTTAGAGCTAGGGTTAGGTTGAGGGTTTGGTTGAGGGTTAGGGTTAGTGTTAGGGTTAGCGTTAGGGTGAGAGTTAGGCGGAGGTTTATGGTTACATTTAGGTTTAGGATTAGGGTTAGGGTGAGGGTGAGTGTGTGTGTGAGTGTTAGGTTTAGTGTTAGGCTTAGGGTTAGGCTGAGGGTGAGGTTGATAGTGAGGGTTATGGTTAGGGTTAGTGTTAGTGTTAGGGTTCGGGTGAGTGTTAGTGTGAGGGTGAGGGATAGGGTTAGGGTTAGGATTAGGATTAGGGTTAGGGAGAGGGTGAGTGTGAGGGTTAGGGTTAGGATTAGGGTTAGGCTTAAGGTTAGGCTGAGTGTGAGGGTGAGGGTTAGGGTGAGGGATAGGGTTAGGGTTAGGGTTAGGTTGAGGTTTAGTGTTAAGGTTAGAGTTAGCGTTAGTGTTAGTGTTAGGGTTAGGGTGAGAGTTAGGGGGAGGGTTTGGGTTAGGGTTCGGGTAAGGGTTAAGATTTAGCATTAGGGGTAGGGTGAGGGTGAGGTTTAGGGATAGAATTAGGGTTAGGGTGAGGCTGAGGGTGAGAGTTAGGGTTAGTTTTAGGTATACACTTAGGGTTAGGCTGAGGGTGAGTGTGTGTGTTAGGGTTAGGTTTAGGGTTAGGCTTAGGCTTAGGCTGAGGGTGAGGTTGAGGGTGACAAAGTTAGGGTTAGGGTGAGGGTTAGTCATAGGGTTAGGGGGAGGTTTAGGATGAGTTTAGGGTTAGGATTAGGGTTTGGATGAGCGCTAGGGTGAGGGTGAGGGTTAGGGTGAGGGTGACGGTGAGGTTTAGGTTTAGGGTTAGGGTTAGTGTGAGGCTGAGG
>NW_027203376.1:0-81947 GCF_024711535.1 Dipodomys merriami
AGTGGCTCACACCTATAATCCTAGCTACTCAGGAGGCTGAGACCTGAGGATCACAGTTCAAAGTCAGCCCCTCCATAAAAGTCCGTGAGACTTTTATCTCCAATAAAACACTAGAAAAAAAAACAGAAGTGGCACTGTGGCTCAAGTGGTAGAACTCTTGCCTTGAGCTGAAGAGGGCAGGGACAGCGCCCAGGCCCAGAGTTCAAGCCCCATGACCGACAAGAAAAAGACCTCCATCCAAAGAAAAGTCCAGGACTGGATGTATTTACATCTGGATTCTACAAGGCCTTCAAAGGAGAACTCACACCAATACTCCTCCATCTCTTCAATGACATTAAAAGCAAAACATCCCTATCACACTCTTTTTATGAATTCAGCATAATCCTCATCCCAAAACCAGGCAGGAACTCATCAAAGAAAGAGCACTATAGACCCCTTTCTTTGATGAATTTCAATGCAAAACTTCTCAATAAAATCTTGGCCAATCGATTTCAACAACTCATCAAAAAGTCATACACCAAGATCAAACAGAACTCATTTCAGTGATGCAAAGCTGGTTCAATATAAACAAAACAATTAATATAATTCATCATATCAACAAGAGCAAGAATAAGAACCACATGATTTTCTCAATAGATAAGGAAAATACTTTGACAAGATCCAACACACATTTATGATGAAGGCTCTGGTAAAACTAGGAATTCATGGAACATTCCTCAATACAATAAAGGCTGTATTTGACAAACCGACAGCCAGAATTACACTTAATGGTGAAAGGTTAAAACCATTTCCTCTAAATTCAGGGAACAATACAAGGATGTCTACTTTCTCCAGTCCTCTTCAACCTAGTATTAGAATGCTTAGCTAGGGCAATAAGAGAAGATGCTGATATAAAGGGGATCCAAATAGGGAAAAATGAAATAAAACTCTCCCTCTTTGCAGAAGACATGATCTTCTATTTAAAGAAACTAATAGAAAAAAAACTAATAGATTCAACTTCCAATTATTTGAGCTGATCGGAAATGTTTGCAAAAAAGCAAGGTATAAAATTAACCCTCAGAAGTCAATAGCTTTCCTGTATTACAATAATGAGAATAGCACAGCTGAAATTAGGTAAACAACCGCTTTTGCAATAGCCCCACAAAAAAAAATACTTAGGAGTTAAGTTAACAAAAGAGATGAAGGATCTGTATGAGAAAAACTTTAAAAACCTGAAAAAAGAAATTAAATGAGAACTAAGCAAGTGGGAAAACCTCGCGTGCTCCTGGATTGGGAGGATTAACATCGTGAAAATGGCAATACTGCCAAAGGCTATCTACAAATTCAATGCGATACCTATCAATATCCCAGCTTTATTCTTCAATGAAATAGAAGAAGAAACCCAAAAATTGTTTCCCTTATTTGCAATATCTAGTATATGTATGAGTCAAGCGGAAAAGGTCAGATAATGTGATGTTAGGAAAATGAACCCTTAGATATGTATTTTAATGCTTTTTTATTTCATGCATTTGTTTCTAATGCATTTATAAGATTATCTCTTTGTTGCTTTGTATGTCCCTCTCCCACAGTATAACCCCTGCTTTCACTATATTTGATGTCAGTATAACTAGTGGAGGAGATGGGGAAAAACAAGTCGTTTAAGGATACAGGTGAACCTGTTGCAACAATGAGAAGTACAAGTTGTCATGTCAAAATGAGTTTTAAAACGTTGGTGGGGGGGAAGGGAGGGGGAGGATTTTGTGGAGGGGTAGGGGGGAGGCTGGGAAGGGATGTGAAGGGTAAACAAAGGAGGCTGCAATGCTTGATAAGAAATGTACGCATTATCCTGCCCATGTAATTGTAACCCCTCTGTACAGTATGTTCACACAAAAAAATTAAATTAAATTAAAAAAAAATAAATAAATTCTAAGCTAAAAAAAAAAAGACACTGAATAGCAAAAACAATCCTTAGTTGAAAAAGCAGCACTGGAGGAATATCAATTCCAAATTTCAAAACTCTACTACAAAGCTATAGTAATCAAAACAGCTTGGTACTGGCACAAGAACAGAACCGAGGACGTATAGTTTAGGACTAAAGTCCCAGAAATGAACCCACATACCGATGGCTACCTAATTTTTGATAAGGTGCTAAAGAAATTCAATGGAAAGAAAAAAGAGACTTCAGTAAATGGTGTTTGCAAAATTGTTTAAAAACTTGCAGAAAACTAAAGCTAGGACTGTATATAACACCCTGCACCAGAATCAACTCCAAATGGATCAAAGACCTTGAAAGAAAAGCAGATTCCATGGAAACATGACAGGAAGGAATAGGAGAAACTCTAGGGTTCCTTGGCACAGGCCAAATGTTTCTTAATAGAGACCCAGAAACAAAACAAATCAAAGAAAGGTTGGGAAAATGGTATTGCATGAAACAGCAGAGCTTCTGCAAAGCAAAGGACATAGCTAGCAAGATCAACAGAAAGCCCGTGGATTGGGGGAAAATCTTCACTAACCAAACAATAGACAAGGGTCTCATGTCTAAAATATACTTAGAACTAAAAAACTAAATCTCCTAATGACAAATCCTCAAACAATTAACAAATTAGCCCAATTAACAAATGGGCTAAAGACTTACAGAGAGACTTCTCTGAAGAAGAAATAAGAATAGCCAATAGACACATGATGAAATGCTCAGCTTCCCTAGCCATAAAGGAATTGCAAATCAAGACAAAGCTGAGATTCCACTTCACACCAGTTAGAATGGCTATAATCAGAAAATCTAGTAACAGATGCTGGAGGCAATATGGCTTGAAGGGAACCCTACTGTATAATTGGTGGGAGTGTAATCTTGTTGAACCACGCTGGAAAGCAGTATGGAGGTTCCTCAAATGACTCCACATTGCCACGAGCTGGTGGCTCACGCCTGTACTACTAGCTACTCAGGAGGCTGAGATCTGAGTATCGCGGTTCAAAGCCAGACTAGGCAGGAAAGAACATGAGACTCCTACCTCCAATAAACCATTAGAAAACTGGAAGTGGCACTGTAGCTCAAGTGGTAGAGCGCTCACCTGGAGCTGAATAGCTGAGGGACAGCGTCCAGGCCCAGAGTTCAAGCCCCACAACCGAAAAAATAAAACAAAAAAAAAAAAAACAAAAAAACAACTCCACCTAGAGCTCCATTATGACCCAGCAATACCACTTTTGGGCATTTACCCAAATGATCACAGACAAGATAATACCAAATCTACCAGCACAATCATGTTTATCACAGCATTATTTACCACATCTAAAATAGGGAACCAAACCAGATGCCCCTCAGTAGATGAATATATCAAGAAAATATGGTGGGCTGGGAAGGTGGCTCAGTGGTAGAGCGCTTGCCTTGCATGCATGAGGCCTTGGGTTTGATTCCTCAGCCCCACATAAGCAGAAAGAAAAAAAGCCAGAAGTGGCGCTGTGGCTCAAGTAGTAGAGCGAGCACTAGCCTGGAGCTGAAGAGCTGAGGGAGAGCACCCAGGCTCAGAGTTCAGGCCCCACGCCGGACCCAAAAAAGAAAAAAAGAAAAAGAAAATGCCGTATAAATATATATAATTGAATTCAATGCCTCCCTCAGATAGAATGACATTGTCTCAGTTGTTACGAACTGGAAAAACTTGCAAAAAATTATCTCAACTGAAGTAAGTCAGGCCCAATGAAACATAGTTCCCATGCTTTCCTTTGTTTACAATGACTAGTACATGTCCATTAAAAGCAGAGAAGTTCAAAGGCTATGTACATAAGACCACATAAGAAAATGTTAAGCAAAATGTACCCCAAGACAGGAACACAGTGTTTTTTAAAATCTTTCTTGCTAGTGTTTTTTAATGTACTTAAAATGCACTATGTGAAACTTTTGTTTCTTTTGTATGTTCTTGCCCCATGGCATAACCCCTTTTTTCACTGGATTTGATGCTGGTGTTCTGGGGGAGTGGAAGTGATATTGGGGAATGCGGAAATGAGGATGCAGGCTGACCCATTGTGCTGACAAGTTGTACAAGACAATATGTTAAAAATGAACTTTACAATGTGTGTTGGGGGTAGGCAAGAGGTGTTGGGGAGGTGGGGAGGGAAGTGATAGTAGAGGGAAAACAAAGGAGGAGGTAACAATGCTTGCTAGGGAATGTACACATTACCCTATTTATGTAATTGTAACACCTCTGTACATTTTTACCATATATATGCATATGCATATATATTCATATATATATATATATTAAAGGAAATGAACCTCACAACTTTGATGGGGGAGGGGGTGTAGTTGTGAAGGTTGGAGGGAAGAGGTGGTAGGGGGAAAACAAAGGATGAGGCAACAATGCTCAATAGGAAATGTAGTCACTACCTTGCTCATGTAACTGTACCCCCTATGTACAGCATTTTTGCAATAAAAAACTTACAAAAAATAACTCATGTTCCAAAGCAAGCCCTAGCAGGGAAGTCTTTCAGACACTGATGTCCAACTAATCACCAAAAAACAGGAAAGTGGCACTGTGGCTCAAGTGGTTGAGAGCTTGGCTTGAGCTGAAGTTCAAGTCCAACGACCAATAAAAAGAAAAAAAAACTGAAAGTATCAAACAACCTGAAGATGTTGTCAAGAATAATGAGTGCAGCATTATGCAATTACATGGTTTAGTCACTTGCAGCCTAGTTTACCAGGGGAGATGGTGGGTGGTTTGTGTGTGTATCAAAAGCTGCAAAATTATTTTGTTTTTTCTCAAGGAGGGAGGAAGGTAGGAATGGAGGAGGGGAGAAAGAGTTTGGTGGCCTTTTGGTTCAGTGATTGCATTCTGGAGTCAAGTTCACAGAAATTCCACTTGTAATCCTACTTGCACGGCCAACAAAGAAGTCATGCCATGCAAGTGGCCTGTGTCCTGTTTTTGGCCAGGTCACAACCACCACTGGGTAATCCAAGTGCAACTTTAGGAACAAGATGCCTTGAAGACACCTGAACCACTGGGCAGGTGGACCTAACCACAGCCAGAAAAGACAGAAAGTGCCATGCTGAGGGAAGGACCGGAGATATAGACTGGGCAGAGATGTTTTTGTGATTCTAATTTTGTAATATCACTTTGATTCTATAAAATAAACAATAGATTTTAACTTTCTTCCCTCCCTTTGGATAAAGCTTACAAAAACACTGTCTCTAGCTCCTAAGACACTTAGCTATCAGGTCTGGCCAATCATTTCCAGGATAGTGAATTACTTAATTGAATTTTGAACACATAAAACATGCATATAAAACTAGCATATTTTGATCTTATGAGAAAACAGCCTTGTTCCTCTCTGGTGTTATGACTAGTGTGATAATGCTCACTCAGGTTTATATCACTGTGCAATTATTGTTCCATTTGTTTAGTAAACAGTTTTTCAGGACAGGAGAACTGTGAAGGGAGAATATGGGATACAAATTTTATCTGTACTTCTTGTGGCCTGGCAATAGCTTCTCAGACTGTTTGCAAGAGGAAACATGACTTCATATAGGCCAAATAAAGAAAAAGATACACATCTGCCACAGAAGCAGTGCCACAGAAGGACAAATGAGAAAACTCATCCAGGCTCAGAGCAAAGCAACAGGATGGGTTCTTCAGGTGTGTGAAAATTTATGAACATTGTCTTTCTTACCATGGAGAGATCATTCAATGCTGGCATTTACAATATGTTCCAGGACTCATATCTGTTTATGTCTGTTTCCTCTGAAGCATCTTTGATAATGACAGAAAGGAGAACGTTACAATGGCACCTAGTTATGTTTTCTGCACGAGATTTCATCTCTCTCCCGAAATAAGTTAGGGTTGTAACGAATGACTTGGATTTCCTGAGAGAAATTCATGTTTATTTCTTGTTTCTATTAAGGTTATTAAATGAATAGATTAAATTTGTAAGATGTTATTATAACAAATATGAAATAATGATTTTTAGGTTACTAGTAGGCACCCAGTTTCCTTTTAGATAGAAAATATTTGGCTGGCTTCCAACTAAAATCTTTACATCTCAGCCTCCAGAGTACCTAGGATTGTAGGAATCAGTCACCTTTCCTGGCTGAGACAAATATTTTGGTAAGGAAAATCACTGTGATATGGAAAATGAGTCATGAAGAATGTAGACTAAAATGGAATATTTTGAAAACATTAACAAAACTGAACTTACAAATTTGCCGGCTTCAGTGAGGAGAAAAATGAGAAAGAAGTTATAGAGGCAGACAATCAGAGACTAAAGAGAAGTTAGTGAATATTTCTTTGGTAGCATAGCTGCGGAAGATTTCGTTTAAAAAATTCAGCTTGATGTAGTGGTACATGCCTACAATTTTAACTACTTATGAGCTAGAAACTGGAAAATATCAGAGGTTTGCTGTTGGTATGGTAAAAATATAATACTGGGACTTCAATATTTAAAACAAACTGGTGCCACAGAAGTTGGGGGATCAAGGTTTGAGGCCAGTCTAGATAGTTAACATGAAACTATCTGAAAAGCAATCTAAAACTCAACGAAGTGCTAGGTGTATGGATCAAGAGCAATTATCCAGGAAGTTTGAGGTCCTGAGTTCAATCCCTTCTCCTGAGAAAAAGAGACAAGAAAAAGGAAAAAGATTATGATACAATTTTCAAGATATTTTCTATGCAATTTTCGGCTACAATTTCCTTCTTCAATTGCCTTAAAGCTTTTGTGAAGTCATTTACACAAATGAATACCATCATTTGGGGAAATCACAGGAAATTCTTTGCAACGAGTTTTGTAACAGAACAACTCTCTAAATCCAAGTTCAATGACCTGAAAATGAGAGGTAATGGTTTCATGAAAATGCACTTCATAGCTGTGTCAGAATGTGAAGAAGGATTTTGTTGATTTTATATTCATTTTTAAAATTAGGGTAAAATACTTTGGTATTTGGGATACACTTTTAAGCAAGGTTTTAAGCAAATAAAATTATGGTTGAGATTTTTATAAAAGCTATAAGACAACTGTTTCATAGCTTTTTATAGAAGCTATTCAACAATTGTTGGATAAATCCCAAGAATGCCAATGTATGTTCTGTATCATCTGATGGTGTTACATATTTCATCATGTAGGGTTAGGAGAATATTATCTTCATTTTCCAAATACAGAAATGAAGGCAAGAGGAGACTTGATGTGTTTCTGAAGGCTGATGTGTAGATGACAATTAAGACTAAGCAGAAACCAGAATCCATGGCTCAAATTCAATTCATGACTTACAAACCCCGTGACTATACTAATACCTAAAACTTTTGTGCTAACTAGGTGACATTGGACATATTTTTTAGAGTTGTCATGTGTTGCTTTTTTTCTGTGAACAGCTAATAATATTGGTGTTTTCTAGAATTAAAGAATATACCTTTTGTAAGGTGTTATTCAATAGAACATGAAACAAGAATTCCATGAATTCTGAAGTTCATTATGCATTTTTCTTAAAACTATTATTGGAAGCATCATGATAGTGAAATTATTTACATTCCTTCCATTCCAGAAAGCATTATCTGAACACATTTGAGAAGAATTTCTACAACAGTCTTTTAATGTATGAGTTTTGGACGTGCTTATTTGCGTTCTCTCTGTTTCTTCTTAATTGGGTTATTTATTGGCATATTCGTGTGTTAAAGAGTTCTTTATATATTATGAATAAAAGCTATTTGTCAAGAACTTTATATTTTTTTCATTATATTAGCCAATATGCCTGCTATATGTTTGAATACAAATGGATGACATCTTTACCTGATTTCAGAGCAACTGGGATAACTTTCATTCTTATGCAGTACTCTTTATCAGGTAAAGAAAGTTCCCATATAATAATTTTGACAAATTTTTACCATTCTGCTATTTTGAAAAGGGTAGATTTATTTTAGGGTCTCAGCATGGAATTGCCCTGTGACCTGTCTCCTCTACAGCATCGAACCCCTGTTTGCAAACTGCCGATGATACTAGAAGCAAATTTTTGCTTGTTAGGACTATCAAATTTTTGGCCTAGGTACTCATGATGCTTTGCCAGGAAACAAATCCACACATAGAAATTAGATCATCACAACTCTTTGAATTGGCATTAGCAATACATAGTTGTATTCTTGATATGAAATATCTTAATATAAAATAGTTTGTCACAAAGCATAGTTTGTGACAGAATAAACATAAGTATATCACCTAGAATCTCGGTATGATTAGTAAACTCTAGAGAATTTTCTCATACTTTCAGACTTTTCATAAACATAAATAATAGAAGCCAAATGAAGTGGTTTATACCTATACTCCTAGCTACTCTGAAAATGAAAGTGTGCATAGTCACAGTTCAACGTCAAGCTGGAAATCATACAAGAGACGTCCATTTCAATCAATAAAAGCTGGGTGTGCCAATGTGTGGCTGTCATCCTACCTACGTTGGACATAAAACTATGAAGTTCACTATCCAGGTATCCTGGGAATAAACCAATGCAAAATTCTGTCTCAAAAACAATCAAAGCAAAGATTGCTGGATGTACCGTGATTCAAGTGGTAAGGTGCCTCCCTGGCAAATGCCAGGGTCTGAATTTGAATCCAAGTACTTACCAAAAAAAATAAAAGTAAACAATCTGAAATAATTCTCAAAATAACTACTCACTTAGTGTAATTATCATATGTATTCTCCAAATAATCTTGTAGTGAAGGCAGAGAATTAAATAAGCCAGATCAATATAAAACTCGAGAATCATAGAATGGCTAAGACGTCAGCTTTCCGATCATTCAATGTCTGGATCTTACTGTTCTTAGATCCACAATCTTATGGAAAAAGAAAAAAGAATGTATAAGTACAATACATTTATTTACACCCTTCATCCAGTTTCACATATTGAAATTCTATCTCAAATGTAATGTTACAGAAGTTGTGTGTACGTGGATGGTAATTAAGTCATGGAAGCAAAACTTCATGAATGGGAATTAAATAAACAAAACCAAATAAATTTCACTCCTGATCTTTAATATAAGGCATTACTCAGAAATAAAATATCCTGACTATGCTGGCATTGTAATCTTGGACCTACAGGCTCCAGAATGCAGAAATAAATTTGTTGTTTATAAGCAATTCAGTTTCTGGAAATTTGTCAACATAGTCAAAAGGACTGACAGTAAGCCAGCTGAAAAGGACTGTTGTGGCTTCTTTCTTTTCTTTTCTTTTCTTCCTTCCTTCCTTCCTTTCTTTCCTTCCTTCCTTCCTCCTTCCCTCCCTCCCTCTCTCCCTCCCTCCCTCTCTCCCTCTCTCCCTCCCTCCCTTCTTTCCTTCTTTCTTTCTTTCTTTCTTTCTTTCTTTCTTTCTTTCTTTCTTTCTTTCTTCCTTCCTTCCTTCCTTCCTTCCTTCCTTCCTTCCTTCCTTCCTTCCTTCCTTCCTTCTTTCTTTCTTTCTTTCTTTCTTTCTTTCTTTCTTTCTTTCTTTCTTTCTTTCTTTCTTTCTTTCTTTCTTTTGTTCTGGGGCCTAAAATCTGGACCTGGACACTGTCCCCCAGTTCTTCATCTGTAGACCAACGCTTTAACACTTGAGCCTAAGCCCCGCTTCCGGCTTTTTCTGCTTATGTTGTGCTGAGGAATCGAACCCAGGGCCTCATGCATGCAGGGCAAGCACTCTACCACTGAGCCACCTTCCCAGCGCCAGTTTTTCTATTTTATTTTTCCATCTTTCCAGAGTTTCTCTGATATTGAAAAACGTTAAAGCTCCATAGAGAAATGTTTTAAAACTGCCCTTTTGTCCAACTGTGACTTCACAAATTTTGGAGTGTAAGGAATGACATCAAGTACCCTAGAGAACTAAGACAGGATATTTCATCATCTTACACTTTGCTCATCAGCACCTAGTGCAAATTTACACTATATAAACAAATCAACTAATGGTAGTTAAAATAAATTTGAAAATGCGTAGCCAGAAAACACGTTATGAACATTCTTTCACTGTAGTCTCATGGGATGCCATGTCCAAAATAGGAAACTGAGGATAAAAGAGAGATTGCAAAACTGGTATATTGGTTCATTGAAATTCAGAGTAACCTATATCCATACTTAGGCTAACATACCATGCGCATTTATTTTTCTGCAGAAATAAAAGGGTCACAGAACTTTGTTTAAATTTCTAGACTCTTATATGCTACCATGATATCTCTATCCTGATTACTTTACTGCTGCCTGAAGTCATATCAGCTGAAGTTGATACATCTGTACCCACTCAACTAAAAACAGCTGACACTTTGGCAAATGTACTTTTAAAATATCCCGTGCAGTTATAATGTGTAATTAACATTATGAAATCCTGGGCTAGAAAATAAAACTTCTAGCCGGGCACCAGTGGCTCAAGACAGTAATATTAGCTATTCAGGAGGCTGAGATCTGAGGATCATGAATCAAAGCCAGCCTGAGCAGGCAAGTCCATGAGATTCTTATCTCCAATAAGCCACTAGAAAACAGAAGTGGCACTGTGGCTCAAGCGGTACAGCACTTGCCTTGAGCTGAAGAGCTCAGGGACAGCGCCCAAGCCCAGAGTTCAACTCCATGACCGACCAAAAAAGAAAAGAGAGAGAGAGAGAATAAAACTTCTATGATGATGCTAAGACCACCTAACAAATCTTTCTTGGTCTCTTTCCTTCCTTCATTTTTAGTGCTGGGGATGAACCGAGAGCCCTATGCATATTAAGAAAGTGCCATAATACCAAGCTATATGGCCATTTCCATCTCTTCAATTTCACTCCCCAACTCACTTCTACTTTGTTCCTGATACTTTACATTCCTTAGTCATAGTATTTCGAGATTACCGAAATTCCCAAGCTTTTCATCATTTTACAGAATATTTGTTTTCTCCCTTCCTATGTATCAAGACACTGTGCAAGAAGGATTTTTTTCAACTCCCCAGGCAAAGTTCATGGTTCATCAACAGGTTTTATTTTACCATGCATATCATTATAATATTACATTTATAATAACAATTCACTTAAATAATTGTTTCTCTTCTTCAGACTATTAGTAGATCCATGTTCAATCCTAGCTTTCATATAAACAGGAATAGACTTTTTCTTGTCTTATTTTACTCTTTTGGACTCGGTTCAAATTTTCCAGATTTTGTAGACTTGTTTTTTCTGCATGAATAATTTTCAGGACATTTCTGCATATTTTGTATAATAAAATCAAGAGATTTCCAGCCAAAGAAAAGAACTCAGAATTCTAGAGATTAATGACTGTACTCTGGGTTCCTGTGCACTTGGTACTGCATTTGGAACCTTGGTGCTACAAAAATAGACAATCTATATTGAAAGTTGCTTTCTTTTAGGTCTCCCATTTTCAGCCCTATGAACATTTAAGGTGTATAGCAAGTTCACTGTGGTAGTGTGAGCTTGTTATCATTAAAAAATATTTTTATTGTAAAAATACTGTATAAAGGGGTTACAGTTAAATGAGGAAGGTAATTAGTACATTTCCTGTTGAGCATTGTTACCCCATCCTTGGTTTTCCTACTACATTTCCTTCCCTCCTTAATTCCCCAACTCTTTCTTCTCCATACCCAAAAGTTGTGAAGTTCATTTTCAACATAGTGTATTGTACATTTCATTGTTACAGTTGGTCAACTACTATCGTTGTTTCACCTTTTTGTTAGCCTTCCCCTCCCCAAATTAGAAAAATGTTTTTAGAAGATGCAGGAACCTGGAATCAAATACAGTAACAACAGAGGATATATGAGTTAGTAATCTTTAGTCTTCAAATTCCAAAACAAAAATAAGCAATGAAAGAAAAAATTTGTTCATAAGGGTAATCGCAGCCTCCCGATTGATGCTCTGATTCTACCATTAAAATAAAATCTTGTTAGAATCAAGTTCTGATCCAGGCTAAAATGCAAATACCCGTGGAAATGATGTCATTAAGTTAGTATTATTTACATATGCCTTCCTATTAATGAAATACCATGGAAAAGGTTTTTACAAAAACTGTATGATAGCAAGAGGGATTTCTGACAAAGGCATTATAGTGGGTAAGGTGTGTAAAAGTTTCACAACTGGAACTGAATGCTGGAAAAAGAATAACTTCACAGGGAGGAGTAACTTACTGTTTTAGATGAGCCACGTTAAGATGGATCATTATGTAAGAAGAAATTTTTATTTAGTTCTAACTAGCAGATACTTATCTATTTATAAAAAAAATGAATACCATAATGAAAAATCCAAAAGAACTTTGATGATACATTTAATATTTTGAAGACAACAAATATTTTCAGTGATAGAGATAGTTCAATTAATTATGGAATTTATAAGCATTGGATTCCCCTATAATCATTATAAGTGATGTTCTTAGAACAGTATGAAATTTCAAAGATGATATTGGTTAGAAAATATATGTATGATACAATGAGATGAAAAGTCAAAGTATAAAGTAGGCTCACACCTGTAATCATACCTACTCACAAGGGTGAGATTTGAGGATCATGGTTCAAAGTCAGCCCCTGGGGGAAAATCCATTTAACCACCAAAATGCCGGAAATGGAGATGTTAATAGCATTGAAGGACAAAAAGCAGAGAATAATGTGAATTCAAACTCCAATTTTGGCAATAAACAAATCAATAATCATACAAATATATGTACCCAAATTGTAGGCAAATATATATATATAAATATATATATATGCATATATATGCATATATGCAAGGCAGAGGGATAAAACCGTGGTGTTTCAATATTCACATTGTGGAGCTCTAGGATGGGAACTGCGCAAACATTTACTTAAAGGAAATCAAAAGTGAAAATATGTTGGAAATGATCTGTACAACTTGGGCGGCTGGATTGGGAGAGCCAGGGAAAGAAGAAGAAAAATGAGGGAGGGTGTAACAAGTTACACAAGAAATGTTATCACTGCCTTACTTATGTAACTGGAACCCCTCTGTACATAACCTGGAAAATAATATTAAAATTACAGAAAACAATGGTTTTATTTATGATGTTATATTTAAAAGTATATTTAAAAATTATAATCATGTTTTAAATTTCTAATGCATTGTCCCACTCTACTGGATTATACTGGAATATAGGAAGAATTACTTAGACATGAGTCCATGAGCAAGGACACCAATAAAAATTCCACAAATAAATGTCAACATGAACCAAAGGGTCCTAACCATAATACCTTACTTCTACAGCAAATCACACAATCCCCCAAATCCAAATAATTAATCATTTAAAGGCAAATGGTGAATCAACTTCTCCATTTGTAGAAATACATACTTGCAACAAGGATGGAAAAGGCACCGAGACCCAAAGTTCATGACACACAATTTTGAGGAAGATTCCTCACATAAAAGAATGTGTCCCACCCATTTATTTTTTTTTATTTTTTTATTGTGAAAATACTGTACAGAGGGGTTGCAATTACATGGGCAACATAATGAGTACATTTCTTATCAAGCATTGTAGCCTCCTCCTTTGTTTCCCCTCTAAATGTGGTTAAGCCAGTTATCTTTGTCATACTAATAAAAAAGCACAAAAAAAGCTAACTGTGAGATTCAAAACGATTGCCTGAGAACAGGTGTTCATTGTGACAGCACAGCAACACAAGTGCGAATTACTTTGTCTCTCTTTCCTTGTCTTATTCCCACCTCATTCTTGAATTCTTAAGGTCAGACTCTGGGGAGCCAGTTCTCTTAGTTCCAGAAATTAATGAAAGGGTACAGGTGCTTGGAGATACAATTTCTTTACATAGCTCTTGGATTTTCATTCTAACTTAGTGAGTACTAATGGGACTATAAAACATGAGAACGTCATAAGTTTTCTACTAATTTTTAAAATGTCTGCTGTAAGAAGAATCAAAATTAACGAAAGAAACAACTCAGACCAAGGGTATACCCTATTCCGTCCTGTAATGTTTTCAGAATGTCTACTTTGACTCCAAGTTCTTTGATAAATTTGGAGTTGATTGAATAATATTGTCCCATTTGTTAGTAAATGGAAAGACTTGGAAAAAAATTATATTAAGTGAAGTAAGCCAGGACCAAAGAAACATAGGTCCCATGGTTTCCCTTATTTGCAATAACTAGTATAAGTCTCAGACAAGCTGAAACGCTCAAATAAGTTGATGTTAGGTGAAATGAACCCAAAATAAGTATTCAAATACTTTTTGCTTTCATGCTATTGTTTGTGACATACGTATAAGATGATTTCTTTGTTGCTTTGTATGTTCCTTCCCCATGGTATAATCCCTATTTTCATGTATTTGATGTTGGTATAATCTGTGGAGGGGAAGGGAAAAAATGTTTAATAGGCAACAATGAGATGTACAAGTCGTTATGTCGAAAAACGACTTTACAGTTTTGGCGTGGGGGGTGGCAAAGGGGCTGAGAGGGGGGAGATGAGAAAGGATCATAAGGGGAAATAAAGGAGGAGGCAGCAATGCTTGATAAGAAATGCACTCATTACCTTGCTCATATAATTTTAAACCCTCTGTACGGTATTTTCACAATAAAAAATGTAAAAAAAAAACTCAGAAACCATATAAAGGTATTTGTGGTGTATTGATACCAGGAAAAATTAAAATGTCATTTGTAAATACCAAATGACATTTACAAAGCACAAACCATAATTCTTCTGTGAGCTAATGTGATGATTACACATTTATACTTTCCAACAAAATCACCATTGAGAATACCACAGCCAGTTCCAATCACAGAAGCAAAGCTGCAAAGAATTGCTAAAATTTTCACCTATTCATTCCTAGAATTGAGAGGGTTGATTTTACTGACATTGACTGTTTGATCCTCTTTCTCCTCACAAATAAATGCGCCATGTAGAACAATTTATATCTATATCTTAACCTCATGGGTGCCTGGTCTTTCTGGTCTGATCTTCCATCTGAGTACCAACTATGGAGCATATGTAGTTTATGAACATGGACCATTCCTTAACAAGCAGAAACACACTCTAAAACAATTGTAACAAAAACATCTATGATAATGCAAATATTCTATATATGCGTTGTCTAACAGACTAGCCACTGGCTATATGTGGCTACTGAATTTCAAATGTGAATAGTATCTGAGAAATTAATCCTTCCAATTTCAGTTAAATGAAATTTGAAATAATGACATTCATCTACTGTGTTAACTAGACAGCGTAGTAGAGTAGTTTTCAAATAAGGAAGTTGAAGTTCTCACAATAGTGGTGATAAAACATAATCCAAGTGAAGAAGGTTCAATTGGATACTAACTACATGCCTGTGAATTATCTGAGCTTTTCTGTCTTATAGAATTCAGTCATCACTCACCTAGTTTGACAGCTGGGAGCAAAGGGGTAGGAGATATAAACAAGCTACTTGGGATACTGACAATTGCTCCTTGAAGATGAGGGTTGTGCATAAATCTTTTCTATATTTTGTAGGCCGCAAAGTGTGTAGAATCCTCTAGGTAGAAAAATAATGTTTGTTTTCCTTATTTCAAAGAGTTGCTCTGTTTATCAAAATGGGAGAGAAGTCAGACTGAATTCTATAAATATACAAACAATATAGAGAAAATTTGCTACATTCTATTCGTTGATATGCTCTGGAATGAACTTTGGTTCTTTGCACATACTCTGTAAATATTTACACAATAAAAAACAGAAATGTAATTCTTTACTACTGTTAAAATACATAGAATATCTTCTCTAAAATATATTCGGAGACCTATTTTTCCTTAATTTCTTCCACATCTCCATTAAGAAATGGCTCTGTGAGAAAAGCTTCCAGATGTGTAAAATTTGAACTCCATCTATTCCTTTTGTTGAGTTGTACTCTAGATAGGATTGCAAACCCTATTTCATCTTAAGGTTTAGGGCTAGAAAAAGAATAAATATTCTCAACAAATTGTCATGCCTCATTTTTAAGGAGAGCTATGTATTTATTAGGAGAAATATGTATCCGTCTTGATAGCTAGGAACCTTCAAGAAACAAAAGAAAAAGAACAATTTTATTGCATTGTCAAGTATGTGCATATCTTCAAGTGAACACCAGCTGCTCTATATTCTGTAGTATATTTGCAAGAATATTTTTACAAGTTATTTCTAAGCTACTGTCATCCTCCAGAGTAAAGTTCATGGATGCATATTTCTCATTATATAAAGTGCAGTTGCTCAAAGTCAGAACCCATTTTTTGTGTAGGTTTCACATGGCTATCTTTGCTTCACTCAGTGGCACTGAGGCCTGGAAGATTCACTTCAAATATATAAATACACACACACACACACACATACACACACACACACACACACACACACACACACACACACAAATATCTCACTGGCTTTCACTATTGCTTTAAAAATTAAGTCTTTTTTGTCTCTAACCCAAGAGCATCATAAATCGTCTAGCATCCATGAAAATGATAAGTTCATTATTAACTTGCAAGTAGGTTATATCTCTAGCTTCACACAATTCTAAATACTCATATGAAGAAAAATATACATCTAGAGTTTGGGTGAGCTTTTATATTATGAAGCTCTCAATTTTCATCTTATTTGCATGGAATAGGCAGCAATGCTCAATAGGTAATGTACTCATTATCTTGCTCACGTAACTGAATCACCTTTACAGTATTCTTACAATCAAAAACAAACAAAAAGGAAAAAAAAGAAAGTGGATGTCATCTGTTTCCATTAGAACTAACTAAATTTAGTGGCTGTAATTTTCTACAGTTATTAGGGACCTAATAAGTTGTGGATATGCTCCAAGACCTTTACTAAAAGCTGAGGGATAGAGATCCAAAAGTGGAAGTAGATAGGTGACCAGAGCATAATTATGTAGCTTTAGTTCACTGTTACAATAACAGGAGTGCAAATCAATATGATTTGTAGTTACAGGACCAGAAGACATATTGGAAACTGACATCAGGAAGGGTCATTAATTGTAGGAAAACAAATCAGGATGCACCAAAGGATGCAATCAACAGTGTCCAAAAAACAACACAGAATGGGATAAAGTCATTGCAAGCAAATATTTAACAAGTGGTTCACATAAAGAATATATAAAGAACATCATCCCAACAACAAAACACAACCTGATTTTACAATGTGCAAAGAACTCAGATGTTTCTCCAAAGAAGAAAAAAGTTTTAACAAGCCCACGAAGGTGTTTAACATCACTAATCACCAGGAAAGTGTAAGTCAAAATAATGAAGAAAATTACCACTTAATATGAATTAGGTAGGATAACTACAAGAAAATAAAGTAACAATGTTGACAATAGTGTGATAAAATTGAAACTTCTCTATGGGAAACAGTAGAGCATCTTTTCAAACAATTTAAAACAGGATTATTCATACCTGTCATCCTAACCACTCAGGACAGGAGGCTGAAATCCAAGGATCTCGGTTCAAAGCCAATCTGGGCAGAAAACTGGAAGTGGGTCTGTGGTTTAAATTGGTAAAACGCTACCCTTGAGGAAAAGTTCAGGGACAGTGACCCTGCTATGAGTTCAATGCATATGAAAGAAAATCCATAAAGAAAGAAAAGAGAATTGTCATATGATCCAATGACTCCATTTCTGGGCATATACTCCAAAGATCTAGAAACAAGGTCTGGAAGAGATCTTTGTACACTCACATTCATTTTGTACAATACTCAAAACATGAAGGCAATCCAAGTGGCCATCAACCAATGAATAGCTAAAGCAAATGTGGTTTATACATACAGTGGTATATCATTTCAGCTTTAAAAAGAATTATGTTGTGACAGATGCTATATTATGGATGAATCCCTGGGACACTGTCCTAAGTGAAATAAACCAGTCATAAAAAGATAAAATATTACATGATTCTACTTATGTCAGTTACATAGAACAGTTAAATTGATAGAGAGGAAGCAAAATCGAATTTAATGCATATCTTGAAGCAGAGGAGGGTTGAAAATTGTTTTAATTAATATAGAATTTGAATCGTGAAGGATGAAAAGAGTGTGGTCATTGATCTTATAAAATATTGTAAATGTACTTACTACGATTATGTTGTATTCTTAAAATGATTAAGATAATAAAACCTGGGAGAGGAGAAGGAGAATGATGAAGGGTAAGTAAAATGAAGGTACATTGTATGCCTATGTGGATAAATATACCAAAATGAAATTGTGCTAATACACAGTTTAAAAAAGATAAAACTTTTAATTGTTTGCATTTGACCACAATTATTGAAAAAAAAACAACTACAACAGTCTGCGAAACAATTTAAATTTCCAGCATTCAATAAACCTGGGTTCAAAACTATATCTCACTTATGTGTGGGAGGTTGTTTTATTAAACATGTTCTTATTATTATCTTTAAGTAGTTGTACAAACAAGTTCGCATTCTATAAAACAGTATATGAATACAAGGTGTCTGACAATATTATCACACATCCCTCCCAACCCAACCCTTCTGCCACTTTTAAAAAATTGAAATAAGTGATTACATAATATTCATATATTTCACAGTATTGTGGAATCATGATTCTTAAAGTCAGAAATATATTTTAACCATCACAAGGAAAATTATCATTATCATAGTCTATAAAGTTTGTGAATTCTATGAGCTTTGACAATACCAAGTACTTCTTCCATATTAGGTGATGTTTACATTTCTTGCCTTTTGCTTAGTGTAGACGATTCCCTCTTTCCCTCTTGTTCCTCCCTTCCTATCACTGTCTTTGTATTGTGTAGTTCTTTTCCTTCTATGACCAGTGGAGCTCATGAGCCTCTCTGTTGTGTGTTGTTCTGTTTCCCACTCATTGGGTTCCTCCTCCTGGCTTCTCTCCATTGAGTGCAGATTCTTTTCTAATGTAATGAGAGCACATTCAGAGAAACCACCCCTTTTGTAGAAAATAGATCGTCAATTTTCCGTAATTTGTATGTTATCATACATATTTTCAATATATAATAGCATTTGTAGCATATGAGATATATTTCTTCTTTTTCATATGCTTAAAAGTAGTTTCTAGTTGCACATAAAATGCATCAACTATTCCCTATAGAAAATAGTAAAACATTACACATGAGGTCTAGAGCCCTTGATGTACATAGAAAAAACATCTCAGGTGCCTACCATAATATGCACCATTCCCTTCCAAATCAATAGATTTAACTGAAGTCCAGGCTAAGTAAAATAGTGATAACATTTCACAACAGTGAAATCAACAGTGTTTTCTGCACTTGTGCTCTGAGTTGGGGTATCCAATAAGGAAAATTCCACAGTCATGATTTATGCTCTAATACTGGGAAACCAATTATGAGACCCAATGTAGCACAAGCCCATCCATAGACCAATCAATCCAGGAACATGCCCTCAGGGGCAGAGACAAAGTGTTCTACATATACCTGAGGGATGTGGTTCCCTTCTGACCAGCTCTTGTTCCCCCTTTTTGCTAAGGAGTCTGTCTCACTGCTCTGTTTTCATTTTGATGAAGAATCTGTTTCATTGCTTTGTTATTGCTATGAAGGAAACGTGCTTTAAAAACATTTCTGCTCTTGAATTCTTAAAAGAAAACATACCTGAGACATAGACAATACTGCTGTTCTGAAGATGCTGGGGAGAGGGAAGCCTTGGCCTTCAGCTTTGAGACTTGATTTAGAATTCGATAATTTAGGTGCTGTGGTTTCAAATTAATCTGAACCAGGCTAATGACTGTATTTTCTCGTCTTCTTACTAGAAGCGCTAAAGGAATTAGAAATGAGATGTATGAGACATTATGTCAAAAAAAAAGAACTTTACAAATGTGGCTCAGGAGGAAGAGTGGTGGTGGGAGGAGGGAGATGGGAAGGGACGGTAAGGGGAAACAAAAGAGGGGCAAAAAAAAAAAAGAATTAGGAAAAAACAAAACAAAAACCACAAGAACCCAGTATTAGTCTAGCAAAGGGTCAAGAAATTATCAGCTTTCCTTTTGTTCATGCATGAAGCTAACAATGAAAATTTAATGTAGCCAACTAGCATCATTAAGGTATTAAATTCTGTAGAATGTGGTTTCTTCTCTTATATTTATTTCGAGAGGATATGCTTTCTTCACTAACTAGATCTTGTTCACTGACTTTTGCTTTGTTAAAAACTGTTTAAGTCTTTAAAAGGGAATTGAAGACTGCCAGGCAGGAGGGATTTAGTGTAAGATGTGGGAAGTGTTCGCATACTATGCATCTAGAGGGCTAGAAAACAGGTTGATCTGCTCACTGCCTCAAGCAATTCATAAAGTGTCTTGCATTTTCTAAAACCTAAATCCAAAGTTTCACCTTCTCCTTCCCACCAAGAATTCTCCCTCAGGCCTCTTCCTACCATAGTGTCTTGGCAGCTTATAACTGCTTTGCCTCAGAAATGTGGCATCAGAAGTGTGCCCTGTGGTCAGGCAAGCAGCTGGGATCTGGCTGATTCATCTATGGCTCTGTAAATGCTGCAGCCTAATCTGTGCCCTGTGCTCAGGGTTCAATATGTGTGATTAAGTCCATAGCTAGGTGCCTCTAGAGAGAGTAGGCTTTCCTCTTTCTATTAGCGGTAGGAGCAAAAGTACCAGACAGGTTCTTTATAATGAACCAGCCACACACAGCTGTTGGTTTCATTACAACTTGTTGAGGTGAGTTAGCCTAAGGGAGCCAAGGCAATATGTGAATAAGGTGTTTTCAACTGGAAGCTCATAAGCCTCTGTTCCAAAGAGGAAGCTGCTGATAATAAATTCTGTCTGGGAATGGACTGTGTAGGAGTTAGAATCTTTTTCTCTGCAAGTGATTGCTTGAGAGAGAGCATTAACTAAGCATAGCCATCATCTTATAAAAAGCTATTTTAACTAAAGTATATCCTGTAACTAAAATCTTTCTAGGTACATAGTTTAACACATAGGCATAGTTTAACTCATAGAACACAAGCTTAGAAAGACTTTTCTAACTATTTCTGGCCTGGTTGTCTTGGTTTAGTGAATTTCTCTGAAACTGCTATTCCCTTTCAAACTAGCCAGCTGAGCTTCCAAAGAGCCAATTGAGCAAGATTGTGAACACAAGTTCTGATCAATACCAGAAGTAGAAACTCATTAGGGGTAAAACATACATCCTACTCAGACTTCCTACTCAGAGTGGTTGCTTAATTGGCTTCCTGCCATTAACATGTCCTTTAACAGAACTAAACTTTGCTGTGCTAAGTTCCTTTCAACTTACTGGTCTTTCTTGGGGTATTGGCTTATGCTATGGGAGTATTCCCAATATCTGGAATATTGTCCAGGATCCTTGTTATACAAGGGGGATGGGGGGAGCCCTTCAGGAGGAGACACAACTGCCTTGTTGACATAGCTCAAGGTTGGGTTAAACAGCACTCGTTGTGGTTAATGATGGAAAGTGTATCAGCAATATTAGGAAAGGGCGCAAGGAACACTCCAATAAAAAGTAACCTCATGAATTGGCCATGAGTGGAAAAATTGGACTAGAGCATATTACCTTGTTGGTTTGGAAATTTCATGGGCTGAGTGAGCCTTAGGCACAAGGAGAACTTCAGTCTTGATGTTTATTTTCATTCTCTGGCCCAAGAATAAAAATCTGAGAATTGGAGGAAGTCATCTTTGAGAAATCTCCAGTAAAGGGAGAATTGAATATGAGAGGGGTGCACAAGAAACTTACAATAGGGAGGATTAACTGCACCAAAAACTGAAATCACAAGAGACCTGCTAAAATGGAGAAAAAGAATTATAGCCCTAAGGAGCCAAAGAAAAATGATCCAGGGACCTACTTCTGATAATCCACTGGGAGAATGGTGAAAAAGATCTGAGAACACTATTAAATAATGGATTATTTTTGTTATTGAGCTCCATAATGTGCACTTGTCCAAAAAATTTGTTATGCATATGTACTTGCAAGTGTGTGTTTTAAATCTTATATCCTGAAAGGGGAACTCAAAAAAGTCCTACTCACTAAAGAACTTCAGCTGCCCACTTTGACTCTGAAGCCTGGATTGTTCCTCTAGCTGATCCAAGGGTGTATGGTATTGGAACCTGTTTCTGAAGCAGACTCTCTGGGTAAACTTAAAATTCAAATTCAAATCTGGGTGCCAGTGGCATGCACCTACATTCCTAGCTACTCAGGATCTGAGGATTGTGGTTCAAATCCAGCCAGAGCAGGAAAGTCCTTGATAGTCTTATCTCCAATTAACCACCAGAAAGCTGAAATTGGCGCTAGGCTCAATTAGTAAGGCTTTCTTTCACCTTGAGCTGAAGAGCTCAGGGACAGCACCCAGTCCCAGATTTCAAGTCCTATGACCAACAAAAAACAATGCTTGGGTGAAATGGATTAAATATTCTGCCCACTATTACAGTTAAGATTGTGTGGGACAGAAACCAGAAAAACAAGTGGTCCACTTTCCACTGTGATGAACCTCAGACCCCCAAGGCATGGAATGCATTATCTGTCGGTCAAACACAGCCTGGGGAAACTTGTAAGACTGTGCTGTTGCTGTTCACAAAAGTAAGGATCTGAGACAAAAACCCTATCTTCCCAAGGCCAACAATACCTCTTGCCTTTCTATGTAGGGGGACAACTGGCATTTGTGGGAAACTTATCAAGATGCAGTGAAGGCCGAATCTGTGAAGAGATGAGTAGTAAGCACTAAGCATAGCCAGAGGAAATGTCCAATGGTATTGTGGAAGACCAGTGTTGATGATGTTCCTGGCCAACTAGAGTAATACCTGTGCTTTGGTTCAATTGGCCTTCCCTTTCACCATAACACTTCATCCACCTGTCCATTCTCAAACATTTTATATTAGTTAGGAGAGACCCCTTCCCTAGAAGGTCATTCATATTTCATATTTAAAAGGTACTATTCAGGATCCTCCCAAAATTTCCAAAAAGTTAAAAGCCAGAACTGAGATAGCAGCTTATGAATCAGTTTTATTCTGATAATTAGTATAAATAAAATATAGTTTGGGGGCTGAGAATATGGCTTAGTTTTTAAATTGTTTGCCTCACATGTATAAAGCCCTGGGTTTTATTCCTCAGCACCACATAAACAGAATAGGGTGGAAGTGGCACTGTGGCTCAACTGTAGAGTGCTAGCCTTGAGTAAAAGAAGCTCCGGGAGCTCCAGGATTGACAAAAATAAAATGTAAAGTAGAATAAGATCAACAGAGGTTTGTTAATTATACCTAAAGATTTTTTATGATTTTTATTGTGAAAATATTGTACAGAGGAGTTACAATTACATGGGCAAGATAATGAGTACATTTCTTATCAACCATTGTTGCTTCCTCCTTCGTTTCCCCTTCCTATCCCTTCTCATCTTCCCCCACGTCAGCCCCCATAGTGCCCCCTTTCACCCCTCCCCCCACCAAAGTTGTAAAGTTTGTTTTCGACATAACGACTTGTACATCTCATTGGGGCAATGGGTCCACCTGTATCCCTATTTAAACGATTTTGTTGCCTTACCCTCCACAAATTATAACAACATCAAATACAGTGAAAGCACGGGTTATATCATGGGGGAGGGACATACAAAGCAACAAAGAAATCATATTATAAATATGTTAAAACAATCACATGAATGAAAAAAACATTTGAATCCTTATTTTGGGGTTCATTTCACCTAACATCAACTTATCTGATAAAAAAAAACTTCATATAGGATTACTTTTTCCTGAATATTTTATTTAAAAGGATGTTATTTAAGTTTGAAGTTTTTAAAGACCAGCAAATAGGGGAAACATAGGAATGATGAGTACATGCTTTTGGAATAGTTATGTAATAATAGTTATGTAATAAACAATCTTTTTTTTTAATTTAATTTTATTTTATTTGAGAAGATACTGTACAGAGGGGTTACAATTACAGTGGCAGGATAATGCATACATTTCTTACCAAGCATTGCAGCCTCCTCCTTTGTTTACCCTTCACCTCCCTTCCCAGCCTCCCCCCTCCCCCCCACCCAAAAGCAGTATGGAGGTTCCTCAAAAGACTTCACATAGATCTCCCCTATGATCCAGCAATCCCACTTTTGGGCATATACCCAAATGTATACAAACAAGACCACACTAAAGCTACCAGCACAACTATGTTTATTGCAGCATTATTTACCATAGCTAAGATATGGAACCAACCCAGATGCCCCTCAGTAGATGAATGGATCAAGAAAACGTGGTATATACAAACAATCTTATATAAACAATATAAGATTGTTTCAAGGGCTGGGAAATTAGCTCAGTGGTAGTGTTTGTCATGCATACATAACGTCCTGGGTCCGATTCCTCAACACCACATGAGCAGAAAAAGCAGAAATGGTGTTGTGGCTCAAGTGGTAGAGCACTAATCTTGAGCTGAAGGGCTGAGGGGTAGTGACCAGGCCCAGAATTCAGGCCCCACGACTGAAAAAAATTGTTTCAAACAGCCTTGGGTGAGGAATGTGGGTGGTGGGAGGGATGGTTTACCATCTAAGCAATTGTGTAAAGCCAACAAAAATTTTAATGTGAGGGCTGATGTCATATTTTATCAAGCATGACTGTCAAACTTAGAGAGCGAGAAAAGTTCAGCCTGGACATGTGAGAACCTTCCTTTTTATAAAGATAAACTCTCTGTTTATACCCTGGATCTTCCAGGGTAATTGAAGAGGTGAGAACCACATGACCTCAGTTGAGCCTGTCCCACTACTTAATCAGTGAGCTCAAAACCACCAACTATTATGAGCAATGTTTGGTCATTAAAGGACAAATAGAATCCAAAAGCAACTTTATTATTTAAGTCCTAGAAAGATGCCTGGTATTGCAGAGGACTAGTGTTGAAGACATTACTGGCCAACTGGGTTGGAAACTGCACTTTGGTTCAATGTACACCCATTGCATTCAAGCTGTTTGGACTGGCCAGGTTAATAAAATCCTAACACTAGGTAAGGAGAAAGATCTTATCCCCAGAGGGTTTCCAACCCTCATATTTACATAGATGCTATTGGGGTCTCCCAAAGAGTTCCTAATCAAAACCTGCTATTTGATTTCTAGCTTTAAATTGGTAATACCTATAAAATGTAGGTTTTGTTACACATAAATAGATTGGACTCGATTTCTTATCACCAGAGCCTTATATTTATACACAATCAAGGCAATAACAGAACAACTAAATGCCACTAGTAGGATGGCATGGAAAGGATAGATCTAGGTATACTAGCTGGAAAGGGAATTGTGTCTGTGGTGATAAGAAACCAATATTGCACAAAGGCTTTACAAAGATTGAAGACTGGCAATAGGTAAAACATTTACTAGCTTGTTGATTAATACTTTGAAAGACAAAGGAATGCTGCAGTCCATATTTGCCTCTAGTACTTGTTTTCATAGTAATGCCTGTGTTTGTTTTGTAAACTGCCCTCATTCATACAGCAAACAACACCCATTTCTTAAATATTCTCCCTTTGGATACTGCTGAATCGGAATGTCTATTAAAGCTGACTAGGTTTGAAGAAAAGTTAAAAGAAGGGAGAACTGTAGGAGTTAGAATCTGCCAAAATGCTTGAAATATAAACTGCCTTTTAAAGGATAGCTGCTCTCTTACCAGAAGTTAAGATTGCTTTTCTGACAAACGTTGGCCAGATGTACTGGTTTTGTCTAGTTTGAAAGTTTGAGCAAGAAAGATTATGATCCCGAGGTTGTGATCAGTGAGAACCAATGGTTGACTGCCTAATCAACATGCTTGTTTGGGTTCCAGCCAGTAGCACTTTCTTCTCCAGAAGTTAATTATGCCTTGCTGGGTATCTTTCGAGTTGGGATATGAGATGCCATATAGGAGAAAACACCAAGATATTTCCAACAACTGCTCTGGTGCACTTAACTCCTTATTTGGGATAGCTTTGGAAAAGCACAAGCTAATACTATACAAAGTGTACTTTTAAAATAGAATTTGTTCACTCTTCCCATTCTTTATGGCCACTCTCACACTTTTTTTTAATTTTATTTTATTTGTGAACATACTATACAGTGGAGTTACAATTACATGGGCAAGATAATGCATACATTTCTTACCAAGCATTGCAGCCTCCTCCTTTGTTTACCATTCACCTCACTTCCCAGCCTCCCCACTCCGCCCAATCCTTCCCCCTCCCTCCCCGCCCACCGACATTGTAAAGCTCCTTTTTGCCATTACAATTTGTATTTCTCATTGTTGCAACAGGTCCACCTGAATCCTTAAATGACTTGTTTTTCCCCATCTCCTCCATAAGTTATACTGACATCAAATATATTGAAAGCGGGGGTTATACTGTGGGGGAGGGACATAAAAAGCAACAAAGAAATAAACTTATAAATGTGTTAGAAACAAATGCATGAAAGAAAAAAATCATTAAAATACCTACCTGAGGATTCATTTTCCTAACATCACAATATCTGACTTTTTCCGCTTGACTCATACATATACTAGATATTGCAAATAAGGGAAACCATGGGACCTGTGTTTCTTTGTGTCTGGCTTACTTCACTTAATATAATTTTTTCAAAGTTTTTCCATTTCCAAACAAATAGGGCAATGTCATTCTTTCGGATGGAGGCATAGAATTCCATTGTGTATATATACCACATTTTCTTAATCCATTCATCTACTGAAGGGCATCTGGGTTGGTTCCATATCTTAGCTATGGTAAATAATGCTGCAATAAACATAGTTGTGCTGGGAGCTTTAGTGTGGTCTTGTTTGTAAACATTTGGGTAAATGCCTAAAAGTGGGATTGCTGGGTCAAAGGGGAGCTCTATGTGAAGTCTTTTGAGGAACCTCCATACTGCTTTCCAAAGTGGTTGAACAAGTTTACATTCCCACCAACAATGAAGTAAGGTTCCCTTCTGTCCACATCCCCTCCAGCATCTGTTGTTGTTAGAGTTCTTGATTTTTGCCGTTCTAACTGGAGTGAGGTGATATCTCAATGTTGTTTTGATTTGCATTTCTTTTATGGCTAGGGATGTTGAACATTTCTTCAGGTGTCTATTGGCCATCCTTCTTTCTTCTTCAGAGAAGCTTCTCTTTAAGTCTTTCGCCCACTTATTTATTGGGCAGTTGTTTCTTTGAGGATTTGTTGTTGGGTGGTTTAATTTTTTGAGTTCCAAGTATATTTTAGATATGAGACACTTGTCCGTTGTATGGCTAGTAAAGATCTTCTCCCAATCGGTGTGCTTTCTATTGATCTTGCTAGATATGTCATTTGCCCTGCAGAAGCTCTGCAACGTTATGCAATCCCATTTGTCCAACCTTTCTTTGATTTGTTGTGCTTCCGGGTCTCTATTCAGAAAATTTCGGCCTGAGCCAAGGAGACCTAGGGTTTCTCCTATTCCATCCTGTAATATTTTCAGAGTGTCTGCTTTGAGTTCAAGGTCTTTGATCCATTTGGAGTTGATTCTGGTGCAGGGTGATATATAAGGATCTAGCTTAAGTTTTCTACATGTAGTTAACCAATTTTGCCAGCACCATTTACTGAAGAGGCTGTCTTCCTTCCATTTTATTGTTTTAGCTCCCTTATCGAAGATTAGATGGCGCTGGGTCTGTAGGTTCATTTCTGGGTTTTCAATTCTATTCCATTGTTCCTGAGGTCTGTTCTTATGCCAATACCAAGTTTTTTTGATAACTATGGCTTTATAGTAGAGTTTGAAATTTGGTATTGGTATTCCTCCAGCAGTGTGCTTTCTGTTGAGGAGCGTTTTTGCTATTCGGGGTCCTTTGTTGTTCCATATGAATTTTTGGATTGCCTCTTCTATTTCCTTGAAGAATGAGGTTGGAATATTGATATATATCACATTAAATTATTTGTAGATAGCCTTGGGAATTATTGCCATTTTCACGATGTTAATCTTTCCAATCCAGGAGCATGGGAGGTTTTGCCATTTTTTAAGTTCTGAGTTGATTTTCTTTTACAAGATTTTAAAGTTTTCATCATAGAGGTCCTTCCCTTCTTTGGTTAAGTTAATACCTAGGTATGTTATTTTTTGTGGGGCTATTACAAATGGAGTTGCTTTCCTAATTTCAGCCACTCTTTCCTCATTGTTGGCATACAGAAAATCCATTGATTTTGGGGGGTTAATTTTATAACCTGCTACTTTGCCAAAGTTTTGAATCAGCTTGAGTAATTTGGGAGTGGAGTCTATGGGATTCTTTAAATATAAGATCATGTCATCTGCAAAGAGGGAGAGCTTTATTTCTTCTTTCCCTATTTGGATCCCCTTTATGTCTGCATCTTGTCTTATTGCTGTAACTAGATATTCTAATACTAGATTGAAGAGAAGTGGAGAGAGTGGACATCCTTGTCTTGTTCCTGAATTCACAGGAAATGGCTTTAGTTTTTCACCATTAAGTATAATACTGGCTGTAGGTTTGTCATATACAGCGTTTATTGTATTGAGGAATGTTCCATGGATTCCTAATTTTTCCAAAACCTTCATCATAAAGGGGTGTTGGATCTTGTCGAATGCTTCTTCTGCATCTATTGAGATAACCATGTGGTTCTTATTCTTGCTCCTGTTGATGTGATGAATAATATTAATTGATTTGCATATATTGAACCAGCTTTTCATCCCTGAAATGAATCCTGTTTGATCGTGGTGTATGATTTTTTTGGATGAATTGTTGAAGTCTATTCGCCAAAATTTTGTTGAGAAGTTTTGCATCAATGTTCATCAAAGAATGGGTCTATAGTTCTCTTTCTTTGATGAGTCCCTGCCTGGTTTTGGGATGAGCATTATGATGGCTTCATAGAATGTGTTAGGTAGTGAACTTTCTCTTACAATTTCATTGAAGAGTTGGAGGAGTATTGGTGTAAGCTATGCTTTGAAGGCCTTGTAAAATTCCGCTGTAAAACCATCTGGTCCTGGACTTTTCTTAGCTGGAAGGTCTCTTTCTTATTGCTCTTTTTATTTCAATACTTGATATGGGCCTGTTAAGCTGGTTTAACTCATCTTGGTTTAGTTTTGGCATGTCAATATTTGCTAGGAAAAGGTCCATTTCTGTCAAGTTCTCAAAGTTATTAGCATAAAGTTTTGAGAAGTATTCCCTTATAATGTTCTGAATCTTGGTTGTTTCCGTGGTGATCTTTCCATTCTTATCTCTGAGTTTATTAATTTGGGTGTGTTCTCTTCTTTTTCTGGTAAGATTTGCTAAGGGTCTGTCAATTTTGTTGAGTTTTTCGAAGAACCAACTCTTTGTTTTGTTGATACTTTCTATAGTTTTTTTGGATTCTAATTCATTTAATTCTGATTTAATTTTAATTATTTCTTTCTGTCTACTGGATTGGGGTTTATCTTGCTGCTCTTTTGCAAGGAGGATTCACTGTGTCCTTAAATTTTCAGTTTCAGAACTCTCCAATTTGTTGATGCAGGAGCTCAGAGATATAAACTTGCCTCTGAGTACTGCCTTTGCTGTGTCCCAGAGGAGGTGGTAATTTGTGTGTTCATTTTTGTTGAATAGCATGAACATTTGAATTTCCTTTCTAATCTCTTCCATGACCCACTCATGATTCAGCATTGTGTTGCTCAGCCTCCATGTGATACCGGACTTTCTTTGGTGGCTTTTGGTGTTGAGTTCTAAATTTATTCCCTTGTGGTCCGAGAGAATGCAAGGTATAAATTCAATGTTTCTGAACTTAGACAAGTTTGCTTTGTGGCCTAAAATGTGGTCTATTTTAGAAAATGTTCCATGTGCTGCTGAGAAAAATGTGTATTCTGATGTTGTTGGGTGAAATATTCGGTAGATGTCTGTTAAGTCTAGTTCATCTATGCAGCTGTTTAGATCTGCGGTCTCTCTGTTGAGTTTTTGCCGAGTTCATCTATCTACTTGGGTGAGTGGTGTGTTAAAAACCCCAAAAATAATGTCTTTGGATCTATATGGGATTTGAGGGAAAGTAGTGTTTCTTTGATGAATTTGGTTTCTCCATTGTTTGGCGAATAGATATTTAGAATTGTAATATCCTCCTGAAGGAGAGATCCTTTAATTAGTATGTAGCGACCTTCTTTATCTCTTCTCACGAATTTGAATTTGAAGTCTATTTTATCTGATATTAGGATTGCAACTCCCGCCTGTTTATGAGAGCAGTTTGCTTGGTAGATTTTGTTCCAGCCTTTAATATGGAAAATCTCTTTGTTTTTACGGGCAAGATGTGACTCCTGAAGGCAGCAGATAGAAAGGTCTTTTTTTTTAATCCAACTACACAGTCTATGTCACTTAATTGGAGAGTTCACTCCGTTAACGTTAAGAGATAAGACTGAGAGGTATTAGGGAGTTCCTGCCATGTTATCCACCTTCTTGAGGGCTGGGAAAACTGGGTTCTTCTTTTGGTTCTTGGGTTCTCAGTTTGGGTGCGGTTTCTTGGCCTTTATTGTGGTCTTGTTGGTTTTCTATGTGTGGGACATCTTTAAGAATCTTTTGTAGGGCTGGTTTGGTGGAGATGTATTGTTTCAATTTTTCTTTGCTATGGAAGGTTTTTATTTGGCCTTCAGTTATGAAGGAGAGTTTAGCTGGTTACAGTATTCTTGGTTGATAGTTGTTTGTTTGTAGGTCGTGGCATACATCATTCCACCCTCTTCTTGCTTTGATTGTCTCTGCTGAGAAATCTGAGGTGATTCTAATTGGTTTCCCTTTGTAGGTGATTCACCTTTTCTCCCTGACAGCTTTAAGGATCTTTTCCTTGGTCTGAGTTGATCCTGTGTGGATTATAATGTGATGGTGGGATGTCCTATTCTGGTCTGATCTATTTGTGGTTCTAAAAGCTTCTTGTATCTGAATAGGCCTATCTTTTTGTATGTTTGGGAAGTTCTCTGCTAGGATCCTGTTAAACAAATTTCCTATACCATTAACTTCTGTTTCTAGGTGCTCCTCTACAGCCATTATCCTTAGATTAGGCTGTCTGATGGTGTCTTCCAAGTTTTGGATATATCTATCATATTTCTTGGACTTGTCTTGGATGGTTGTATGTTCTTTCTCTATAATATCTAGGCTTTCTTCAATCCCTGAGTTTCGATCTTCTGCATGGTCTAACCTGCTGTCAAGACTCTCTACTTTGTTTTTTATCCCATTTCCTTCTAGTTGGTCAGCTTTGATGGCTTCAAATTCTTTGTTGAATTTCTGTTTTAGGTCTTGTATGAATTTCTTTATTTCCTTAATTTGATGTTCAGTGTTTATTCTTAAATCACTTAGTTGATTGGTTATGGTTTCTTTGGACTCCCATTCCTTCTGTTGGGTTCCATTCAGCATTCCCTTTGTGGTCTCTCTGACTTCCTTTAGCTCTTTGTTAATGGATTCCATGAATGCCTTAAGTGATCTTTGTGTATTGTCATCCTGCTCTCTCAATTCCTGTATTACTCTTTGATTAGCTTTCTCCCGTTCGAGGGATTCCTGCAGTTCTCTTTGAGTGTTCTCAGCCTGCTCACCCAAATCCTGTATCAGTTTTTGAGTAGCTCCCTCACGCTGATGATATTCCTGTATATGTTTTCGGGGTGCCTCCTCTCTCTCCCTATCACTCTCATACAGAGTCTTTTGTATGTTTTCAAACTTTTCATTTATCATGTTTGCCAGCAGTATTTGTAGAGCTATTTGGGAACTCTCCTCTGGATTATTCATTATCTGTTCTGTCCCCTGGATTTGCCATTTTTCTTGTGTTTTGCAGGCTTACTCTGCCCAATTGAGATGAAAATAGCACCAGTTTTGTGCTAGAACACTATCTTAAGGCTACCATCAACCAACGTATGAATTTGTACAGTCAATAGTTTACAGATACAATCTAGTTCAACAGATACATCTATTCAACATCAAACAACTATATGTTAATGGGCTTCGAACCGCAGAGAAGAATTTGGAAAACCAGAAATTATTAGGGTTAGGGAGAGATGTGAGTAAAAAATAGGAATAGATTGGTGTGGGGAAGCACAGGGAGAGTTAACTATGTCCTAATCTCAAAGCAGGAAATAGGTTGGGTAGGATGCAAGTAGAGAGAGAGTGGAAAAAGAAGAAAGGGAAAGGAAAATGAAAAGAGACCAGAAAAAATAGACAAGTAAAAATTACTGATATTATGGAGATTAAAGAACATCTATTTAGAGAGGAACGTGAGTATATTGAGAGATTCGGGGGACATAGAGGAGATGTGAAAGACTTAAAAAATGCTTAAATTGTAATGTAGGTATAAAGCGGTAGTACTTCTATTAAGGAATTTAAGTCTCAGAGGTTTTGAATTGAGTAATAAATTTGTGGATTAAGTGTGTACACAATGGGGGATAGGGTCTACTAGTAAACTACGGTTTGTCTGAGGATGTGCAGGACAATAGTTAAGTCATATAAAGAAGAACAAAGAGAGGAAAAGGTGAAAAGTCTAAGGAAGGGAGAATAAAAAGATCAGAAGTTCAGTAGAGCTAAACCAAAAACAAAAATATATTAAAAAAGAAGAAAAAAAAGAGAAAGAAGACAAGAAAAGAAAGAAAAACGCACCTTCACGTACCCCAAAAATAAAAATTATAAGAGGAAAAAAAAAGTTACTGGAAAACAATTATTTTTTCAAAAAAGACAAAAATTAAAGATTAATAAAAGTTTTAGAAAAGCAATAACATTTTTTTCTTATATATAAGGAACCAAAAAAAAAAAAAAAAAGAAAAAGAAGAGGAAAGAAAAAAAACGTTCTTTGATTTTTTGGGGAGGGGTGGGAAAAATCTTGTATCTCCCTTGTGTCTGTAGCAAGCCTCTTGTTGGCGTGTCTGGTCAGCTTGAGGTCCTGTGGCTTGATTGGTTTCTTAAGTCAGATTGTTCTAACAGGCAGAAAAATGCTCTGCTTTACCCAAAATTTTGAGATCCCCTTCCCAGATTAGTTTAATGGGAGGGTGATCTGGTTTGATAATCACAAATGAGGGGAATGCAGTGATGAGACTAGGTTCTGGGTAGAGTTGAGGCCTTTCAACAAACAGTAGCTTTTCCCTGGGGCTATTTTGTGAAAACCTCACAGAGCCCAGCCTGGAGCCATTCTCAGCGTTTCTGTTTTTCAATAAATTGTGGAGGCTGATAGAGGGAGGGGCAGCCTCTGGCTCTGGTTACCCAGTGCGGAAAGCCACTCCTATGGTTGGCACCCGAGCTGGGTGACTTTTCCCTGGATGGAGCTGATTCTGGCAGGTCACGCAGCTGTTAAGTTCTTGTGACATGCTAAATGACTCGTTTTATTCCAAGCCTGAGCTGGAGCTCACAGCTCTGCCAAGCTTTGTCGGTATCCAAGATGGAGATCACCGGTGCTGGGGGGGGGAGGGGTGGCCTTCCCTCCTCTGCTCCCTGAGAGCCTTCCCTCCTCTGCTCCCTGAGAAGGAGTGAGGACGTCGGGCTTGTACTCACGCCAAGTCTTGTATCCTGAGTCCTCTCTGGTCTGCAAACTGCAGGATGAAGATGTCCGCTCCTTGTCGATTCTTGCTGGTGTTGAGTAGAATCCAGTCACCCGCTGCATCTGGCTCCTTCGTCCTGGACTCTGTGGCTCAGTTATGGTGCCCTGCAGTCACCGCCGCGACTACTGCTGCCACCGCAGCGACTGCTGGCAAGCGCTCAGATGTGTCTCTTTGCCTTGATTTCCCCTCTCTTGCCTAACCCTCTGTCCTGTGATGGCACACTTGGTGTGGTTCTCTAGCTTAGGGCTGTTCACTGGAACTCTAAAACTGCTTTCTATGTGAGAGCTTGTTCAGATTTCAGCTTCTCCTCCGCCATCTTCCTGGAAATCCCCACTCTCACACTTTATATAATGCATCTTCATCTCCATCACTTTCACTTTTCCTGTTCTCCATCTAGCTGCTTCTTGCTCCAGTCTCAGAGTGTTCTTGTTTGCCTTTTTCTTTTGCATAAATGATCGTAATCAAAATACCTTCACAAAATAGAATATAGACTGTGCTAACATGTTTCAAAAGTCTTAAAAAGCAAGAAGCACCATGTTAACTCAGTGCCTATTTCTAACTTTTCTGTTTTCATTCTTTTCCATGATGAGCCTGCTTTTAATTCTCAAGTGTTTTTGTTTTTGTTTTTGTTTTTTAATTTTCTGTATAAGCTTTGAATCATAAGCATCTCCCATTACTTATTCTGAAAATGTAGGCACCCATTGGTGATGAGCCTGCTGGTTAGTGAGCAAGGTCAGGATTTTTTTTGTTTGTTTGTTTTTGGTTTATTTTGGTCATTGGTGGGGCTTGAACTCTGGGCCTGGGCGATGTCCTTCAGTTCTTCATCTCAAGGCTAGAACTCTACCACTTGTGTCACAGAACTACTTTTGGTTTTCTTGTGGTTTTTTTAATTGGAGATAAGGAAGGGTCAGTCTCATGGAGTTTCCTGCCTTGGCTGGCTTTGAACCCGGTCCTCAAAATCTCAGCCTCCTGAGTAACTAGGATTACCCATTTGAGCCACCAGTATTTAGAGGTAGTTTTTATTTCATTGGAGCTTTCATTCAGGTTATCAGCTTTTTATCTGATTCTCCCTCTGCAATCTGCTTTTCCCTCTGCAATCCTTCCTGGAATACAGCTAAGCAGTGGCAGAGAAAATAGTCAAATGCCATGTTCACTCAGTCGGGCAGACGGATTTGCTGCACTTAACCCCTTTGATGCACTTAATTCTGGCTCAAATCCTAGCCTATTTCCTAGCTTGGTGTGCTTAATCCTAGCTACTCAGGAGCTGGACCTCTGCTTCTGGACCTCTGCTTCTGGACCTCTTCCTTTAGTTCAAGGTACCATGCACTGGCCATCCTCAGCCGTGCCAGTGTATTGGCATAGGTGACATCGCCAAGATTTGTCATAGGCCTGTCCAGTCCTTATGTCAGAGGTCTACATAAGCACACATTTTCCACTATTTACTTTTTTTTACTTTGATCTTTGTTTTGTTTTGCTTTGTGCCACTGCAGGAGCTTGAACTCAGAGCACAGTCCTTTCCCTTTCTCCTAAAAGCCAGTACTTTACTATTGAACCACAGCTTCACTTCAGGCCTTTTGGTAGTTCATGGAGGTAAGTGTCTCACAAACTATCCTAAGCTCTCCTACCCCACCTCTAAAGAGCTAAAATGACAGGTAAAAGCCCCTGGAGCCAGGCACTGGTGGTTCACACCTGTAATCCTAGATACTCAGGAGGCTGAGTTCTGAGGATCGCGGTTCAAAGCCAGCCCGGACAAGAAAGTCTGCGGGATTCTCATCTCCAGGTCACCACCAGAAAACCGGAAGTGGGTCAAGTGGTTGAGCACTAGCCTGGAGCTGAAGAGCTGAGGGACACCACCCAGGCCCAGGGTTCAAGCCTCATGCCCGACAAAAAGAAAAAAAAGCCCCTGAGGCCTGGCTATCTTTTCTATGTTCATCAATATGTCTGTCTCTTCACATAACCATTAACCCAGGTAACTTTCAAATTCATCTTTACAAATTTCATTTCATAAATATTTGGTAGAATTCATCAAGAAGTCAAATGTGTGCCACAGTTCTTCTGTTTTTAAAAGGATGTCATGCATTAGTAATTAAAGCCACCCAGATGTTCTGAAATTTCTGAAGTCAGTTTTTGTAACCTCTAGATATTTTTCCATGGTGTTTAATATTTGGAGCTATTGGTGTTGTTTGTAGGATACTCAATGCTGGTATGTCGTTCTTCATTCCCGTTCTTCGTATTAGTTTTTCTTAATCTCTTTCTCGTTTTTGATAATGAGCTTATCTTGGGCCTTGCTAACTATTTACACCACCTTTTGATCCCTACCACCTGCCTAACTAGGGCTTGAACTTATGAACTGAGTGCTGTCCCTCAGCTTCTTCATTCAAGGATAGCACTCTACCACTTGGTCCAGAGCTCCACTTCATGTTTTCTGTGGTTAATTAGATATGAGTCATTGATTTTCCTGCTAAGTCTGGTGTCAAACATGTCATATCTTAGCCTCCTGAGTATCTAGGATTGCAGGCACAAGCCACTGCCACCCAGCTACAAAGTCCTATTCATGACAGTGCCCATATAGAGATGTTGTTTAAACAAAGGAGGAGGCTGCAATGCTTGGTAAGAAATGTATGCATTATCCTGCCCATGTAATTGTAGCCCCTCTGTACAGTATGTTCTCAAATAAAATAAAATTAAATTAAAAAAAAAAACAACAACTGCAGATGGGGGCCTTTAAGTCTGAAACTTCAGGTGTTCATTGGGAATCATCCCTCATGCAGTGGGCATAGGGGTCTAGCCCTACTCATTGCCTCCAATCCCAGACCCAATAGGCAGCGAGAAGCTTCGGAGGTTACCACTGAAGTCAAAAGTGTCTGTGTGAGAGGCCCTATGTATTCCTGGTTTGTGCAGTTCCTGAGGAGTGAAGGGGAAGTAGACCCAGAATGTGGAAAGTAGTTGACCGTGCTGTGACCAGGCATGTGTTCCTAGGATGGACACAGGATCACTAGGTCCAGCAGACACAACCTGAATGTCCTTAGCATGGCTGATGTGCATGGTCTGTGGTACCAAACTGACAGCTGACAGCACTGTCCCCTCAGAAGGGTGGCCCAAGGAAGACAACACAGGAAGAGTGGGGATGGAATGGAGCTATTTCCAGGAAGCCAGGTGGTATCTTGGAGGCTGAGGTGTGTCCATGAATCATGGGTGGCCACTCAGTTGCACACAGGCATGCCTCAGAAAAGCACTTGCCACTATCCCTTCCACCACTATTACTTCCTCTTTCCCTTTCCCACTTGAAGGTGTTATACCCAAGTCCCAGAGACCCTCCGACGACTACCGAGAGACCAGGCAACCCGAACTGCAAAATGCAAGGTTTATTCAACAAGCCAAGGCTCAGGCCACGTCCTGTACCCCCAGACGCAGCAGAGGAAGGAAGGGGGCCCCCGAGCAACAGTACAGCTGGGCCTATAAAGGCAAAAAACACAAAATTACAGCAATGCTATGGTTTAGGGACAAGTTCTATTCTGATTGGTCAGGACCAGGTGTCTGCTTGAGCCATCAAGGCAGACAACTCTTGTGGTTAATCTTCTGCTGACTGGGTCGCGAAACCATCCTGTTCTCGGGTGTTCTGTAATCTTTAAATAACAGTTCTCAAAAATTTTGCACAAACATATTATTGTTCATCTCATTTTTGCAACCTTTGCAACATTAACTTGGAACAGGAATTAAAGACTGAAACTAGTCAACTTTTGAAGCTATCACAATATGGCCTTAGTTTGGTTCTGACATTCCCCCCTTGAGTTTTGGCACAGTTATCAATCTTGATGACATTACATCTCAGTTTCAACATCAGATGTGTTTACAGGAGTATAGGTGTGTTGTACCATTAATACAATAGTCTCCAACCTTTCCCTTATATATTGTAACAATCTATTTAGCAAGCAAGTCCCAACAGTATGCAATAGCAGTAATATAAGCAAGGGTCCAATTAACGTAGAAATTAAGGTAGTTACCCAAGGAGAAAAATTAAACCATGATTCAAACTATCTCTGTCCAGACTCTCATTTTTTCTTTCCTTCTTCTAATCCTTCCTTAACTTTTGTTATGTTATTTTACACTACCCCTGACTGATTTACATAAAACAGCATTCTTCTCCTAATGCAGCTCATAGTCCACCTTGTTGTAAAACTAGTAAGTCTAGTCCTCTTCTATTCTGTAAGGCCACCTCTGTTAAAGAAGTTAAGGAATCTTGCAAGCGGGAAATCGAGCTTTCTATTCTTTTAATATCTTCATCTATTGATTCCCTCAAGGCTAAATAATGCTGTTCCTGTCTTGTTAAAGCCGCTATTCCTGTTCCTAACCTTCCAATGCTTGCATCTAACAGCAGTCTAATTGTAATAGCTGTGAAAGGCTCTTTTTTATATCTATCTGCCTTAAATTTGGAGCTTCATATAAATCTTAAAATTCCTCATTACATTATAATATTTATATGCACACAACTAGTTAGTCCAGATTGATTACACACCCACCATATGTTGCTAGGAGGGATCAAATATTTCATCTGTTCGTTCCCCTTCTCAGGCAGTTTTATGGTTTTGTTGCAAATCCAATTCATATCCTGAGGTACTTCACCTATGCAGATCCCTTGACCTGTAACTCGGCCCATTGTTAATCCAACTTGACTAGTCCATCTGCACTCCTTTTGGTTCACAGTCCAGGTTACATTACCTACCACTGCTATCCCCTCATAATAAGATGGTACAGTGTCATAGCATAGCCAACAAGAGATAGTTAATTCTGAGTTAGAGGCATTTAATAATGCAAAGGAACCTATAACCAATTCTATTAGTGGATTTTTACTCAATGCTAGTACTATGTTCACTGGTTCTACTTTTCTGGGGGTTGCTGCCCTACTAATGTAGGGTGTTACTCTGTAACTATAGGGCTAGTTAGTTTTCAGGTTGGGGTGGTACACGTGGGGCTTTCTTGGGCCAAATAAGCTGAATAACCTGGTTAGGGCCCACCGGGGCTATTCTAATGACTTCTTGTCTAAGGTTTATTCTAAAAATTAATCCATGGTCATAATCATCCTTTTGTAGCCTCAGTCTCCATGTCCTCCCTTGGGCCCAAACAGAAAATTGTTTCCCTTTCTCAGTAAACATAATAGTTAGAGGATTACACCAGAATTGTTTGCACGGTCCATCTAGAATTGCTCCACAAATTTTTTCACCCTGATAAGTCCCTTTTCTAGCCATAGTAATAAGGTCTCAGTTAGAGGATGGCTTTCAATATCCATCTCCTGGGGCTTCACAACCCCATTCTTTGCAAAAATAGTCTTGTTCATAACCGCACCTTTTGCAAGATCTGGGCTCCTCCCATACCTATGACACACATAGATAGGCCATCTCCCTAAGTAATATCTTCTCGCTGAGGTGGCACATCCTTCTGGCCTATTGTCTAGCCCATGTGAGTTACAATGTCTTTTTGTTGCTGTAAAAGTTGTTTGGCCATTGTATTCAGGCAGTATGCTAGGGTCATAATGGTGGGAATATCCCAACTCCCAATTGCTAAATCACATAAGTCTGTTGTTAAGTCTGGCCACCAGGTATTAAGTGGGGCTTCTGTTGTTGCCACAGGGATAGGTTTGCCCTGTTTAGGATTCACCAGCCAAGTTAGTTGGTAAGGGGCATGAGGGTTAATTCCCTTTACCACAGTACTTATCAATAGTAGAAACAGTCCTTGGACAATCTTCTGATCTTGTTGTTGGGTGATCTGATCTTGTTGTTGTTGGTTGTTTGGGTGAGGCACACCTTCCCATGCTGACACTGAAGATGCTGCTGGCTCCTCCTCCTCAGGATTGAAGAGATCAGCTAGATTGGCATGGGTGTGGTGGATCCACGCAGTTACTCCGTGTACCTTTAAAGCTGTGGGAGTGGTCAGAATCACCATATATGGCCCTTTCCAACTAGGCTCCAGTGCCTTGGGTGATGCCTCCTGACCAGGACCCAATCCCCAGGCCTGAAAGAGTGAGGATTGGGTATAGAAGCAGATTCGTAAATGGCTTTTATCTTAGGCCAGATTTCTCCATGCACCTTCTGCAAGAATGGAACAGTTGTTAAGTCTCCATCACCCAGCTCCTACAATAATTCCGATTGGAGGCTAAGGATCATTGGGGGTGCATTGCCATACATGATCTCAAAGGGAGTCAATCCTAACTGGTAAGGAGAGTTCCTAACTCTGAACAGGGCCAAGGGAAGAAGGGTCACCCAATCTGCGCCAGTCTCCAAGGCTAATTTAGTCAAGGTGTCTTTTAGTGTCCGATTCATTCTTTCAACCTGTCCTGAACTCTGGGGTCTATAAGCACAGTGCAATTCCAATCTGTCCCCAGTGCAGTGGCTATTCCCTGACTTACCTTGGATACAAAGGCTGGTCCATTGTCCAACCCTATTACTGCTGGAAACCCATACCTTGGGAGAATTTCCTGTACAATCTTCTTGGCCACTATTCCTGCAGTCTCTTGCTTGGTTGAGAAAGCCTCAGTCCATCCTGAAAAGATGTCTACAAACACTAGTAAATACTTGTAACCAAACTTTCCTTTCTTAAGTTCAGTGAAAGCCACCTCCCAGTACGTTCCCGGCCTAGTCACCCTTATTCGAATTCCATTAACTTTTTTTCCCCTTCTGGCATTAGTAAGCTGACATGCTCTACATTTTTTAACAATGTCTTCTATTAGTCCATTTCCTTCTCTTATCTTGATCTTCCAGCCTCTTAGCAAGTCCTGCATCCTCCTGGTTCCCATGTGTGAGGCACGGTGAATTCTTTTTAACATCTGTAGTCCTAGAACTCGAGGAATTAACATTTTTTAGTTAGCTATGCACCACCATCCATCTAGGTTTTGGGCCATAGGAAGTTTTGATGCCCATTCCTCTTCTTCTTTAGTGTAGTCTGCTTGTACTGGTAGCATTCTAGGTCCAGGATAATTTTCCAGCTGCTGCTTGTCTAGAAGTCTGATCGGCCAGTCTGTTGCCTTTCACTGTCTTGGTGTCCCCTTTTTGATGTCCTGGACAGTGCATGATGGCCAATCGTGCCGGGTCCCACACAACTCTAAGCAGTCCCAAAAATCTGTTCCTTATTTTTAATAGGTTTTCCCTCTGCTGTTAGCAGGACTCTTTCTTCATATATAGCTTCATGTATATGGGCTGTTGCAAAAGCGTAACTACTGTCTGTATAGACATTCAGTCTTTTCCCTCCAGCCATGTTTAAGGCTTTTGTTAATGCCACTAGCTCTGCTCGCTGGGCTGAGGTCCCTCTGGGCAATGCTTCTTCCCAAACTGCCTGATCTTCCTGGTCACTGCAGCTCCCACACACTTGTGTCTATCCCTGATGAAACTGCTTCCATCGGTGTACAGTGTCAGGTCAGGATTCTGCAGTGGTTGGTCTTGCAGGTCTGCTCTGGTCTCAAGGACATGAGCTAGTATTTCCTCACACTGATGTAGCAGCTTCTCATAGTCAGGATCTGGCAGTAGAGTAGCTGGGTTGAGGAAAGTTGGCATGCAAAAGGTTACATGTCCTGGGTTGAGCTGGAGAGCCTGATAATGGGTCATCCTGGCATTGCTCATCCAACTATCAGGTGGTTGCTTAAGAACTCCTTCCAGAGCATGGGGAGTGGCCACAGTCAGGGGCTATCTCAGCATTATCTTAGTGGCATCTTTAACCAGGAGAGCCACTGCTGTTATTATTCATAAGCACAGTGGCCATCCGGTTGCCACAGAGTCCAGCCTTTTTGATAAATAGGCTACAGGCCTTTTCCATGGTCCTAGCTTCTGGGTTAGCACCGCCTTAGCCACTCCCTCCTTGTCATCCACAAAAAAGGGTAAAAGGTTTAGATACATCTGGCAAGGCCAATGCTGGAGCCTGCAAGAGGAGTCACTACAGAAGTTCAAAGGCCTGCTATTGTGTTAGTTTTGTGGCCTCATACAGGGGAGGGCTATTTCTGCAAAGCCTGGTATCCACACTCTGCAGAATCCTGCAGTCGCCATAAACAACTTCACTTGCTTTGGAGTTTTTGTAGTTGGTATCTTTAACACAGTCTCTTTTCTTGCCTCAGTCAGCCACCTCTGCCCATGTCTGAGGATATATCCCAAATACTGTACTTCTGGTTTACAAAGCTGGGCTTTTTTGGCCGATGCCCGATACCCAAGCTCTCCCAGAGTTTGTAACAGATTGGCAGTTCATTCTCTGCATTCTAATTCAGTCTTAGTGGCTATCAGTAGATCATCAACATACTGCAACAGACTCACCCCTGGGTTCCTTTCCTGATATTCACGAAGGTCTTCGTGAAGTGCTTCATAAAACAGAGTAGGGAAAGTTTTGAATCTCTGGAGAAGTCTAGTCTACGTTAGCTGTCCGCTGACGCCTCCCTCAGGATCATACCACTCAAATGCAAAAAATACCTGACTTTTAAGGGCCAGGGGAAGGCTGAAAAAAGCTTCTTTTAAGTCCAAGACTGAATACCATTTCCTGTCCAGAGGTAAGGAACTCAGCAAAGCATAAGGGTTTGTCATGGTTAAATGAATGTCCATTACTCTTTTATTTACTTCTCTCAGATCCTGAACTGGCCTATAATCGAAGCTGTTGGGCTTCCGAATGCGCAGTAAAGGTGTGTTCCAGGCTGATTGAGTCTGTATGAGGAGTCCTTTTATCAACCTCCGTATATGTGGAATTATGCCTATTCAGGCATCAATGGACATAGGATATTGCTTTATTTAAACTGCGTCTGCTACTGATTTCAGCTCCACAAAAATAGGAGGCATATGCTGTGCCCACCCCATTCCTCCTGTTTCTGTCCTGGCTTTCAGGTATTCTCTCAACCATAATTCAACCTCAGACTCAATTTTCTTGGGGGATTCAGTCTGATGAATTCTATATTCCTCTGTTTGGGCACATCACTAACACTTTCATTGGTTCTCCTGCTTCATTTAGAACCTTCATTCCTCCTCGAGTAAATTGGATTTGGGCTGTCACTTTTGACAAGAGGTCTTTACCTAGAAGAGGATATGGGCAGTCTGGAATAACTAGGAAGGAATGTGTCACTCTGCCATTTCCTAAGTCCACTGTCCTGTTTGTAGTCCAATCATAAGTTTTGATACCAGTGGCACCTTATATTATAGCTTTCTTATTTTTTATTTTTCCCTTGTCAGCCCATAATACTGAGTTTTAAGCCCCTGTATCAACCAGGAACGTCACAAGTTTCCCTTCCACTCTTAAGGTTATCCTAGGCTCAGGCAAGGGTTCCAAGCCCCGTCCCCCTCAGTTGCTGTCTTCGTCTAATTCTCTGGCTGCTAGGACTTGGGGACTTTTGGGTGGAAAGTACTTTCCGTTCCTGGTTTTCTTGTCTTCCTGTTTCTTAAAGGGCACTCATGGGCCCAATGCCCGTATTCTTTACAATATGCACACTGGTTTTGCCCCAGTCTCAGCCTGGGTTTTGGAAATCATTTCCATTCCTTCTGGGTCTCCAGGATCCCCTTGCCACGACATGAGTCACAGCCAGAATCTCCTTCAATTCCTTCCTATGTACTGCCTGTTGTTGTTGCAGGACCCAGGTGAGATTCTTTTCTTGTTCTTTTTCTCTCTCTTTTCTTTCCACTTCTCTTTCCCTTTCCTTCCTTTCCTCTTTCTGCTCTGGAGTTTCTCTCTTATTGTACACCTTATCTGCCATGGCAACTAATCCCTCACATTTCTTTCTCCTAATCTCTGTAATGACTGTAATTTTCTCTTTATGTCCAGGGCAGCCTGATTTATGTATGAAAACATAAGCATTTGAGCAGAATCGGGAGTGTTCAAATCATAAAGGTTATATTGTGAAAAAGCTCCCTGTAATCTCTCTGGGTATGCCGCCGGACTTTCTTCTAGTCCTTGTCTTAACATCATAGACTTTAGCCATATTAGTAGGTCGGTGTGCAGCTGCCTTGAGACCCGCCAACAGAACCTGGCGATAGACTAGGAGACGCTCCCTACCTTTGGCTACATTAAAAAAAAAACTAACAGAAGTATAACATCAGGGAATAAAATAGCTCAATATCTAGTTCAAAAATACATACTATGTTGTCCTCCATCAGCTATTGAAATAACCAAACTTCTGCTATTACTAACCAATAGCACTTGTACAGCTTATAAAGTCATAGAATGAGATGCTTTCAGAGATGGAAGGGATTTTTTGTTTGATTTTGTTTTGGATATGTGTTCATGAGATAACTTACTAGGGGCAACAATAAACACATAACCTCAGAAGAAAAGTTATAGCTGTTAGTCTCTGAATCTACCCCATGCATCTACCTTCACCTCTTCCTCCTCCTCCCTGAAATATCTGAGTACTGTTCTAGATACTGGCCATACAAGTGATGAAAGTAGGCAAAGTCTTGACATTTTGATGGAAAGTTAGGCAAATATAAAGAAGAAATTTGCTGTTTGGGGTGTACAGTTCCTGTCATGTGCACTCAATCTGAGCCCACGCTACTAGGTCCCTTTTCAGAGAAACCACAACAAAAGCTCCCCTAATTGGTCTGGATTTACTGTTTCCATCCAGACTATGAGTTTCTAGAGGGCAGAAATATTGCTAAGCTTTCTACAATGCTTATCAGGCTATATAACCACAGGAGAAAGCACAAAATCTCTAAGGCTCATGGCTACTTGTTTGGTCCTGAAACTCCTATTATCATCAAAAGCCATTCTGCAGGTATGTTTGATGATATAAACATTAGTTAATTGATATGCAGGAAAAACTTGTTGCAGGGAGGGTATGAAATAGTAAATGTCTATAATCCCAATCAGCAGAAAGTCATGAGTTCAAGGCCACTCTGGACTGCTTAGAAGTCAACCTTGGCTTATACAGGGAGACCTTATGCTCAAGAACCCAAAGGAAAGAAAAAATAGAATAAAACAAGAGCTATTGCAGCCGTGATTTCTTGGGGAAAGGGCAGTCACACAAATAGAATTTGGAGCCAGACATTTGAGATCAATGCGAGGATAAAGAAGATTGATAATTGATAATAACAGAGTACAAGAGGGTAGAGTCAATGCCTGACTTCATTTTTAAAAATGTTTAGACCTCAGGTATGACACAGACTAAAAGGCCCTTTCAACTTGGCAACTTAATCATTAAAAGATTGACCATTTGATTAATAGGACTTGAGTGATTTATGGCAATCCTTCAACAAATAACTGAAGACCCTACTAAATATCGGGCACTCTGAGGGACTCTGTATGACATCTGGTTGAGGACTAAATCTAGAACTCATTTGAGCAAACCTGTTCTGATTCTGATGGTGTCCAGAGGTCAGAAAACAGATGAATGCCCGCCATTATGAATATCATCTGTGTTAACCCTATTATCATTGGACTGCAAATATAATATCCAGTGCCTCAGGCAAATAGAAATCTCTTGGAGGAGTGGTCAGTTGGAGCCTCCTATTTTCCTCCCAAAACTCATTAGTTTTGTCAGAGATAGCCACATTTTCTCAGCAAGATATGAGAAATTGTTTTCTGCAGAACCCAAACATCTCACGGAGAAAAGACCTCAAGAAGTAAATACCCCTCACATTTCTCCTAAGTCAGCACAACCAATCTTCTTAAAATGCAAACATACATGCACACAAAAAGCTCTGGATGAACCCTCTCAGTGGTATCCATGCTTAAATATAAGCAGATAACCAAAGAAGATTGATGTAAGAGAAAAGACTTGCACAACAACAGAAAAAGACAAGACAGGAAAAATATACTTTGGAGGGGACAGAGGTGAGAGGAGAGAGGAACATACACTATTCAGGAAGATGAAAAACTGAAAGAGAAAAACAAAATTTGTCCTTACTAGCCTGTGAGAGAGAGCAGCCAGAGACCCTGAATCCATAAAATTTAAATATGATTCTATTAAAGGAGTCATAACAAAGCTGAAAGAACTCTTGGAAAATAAGGATGTGATTGGAGAAATAAAAACCTAAGGATCATAAGACAGAGTAGAAGATAATCTAGCAAATATAAATACATAAAAGACTAAACAATGGATAACAAGGAAGAAAATACTAGAAAGACAGATAATTCATCCATAAATTCCAGCACCTGTGTAATAGGAAGTCTAATAAAGAAATGGGGGAAGAATAGAAAGGCAGTAATCACAGAATACTTTCTAATCTTTCCTATAAGGAAATAACCTGAGTTTCCATAGTGAGAGGCTCAGCCCAAGCTAAGTTGTAATTACAAGCTCACGCCTGTAATACTAAGTACCCAGGAGACTGAGGTGTGAGGATCATTGTTCAAAGCCAACCTGGTCAGCAAAGTCCCTGTGAGCCTTTTATCTCTAAAACTCAAAAACTCAGAAGTGGTGCTGTGGCCCAAGTGGTAGAGCAGTAGCTGTGAGCACAAAAACGTTCTGGGACAGTGTCCAGGCCCTGAGCTCAAGCCCCACAACAGACAACAACAACAAAAAGATCAGTACAGGATAAAACAGACTTAAGTCAAGACTAGTGCTCAACAATGAATGATCAAAGAAATTTCCGATTTCTCCAGATGAAGAGCAAAATATACAAATGTTGTTTTTGGTGGTGATGGTATTTTTGATTTTTTCTTCTTCTGTGAGGTGAGTAAAGAAAGGGCCCAAAAAGGGAGGAAGGGAGAATAAACAAATGAACTCATGTTATTCAGTAGAAACTATGTGGAAAATGACTTATATAACTTGTGGGCAGGGAAGGCAGGGGAAAACAGAGAAAGTAAAGGAAGGGGTGACAGTTTCCAAAAGAAGAAATGTACTCATTACTTGACTTATGAAATGGTAGGCCCTCTGTACAACACATTAAAATTATATTAAAATATATCAACAATAAATTACATTAAAATTATATTTAAATTTTTGTATTAAAATTTAAATTATATTAAAATTAAAATAATATTTAAAAAGCTAAAAATTCCCCTATAGAAAAAAAAACCACGTGAATACATACCAATGCTCACTCAATAGAACTTCATGAAACTTTGAAGAAAATGAAACCAGGCCTTTTAAATGAGAAGAGAAAATAATTTCTAACCCAGAGTCCTCTTCCCAAGTCAAAGGTCAATGAAGTGCAGAGATTAAACCAGTAATATTTCAGAAAACAGTTTTCCTTTCAATGTTTGTTCCTGTGTGTCTATTCTGAGAAAACTCCCCAAAGAAGCTCTTCACTATGGTCAATAGACACATGAAGAAATGCTCAATTTCTCTAGCATTCAAAGAAGAGCTAATAAAAACAACATTGAGATTCCACCTCACCCCACTTAGAATGGCTAGAATCAAGAAAGCTAATAACAACAGATGCTGGAGGGGATGTGGACAGAAGGAAAGCCTACTGCATTATTGGTGAGAGTGGAAACTTGTTCAACGACTTTTGGAAAGTAGTATTGAGGTTCCTCAAAAGACTCCACATAGAGCTCCCCTATGACCCATTAATCCCACTTTTGGGGCCCAAATGATCACAAACAAGACTACACTAAAGCTACCAGCACAATTATGTTTATCTCAGCTAAGGTATGGAACCAACTCAGATGCCCTCGGTAGATGGATGGATCAAGAAAACGTGGTATATATATATAAAATGAAATTCTATGCCTCCATCAGAAAGAATGATATTGCCCCATTTGTTAGGAAATGGAAAGACTTGTAAAAAATTATTGAGTGAAGTAAGCCAGGCCTAAAGAAACATAGGTCGGTCCCATGCTTTCTCTTATTTGCAATAACTGGTATGTGTCTAGGACACGCAGCAAAGGTTAAAAGCTCTGTACATATGACCATAAGATGATGTTAAGCAAAATGAACACCAAGATAGACAGTGTGTTTTTTCTTTCTAGCAATTGTTTTTAACATATTTATAATGTAGTATGTGGGTATTTTTGATTCTTTGGTATGTTCCTTTCCCATGGTATAACCCCTGTTTTCACTGTATTTGATTCTAGTGTCCTGATTCTTGTATATACATTTTTCTAATTTGGGGAGGGGAAGGGAAAAAACAAGATGCTTAAATAGGGATAGAGTTTGGCTCATTGTAACAATGACATGTACAAGACACTATGTTGAAAACAAACTTTACAACTTCAGGCACGGAGGAGGGGAGTGGGGAGAGGAGTTGGGGAGGTGGGGAACAAAAAAACCATAGGGGAAAAACAAAGGGGGGATAACAACGCTCGATAAGAAATGTACTCATTACCTTACTCAAGCAACTGTAACCTCTGTACAATAACCCCTCTGTACAGTATCTTTACAATAAAAATATATATTTTAAAAAAACAAGCTCTTCACCAAGATGAAAAGAGCAAAAAAGCAAGTTGATGGACATGAGGTTCAGATGGGGAAAAGAAGAGAAGGAATTCACAAAGATGACAACAGGAGAGACCCCAATAGGAGAGCAGACAGAAAACACAGAGAGAAACAGGGACATATACAGGTTCAAACAAGTCAGAAACTCAGCAGGTCATAGCTCCAAAAAAATGTTCTAGAACATTTCCAGAAAGTATGCTCTTGAATGGGTTCAAGAATAGGCACTGGAATAGTCTCCAGGATTGGGTCTTGAACATATTCTAGAATCTATTGTACAATGTTTTCTACAATCAGTTGTACACTCAATATGTCTGAAAATAGTGAAGAGAAATTAGAACACATAAGGACAGTATGGCTGATGGAGGCATATTTTCATATTTAATTTAAATTTCTTAATTATATTTAATTTTAAATTACATATGTATATAATTTATACATAAATTTTATGTATACATTTACTTATATATTTATATAATTGTATATAATTTATGTATGCATATACATGAGCATATATTATATCATACATTATATTATACATATATTGCATTATAATTACATTAAATTATATAAATATATATGTATTTATACACAAATTATATACATATATGTAGAGGCAAGTCCACAGAAAATCAAGTTAGAATCATGTCTTTGTGGCTTAGCAAAGAATGACATTCACCTAAAGTAAGCTTCCAATATTCATGCAATCACCTATGTAATACTCACAGGAAGGATTCAAATGATGAAGATGGGATTTGTGCATTAAAGGGGAATTGGGGATGATCAATAACCACTATTTCTCTTTAGTGGAGCATGTGTGCCAGAACTGGGACTGAACTCGGGGCCTGGACCCTGACCCTGAGCTTTTGTGCTCAAGGCTAGCACTCTACGATGTGAGCCACAGCTCCACTTCTAGCTTTTTGGTGTTTAACAGGAGATAAGAGTTTCACGGACTTCTTTTCTGCCTGAGTTGGCATTGAACCATGATCCTCAGATCTCCAGCCTCCTGCGTATCAAGGACTTACAGGTGTGAGTCACCAGTGCCCAGCTGACACACCCTTTTAAAGGTACAAAATTGAAATTATTGATTACTATATATACTCAATTATCCTTGAAAGAAGTATTTGATTCTGTAAACTTTTATTCAAAATGAAAAACTATCCAGGCACCGGTGGCTCATATATTTAATCCTAGAGACTCAGAAGGCTGAGATCTGAGGATCTTAATCTGAAGCAAGAAGAAGCTGGAAGCGGAGCTGCGTCTCAAGTGGTCAAACTAGCCTTGAGCAAAAGAAGCTCAGGGACAGCACCCAGGCCCTAAATTCAACATCCAGGAAAGGCACAAAAATATTTAAAACCATATTTAGATGCATGGAACTGAATGCCCTAAATTTAAGCCCAAGGAAAGGCACAAAATATATTTAAAAATACATTTAGATGCATGGAACTGAATATGGAGCTTATATATAAACCCCACCATCTAGAGCCAAGTGATTTTTGGCCATGCCCAGAAAAGACAGGCAGGGACTGGAAAAGTTACAATCTTTTCAATACATGAGACTGGAGAAATTAGATATCTTGCGTGCAGATGAATAAAATCAAATCCCTACCTCTAGCAGTTTTAAAAGAAGAAATCAACTCAAATGGATCCATGATTTAAATAAAGATTTGAAACTGTGTGATTATGATGTTTATATGTATTTCAATCAGGTAATACTTTATTTTCCTCACACATTTTCTTTTGAGACTAGGACTCAAATTTGGTATCTGATGTTTTTGCTCATTGGCTGGTGCTCTATCACCTGAGCCATGCCTCCAACCCCAAACACCATTGCTCTATGACAATTGCAAATTAGGGACAAGTACTGGGAAAAGCAGATTAGCACATTACTTACAGGAACTCACAAAGGATCAAGGCCATCACAGGCCAAGTCCCTATAGAATAATGAGATGGGATTGTTTTTACAAGCAAATGACTCTCACACTCTTACCTTTCCTTCTGGCCTCCTCAATTAGAGCCAAGCAGCTTTTGGTTACATTCATATAGGTGGACTTTCTTCTCTAAAACCTTTTTCTTATTAGACAACTTAAAAAATAAAAATAATTCAGCTGCTGGTAGCTCACACCTGTAATCCTAGCTATTCAGGAGGCTGAGATATGAGGATTGAGGTCCAAAGCCAGCCCACGAAGGAATGTTTCCGAGACTCTTATCTCCAATAAACCATCAGAAAACTGGAAGTGGTATTGTGGCTCAAAGTGATAGATAGCTAACCTTGAGCTGAATAGCTCAGGGACAGTGCCCAGGCTCTGAGTTCAAGCCCCACGACTCACAAAAAAAACAAAAAGCAAAAATACCTTTATGAGTACACAGATGAACAATAACACTTTCACTAAGCTCCCTTCAAAAAAAGGACAGAATACAAACATATATAGTAGCACAAAAGAATTTTTTAAATGAAGTTGTAAGTCATTTTTAGAGATAACAGGATATTCCTTCCACATACTAGAAAATGGGTTTTGCAAGATTGGCCAAAAGAAGGAAAATTGTAAGGAAAAAATAGTCTCATACAGTAGGATGCTTCAGAAGACAATATGGAAACAGCTATAACAAATTAAATCACATTTCTGAATCAGCAGTTTCTTCACTAAGCATTTAGCCTAAAGTATGCCAAGAAAATTGTAGAGCTGAATATAAAGCAACCAGAAAAGAAAAAACAACCCACAAGCATCTGTCAATATCAAACGGGGCTAGACACCTGTGGCTCACACCTGTAATTCCAGCTACTCTGGAAGCTGAGATCAGAAGATCAAAATTTGAAGCCAACCCAGTCAGGAATGTCTGTGAGATCTTATCTCCAATTAACCAACAAAAAGTAGAAGTGGAGCTATGGCTCAAGTGGTAGTGCTAGACCCCAGTACTGACACACACACACAGAGCCATTGGGTTGCATCATTAAGTATTGCACATCCCTACAATATTATCCTGAACAATCTTTAAAAAGAATAAATTCAACATATCGCACTGGCACAGAAAGGCTTCTAAGATAAATGGTTTAGCTAAGAAAATCAAGTTTCTACAAAGAACACCCTCATATTTTTTTACGTGTCCCCAAACTGCTTTCCAGAAAGGAAAAGCTGTCACTTTGGAGAGAGGCTAGAGCTCAGGAGGAAGAACTTTGGTTGGCTGCTATTTGGTTTTGTGCTGTTGGATGAACTCCGGGCCTCATATATATTAGACAAATGCTTTACCATAAAGCTATACTTCCAGCCTTTGCTTGGTTTCTAAGCCTTTTGAAATGTATTTTTTTTGCGGGGGGGGGGGGGTCCGGTCTGGAGCCTGAACTCAGGGGCCTGGGCGCTGTCCCTCAGCTCTTCAGCTCAAGGCTAGCACTCTACCACTTGAGCCACAGCACCACTTCCGGCTTTTTTCTTTTTGCTTATGTGGTGCTGAGGAATCAAACCCAGGGCCTCATGCATGCAAGGCAAGCGCGCTACCACTGAGCCACATTCCCAGTCCCCTTCTAAGCCTTTTGAAAGGTTTAGTGGCCCACCATAACTAAGGATCATTTCTTTATTTTTTTATTTTTTGGGGGGTGGGGTCCGGTCATGGGGCCTGAACTCTGGGGCCTGGGCGCTGTCCCTCAGCTCTTCAGCTCAAGGCTAGCACTCTACCACTTGAGCCATAGCGCCACTTCCGACTTTTTTCTTTTTGCTTATGTGGTGCTGAGGAATAGAACCCAGGGCTTCAGGCATGCAAGGCAAGCGTTCTACCACTGAGCCAACTTCCCAGCCCTCATTTATTTATTTTTAAATCACCAATTGTAAAGAGAGAGATCATGCATGAAAAGCAATGGATTAGTTCTGGCTCTAAGGATGAAAATGGCTTTCTGAACTTTTATTCAAAAATTAGCAAGAAGCTGTGTGCCAAGTCATGCCTATAATTCTAGCTACTCAGGAGGCTGAGATCTGAGAATCCTGGGCACACAAATCTGGGAGGCTGTTATTTCCAATTAAGCAGCACAAGAAAGTACAGGTATGGATAAAGTGGTAGAACACCAGCCTGGAGCAACAAAGTTGAACAAGAGCAAGCAGAAGGTTCTAAGTTCAAGTTTCAGTACTGGCATGCGAGTGCGTGCGGGCGCGCACGTGCGCATGCATGCGCACACACACACAGACACACAGAAACACAGACACACAGACACACACACACACATGGTTAGCAGCAATCTCGAAACTAAACTTTCAGACTCTTGCTGACTACCCTGGAGGAATGGTAGCACTTGTTTCTTCTCATCTTTTAGAAGAGGTCAAGGACTATTGGCTGCTACCAGTAGCTAGGCATCAGCAACTTGCTCAATACATGCATTAACAAATGGGAGTTGAATGAGGAAATGCCTGCCAAACGTGCCAGAAGGAGGTGACCGCCCTTCCCCGAGGGAGCTAAGGCCCTCTGTCCCCCAGAGAAGTGACACCTCACCCCTGAATCCTCATCTGGGACGAAGGTGACTGTTGCACTGACTCCATTATCTGGCATGATGGATGAGGAGGGTCGGAACATAAACAGAAGGCTTCTGCAGTGGTGGCTTCTATTGTCTTTCTGAACACATCGTGCAGCTGGCTGGCTGTCAGGTGCAGGGCCCAGGAATTTGTGATAATCGCTAAGCAGAAGCAGCCTCTACAAGGCTGGTTTGGCAATAGCCCAGGGACCAGAGCCAAATTCTCACTCTCCTTGAAGCTGTAGCTCCTCCTGCACCAAAGCAGAAGAAGGAAGAGGCCCTAGAGTCTCTTTCTCTCATGGGACCTGAATATATCACTGTTGTTGAGACAATGTCCACCTGGGCGACCCAGATAGATTCACCAGGCTCAGCCCTGCCAAGAGATACACAGGGATTTGCCACCCATCTCAAGATGCCAAAATTCATGTTTCCAACAACCAGGCAGAGCTCTGCAGCTGATATGGCAGTCCAGGAAGAACAAGTATGACTGATGGAGCCCATGAGGCATGAGTCTATTCCCTAGCTTTGCTGTTTGTCAGTGAGTTAATCTTGGACAAGCTGCTTAATCTGTGTCTCCATTTCTTAACAATAAATTGACAAGTGTGTGTATGTGTATGTGTGTGTGTGTGTGTAAGTGCATGTGTGTGTATGTGTGTGTGCATCTGACAGTCTTACAGCTTGAACTCTGGACCTAGGCACTGCTCCTGAGTTTTCTTGCAGATCAAGGTTGGTGCTGTACATAAAGCTCTTTATTTTTGGTGGTTAATTGGAGATAAGAGGCTCTCAGATTTGTCTGCCCAAGCTGGCTTCAAACCATGATCCTCAGATCTCAGCTAGAATTGTAAGTATAAGCCACTGGCCCACAGTTTGGCAATTTTTATAAAAGACAACTGCTTTGATCATAGGCTTGTTGTGAGAAAGGAAGGAGATAGGCCATTTGTTGAGGCCACTGTGTAACAGGCAGTTCAGGAAGTAAAATGGGATCCTATTTATGATCAAAGAGATTGCATCTGGTGATCATATCACACATGGCTTCTTGAAAGGGTAAGGGATTGGGAAGAAGATGGCTAAAACATTCTTCACCAAATGGAGGTGGCCAGGAATGAACAAAAGGAACCACAGAAACAGGAGAAAAGGAAGAAGTGGTAACCATAGTCTGGTACCAGTGGCACATGTCTGTAATCCTAGCTACATGGGAGGCTGAGATCTGAGGAGAGATCTGAGATCTGAGATCTCATCATTCAAGCTCAGCCTGGGCAGGAAAATGTATGAAACTCTTTTTGTCATTTAAGCACCAAACACATACACACACACACTCACACACACACACACACACACACACACACACACACACACACACACACACACACACACACACACACACACACCAGAGGTAGAACTGTGGCTCAAGTTATAGACAGCACTCTGAGACAACACTCAGGCTCTGAGTTCAAGCCCCAAAACCAGCACCAAGAAGAAAAAAGAGAGAGAGAGAAACAGAACTATGCCCAGAGATGATGTGTGGTTTATGGGTCAGCAGGAAAACTATTGAATAGAGGACTGAAAAAGATGCTTGTCTTAGAGTCTCTGAGTACCAGCAGAGCAATCCAACACTGCACTTCTGAAAAAGCCACTTGACAATACCTTGCTTAGCACAGGGGACAGAAGACGCTAACAGAGCTAAAAACAAGAAATCAACATCCCTGGCTCTTTCTCCCTCCTTTCTTCTCCAACCCTGCACTTCTTAGCTAAACCACCAGCTGCCCACAGAGGCTGATTCTCTAGAGAGATGTATGCATTCTATGGCTGCATCTAAAAAAATGTCCCCGGGTGTATTTATTTCTCCTGTCTCTTCATGGTGAGTGGGGAGCCAGACAGTTCTTTGCTTCCCAAATTAACATGCGCTGCTACACTGGATTTGGCCACCAGGGGCGCTGTTCGCTGAGAGCCCTGCCCACAGAATTTCCACAGGCCACTCAAGTCCCTTCCCTGGGCCTTTGGCTTCCCTACCCCAAAAACTCAGCATGAAGGAATGATTGTCAGTCCACATTCTCTACAACCAGATGCTTTCACCATTATTGACCATATTCCAACCACCTCATCTATTAGGATCCCGTCCATCTTTCTACCATTTCTCTCACATTTCTTTTTTTCTTTTTTGGCCCGGTCGTGGGGCCTGAACTCTGGGCCTGGTCGCTGTCCCTCAGCTCTTCAGCTCAAGGCTAGCACTCTACCACTTGAGCCACAGCGCCACTTCCGGCTTTTTCATTTGGCTTATGTGGTGCTGAGGAATCAAACCCAGGGCCTCAGGTATGCAAGGCAAGCACTCTACCACTGAGTCACCTTCCCAGCCCCTCACATTTCTATGACCTTTTTAATTACAAAGAAATCAATAGAAGAAAAATAAAGCCAAAACAAAGCATTACAAAACTCTGAATCCTTTCCATCTCTTTTCCATTTGGAGGAGAAACTGGTGGTGTTCAGGAGAAAGGAATTGAGGTTCTCATGAAACTACAAGAAGGAAAGAGGGCTGACAAGAGAAAGAAAACCATTCTCAAATATGAATGCAGGGCTTGAAATGCAGGGCTTAGTGGTAGAGTGCTTGCCTAGCATTCATGAAGCCCTGAGTTTGATTCCTCAGGACCATATACACAGAAAAAGCTAGATATGGGGCTGTGGCTCAAGTGGTAGAGTGCTAGCCTTTAGCAAAAGGATCTCAGGGACATTGCCCAGGTCTTGAGTTCAACACCCAGGTCTGACAAAAAAAAAAAAAAGAATCCAGCTAGGTGTCAGTGATACACACCTTGTAATCCTAGCTCCTCAGGAGGCTGAGATCTGAGAATCGCTGTGCAAAGTTTTATTCCTTTTGCCCAGAGACACTGACACCCATTTATCTCAAGGAAAAGCAACAAAGACCTTTCAGTGATGCTGTAGGTCTCTAAGTTTGAAGCCTCCCCGCCCCTACTTCTGAGGGACATGAAGGAGACACAAAGCTACTGTGCAGATGGCATTATCTCTGAAGAATATCCGGCTATTGTGGGAAGGAGAGGCACAGGGGGTCAGGGATGAAGATGCTCTACAAAGCGTGTTTTGGAGATCAAAGAAGGATCGCTTCAGAGCAACTTCACATGTGGAGAATCCAAAAAGGAACTTATGTCAAGAAGGAGGAAACCCAGATTTCCCCTTTGTGGCCATCAAAGAGATGCCAGGATCTCTGCTGTGTGCTTTTCCATTTTATCACATACTGCCTGGGTCCTATAATAGCCCATACTATGTAACCTTCACCACTAAATGCCCATGAGAATTCACCTCATGTGAAGGTAAACTCTACTTTGTACTGTGTGGGTTATGGACTTAAGCAGGATATAAATCCATCCAAGACATGCTTACAATCTGAATCAGAAGCAAAAACAAAAACAAAAACAAAACAAAAAAACATGGCATGAATCTGAATGCTGGTGGCTCGTGCCTATAATCCTAGCTCTTCAGAAGGCTGAGATCTAAGTACGTCGGTTTGAAGCCAGTCTAGGCAGGAAAGTCTGTGAGAGCCTGATCACCAATCAACCAGCAAAGAATTGGGAACAGGGGCTGGGAAGGTGGCTTAGTGGTAGAGTGTTTGCCTAGCATGGCTAAAGCCCTGGGTTCAATTCCTCAGTGCCACATACACAGAAAAACCGGAAATAGCACTGTAGCTCAAGTGGGAGAACCCTAGCCTTGAGCAAAAGAAGCTTAGGAACAGTGCCCAGGCCCTGAGATCAAGCCCCACGAGTGGCAAAAAAGGGTTGGAAATGGAGCTGTGGTCGATATGGTAAAGTACAGTCTTAAGCAATAAAAGCCAAATGAGAGCTCCAGGCCCTGAGTCTAAGCCCTAGTACTAGCACAATTATAAATGTGCGTGCGTGCGTGCGTGCGCACGCGCGCGCGCATACACAAACACACACACACACACACACACACAAAGTTTAGAGGGAGGAAGAAATGAATTAGAAAAGGTTGAGAGACGGTTGAGATGATATGAATTCCTGCTGCTCTTGTCACCCCAGTGAGTCAGGAAAAAATTCTATTTCCTTTCCAGCTATGCTGACTCACTTCTCTAGAGGTAGAGATAGGAGAACCATAGTTGAACGCTAGCCAAGACAAAAATTAGTGAGAACGAGAAGAGGTGGAAGAGGAAGAAAAGGAGGAGGAGGAGGAAAAGGAGGAGGAGGAGGAGGAGGAGGAGGAGGAGGAGGAGAAGTAGGAGGAGGAGGAGGAGGAGGAGGAGGAGGAGGAGAAGGAGGAGGAGGAGGAGGAGGAGGAGGAGGAGGAGGAGGAGGAGAAGGAGGAGGAGGAGGAGGAGGAGGAGAAGGAGGAGGAGGAGGAGGAGGAAGGAAGGAAGGAAAAGACACTGGTGGCTCACGTCTGCACTCCTAGCTATTCAGGAGGCTGAGATATGAAGATCAAATTCCCAGCCAGCCCAAACAGAAAATCCTCTGGGTCTTATATCCAACCGCCCAGCAAAAGGCAAGAAGTAGAGGTGTGGCTCAAGGGGTAGAACGCCAGCCTTGAGCCTCAAAGCCCTGAATTCAAACTTTAATACAAATTCTTAAAAAAAATCAAGACATGATAATGCATGACTATAATCCCAGCTACTCTGGAGGCAAAAGTAGAATGACTGTGGTCCAAGGTCAGTAGGAGTAAAAACATGAGACCCCTATCTGAGGGAAACAAAGAAAGAAAGAAAGAAACCCTAAAAGTAAACAGGACTGAGGGTATAGCTAACATAGTAGAATACTTGCCTGGTAAATGTGAGACTAAATTCAATCCCAAGGGCCACAAAATAATCAAGTTCTCTTTCTGGTTTCTTAGGTATCTTTGGGAAGGTATGTGGAAAAGAGATTTCCCAAATAGAGAAGAGAACCCTCTGGACACTGGTGGCTCATGCCTGTAATCCTAGCTACTCAGAAGGCTGAGATCTGAGGATCACAGTTCAAACCCAGCCAATGCAGGAATATCTGTAAGACTCATCTCCAATTAACCACCAGAAAACCAGAAGTGTGTTGTAACTCAAGTGGTAGGGCACTGAAGAGCTCAAGATCAGTACCCAGGCCCAGAGCTCAAGTCCCATGACTGAAAAATAAAAAGAAAGAAAAAGAAAGAAAAGAGAACCCTACCAGATTTTCCATGCCCCACTGTGACCCCTGAGGAACTCAGATTAACAATACAAGCTTGAAGTCATCCACAAAACCTCACACAAGTTAGCTGACAGTATCTTGCCAGTTGCCAGGAGTGGGAAAATTTGACGGCTTCTTACAAACAGAGAATTAGGGCTTTCGTAGGTGACCTTCATGCCTCTATGTGGGTTGGAGCCCCTTATTCACAAACCGGTCACCTGGATGAAGGGTTACCTAACAACTTCTCAATTATCCTTTGGTTGTTTTTCTTCATTTTGCTACTATTATGCAAGACTGGCACAGTGGATCTGGATTGGCAAAGGGGTTTTGTGACATGGAAGTCTGCTCCTCATGATCGTATTTAAGATAATCATTCTGGTCATAGATTTACCAAAAAAAGGCACTTTTTATTCCCACACCTATTTACTTCTCTGGAGCAGAAATCTTTACTCTACATGTGGAAAAAAGAAAAAACGAAAGTGTTAGAAAGAAAGGTCTGTGGGTTCTTGAAACAGTTTTTGATTCAACTTCTTGTGGTTATAATGATTTTTCCACCAATTATTATTATTTGTTGTTGTGGTTGATGTGGGGCTTGAACTCTGGTCCTGGGCGCTGTCCCTCAGCTCTTCAGCTCAAGGCGAGCACTCTACCAGTTGAGCCATTGTGCCACTTCCAGTTTTGGTTTATTTGAGATAAGAGTCTCATGCACTTTCCTGCCCAGGCTGGCTTTGAACCAGGATCCTCAGATCTCAAGCCTCCTGAGTAGCTAGGTTGACAGGCGTGAGCCAGTAGCTAGGATTAAAGACTGTTTATTTTTTTTTAGCCTGATTATACCCTCACTCCTTTTTCCAGCTTAATTTTTTGAATCTATTTTCTAGCTTCCCTATCACCTTACCCTGCCTATATTATCCCAACTATGGATTCTTTTTTATTGTAATAGATGGAATAAAATGACAACCATTTAGTAGAAATCATATCTTGAATTTGTGGGTAAGGGGTTTAGAGGGTATGTTCATGCACAAGTTTGCCAGTCCTGGGGCTTGAACTCAGGACTAAGCACTGTCCCTTGATGAAGGATAACACTCTACCACTTGAGTCATAGCTTCCCTTCTGGCTTTTTGGTGGTTCATTGGAGATAAAAGTTTCATGGGCTTTCCTGCCTGGGTTGGCTTTGAACCACAATCCTCATATCTCAACCTCCTGAGTAGCTAGGTTGACAGGCGTGAGCCACCAGTACTTGGCTCATATCTTGAATTTTCAATGTGAATCTTTTCTCAGGCTGATGAATGGGATTTTCTCCTGCAAAGCTGAACAGAGATGGTACCTACAGTTCAGATCAGCCCAGCAATTCTGAGAGTTAATAACTAACCACTCTAGCACATTGTTGCTAGCCAAAGATATCCAGTAGCCAGGGTGAATTAAACACATTTTCCAACACACAATATTTTTTGCTTATAATCATCTTTTCACATACAACTCCATTTCACATTAGGGAGCACCTGAGAAAACTCAAACAGGGCTGGGGAAAAGAATAAATAAAAAAACAATTACAATTCGGGCACTGATGGCTCACAACAGTAGTCCTAGCTACTCAGGAGACTAAGATTGAGGATCATGGTTCAAAGCCAGCCTAGTCTGGAGTGTTCCTATGAGTTTTATCTCCAATTAACCACCAAAAAGCCAGAAGTGGAAGTGTGGCACAAGTGGTAGAATATTAGCTTGAGTAGAAAAATTCAGAAACAGTGCCCAGGTCCTGAGTTCAAGCCTCAGGACCAGAACATGCACCCGTGTGTGCACACACACGTGTACACACACACACACACACACACACACACACACACACACACACACACACACACACAATGGCTCACCATTTCCTTCCCAAGATACCTGGCTCCAGAAAGCACCACAGCATCACTGTTTGCAGTGCCCATGAGACAATCGGCATCCTATAAAAGACAAGCGATGTGTTTTGATCAATTGTTTGCTCTAGTATGTAAAGCATGGTTAGCTTGACAATGAAGGCCACCCGTATGAAGCACTAAGCACTGTCCTGTATGAAAAGTTGGCCATGTATGTCAATTCACTTCATCCTAGCAGTAATTAGCTTGAAAGGAATGCCATGATACTCTTATTTAAGAGCAGAAAGTTGAGAATGAAGGAATACAGTAGCTCACTCATAAATAGTCCTTAAGATGGTGGCAAGCCTGTAACCTGGGTGACCTAGTTCTGAAATCATGTTCCAAAAGTAATGACCTCATCATAATGACCTCACATTTCTAGTTGACCAAGAATTCAGGGAGGGGCAACGATATGTACCAGGGGGAGGCAGCCAATGTGATTATCTTGGTGATGGGCTGGACATAATTGGTTGTGAAATAACCAAAAAACAACTTGGAACACATAGGAGTGAATTCACCAGGAGCATCTGCTTCATGTCTCAGCAGGAAACAAAATGCCCCATGGAAAGCCCAGTATTAGTAGCTCATGCCTGTCATCCTAGCTATTCAGGCAGCTGAGGTTTGAAGATCAAGATTTGAAGCCAGCCTGGGCAGAAATGTCTGTGAGACTCTGATCTCCAATTGACCAAAAAGCAGGAAGTAGAGCTGTGGCTCAAGGGGTAGAACACAATTATTGAGTGGACTCAAAACAGGCAAAGAGACCCAAATCTAAGTACTTGCATACACACACACACACACACACACACACACACACACACACACACACACACACACACACACACACACACACACACAAATTCCAACTGGAAGAAAGAAGTGATGGGTAGGAGGTTAAAGAATAAACAAGGGCCACTGAGCCACATGGAGATTGGCAGCAAAAGAGAGCTGTGGATTCCCCAAGGCCAAAGGAGATGAAAGCTCAGAAGTGTTATCAGAGTCCACAGAGATTTGTGCACAAGGGACCCCATCAGGGACCACACAGATGGAAGCCATGATGATCACCAATGTCACACTGAATCAAGAAAGCAATAGAGAATGGCCTAGGCCTCCTTCCTGCCTCCCACTGACCCAGCCCATCAAAAAACATCTAAGTGTGATATTTCACTGGCCCCTTTCCATGTGAGACCAACCAGCAAAACTCATCCAGGTGAAGTGTCCTAGAAGGACCAATCTCACAGGAGAGAAAATGGGTCAGAAGAGCTTCAAAATAGTTGGAGAGAGCTGAAAACTCAATCACATAGAACAGCTTTGGCTGAGGAATGGTAACCAGTCGGAATAGAATAGAACCTTCAACGTACAACGTGAATGGTTGACACCCGCAGAGAAAGGAGAGGTTCCCCTCTGCTCCACTGAGCAGCATCAAGCAGAGTTCTCGTCATTTGAATGAAGGTCAAGCACATCTCTACCAAATCTGTAGAAGAGTGTGCTGTAGCATACTGCTTTATTTTGTTTTTGTCTTCTCTGGAGGCTGGCACTGGGACATCAACTCAGGGTCTGGGAGTTGTCCCTGAATCTTTTTTGCTTTTTTTTGTTGTTGTTGTTTTGTTTTGCTCAGGGCTACCACTTTCCCACTTGGGCTACAGCTCCATTTCTAGCTTTCTGGGGAGATTAATTGGAGATAAAAATCTCATGATGGGCCTGGGGAGGTGGCTCAGTAGTAGAGGGCTTGTCTTGCATGCCTGAGGCCCTGGGTTCAATGCCTCAGCACCACATAAGCTAAAAGAAAAGAGCCAGAACTGGCACTGTGGCTCAAGTGGTAGAGTGCTAGCCTTGAGCTGAAGAGCTGATTGACAGCGCCCAGGCCCAGAGTTCAGGTCCCACAACCGCTCCCTCCCCCCAAAAAAATCTCATGACGGACTTTCCTCCTAGGCTAGCTTCGAACCATGATCCTCAGATCTCAATTTCTTAAATGCTAGGATGACAGGTGTGAGCCACCAGTGCCCAGCTACAGGTGGAGGTTTTTGCAGGGGTAATTAAAGTTAACGATATCATGGACCTTCTTTTGCAGGTTGGCTTTGAACTTCGATCCTCAGATCACAGTCTTCTGATTAGCCAGGATTACAGGTGTGAGCCACCAGCACCAGGCTATGCTGAGTTTCTCAGCCCACTGCTGAACTTTTATAAGAAAATCTTCCCTATAGCTATGGGTCCAAATGACCTTTATAACATTTCCTAGTTTTGTAACTGTGCAATGTTTGCACAGGTCCAGCTGGTCTAATCTCACCAGAGATTGCTGAGCGAAATGTTGCCCAGAGCACCAGCCTCAGGTCTCTGCCAGTGTCATGGAGCTGAGCTCTTTTCTCACCTCTCCCTGACTTTGGAAGCAATGATTTACTTCCTGGCTACATTCAGCCTGACAGCTAGTATCTCATCACAATGCCAAACTTTGACCTCTCTGGAGGACACTGTCTCCTCCCAAGCCCAAAGATGGTATATTCAGAGGTCTGAGGATTCCTTCCTATGACATGTGAAATGAGAAATCTATCCCAGATGGAAACTTCCTGCTTTGAAAACTCGCCTTATTGGTGTTATTTAATTGGATGAGCAGTTGGCCCTATCTCTGCTGTTGGATGATTCTAGTGGTTCCAGGACAGGGGGTTGTGTTTTGTCAGTCAATCTGCATCAGAGGTTGGCCCGGTAAATTCCTTAGCTTCTTTGAACCTCTGTTTCCTATTCTACCAAGTGGGAGACGTTAATGCCAACAACTCAAAAGAATCCATTGAGAGAAGTTGTTGAAATCATCCTAAATTCTACTAAATAATGGCTGTTATGATCAATAAAGTTAAAATGATACACATTCTTTCTGGGAGAGGGGGTGAAATGTCAGACAGACAGGAAAATATCAATCTGCTTTTATTTCCCCTTTTGGCTGGAAGAATGGAGCAAGGCTTGCTGTAGTTAGAACCCTCAGGAGAATCTGGATCATGCTAAGCAGATGATCTCTTCAGGGATGCAGGCAGCAAACTCCACTGAGCCATTTGGGTGAGTGGAGATGAAGTTCCAGGAAATGTAGCACCCCCTTTCCCCTCCCCCCCCAAATCACCTTTTTGGCCTTTCAAATGTTGCGAAGTTGGAGGCATAGAAATGGAGGGACAAAGGGTGAACCAATGCTGTAACAGTACTCAATGGACACTTTTAAATGAACTAGCCAACTTACTGGTGGAGATGGGAAGGTAGGGAACACTGCAAAAGACCATGGGAAGGGGTGACCACTGGCCAAGAAGAACTGTCCTCATGACTTTATTTATGGAACTGTAACCCCTCTGTGCATCATCTTTATAATAACAAGGAATTTTTTTCTTTTTCTGGCAGTCATGGGACTTGAACTCCTGGCCTGGGCGCTGTCCCTCAACTCTTCAGCTCAAGTCTAGCGCTCTACCACTTGAGCTACAGCGCCACTTCTGGATTTCTGGTGGTTTATTGGAGATAGGAGTCTCACAGACTTTTCTGCCTGGGCTTTCTTTGAACCGAGATCCTCATATCTCAGCCCCCTGAGTAACTAGTATTACCGGAGTGAGCCACAAGCCCCCGGCTACAATGACATTTTTTAATGGTAGCAATTTTCAACTCCAGCTATCTGTTCCTCCAGATGCAGAATGAAACCATCTACTCTTTACATGATGACAACTAATTTGTGTGTGGTAGTGGGCACTGAAACTTGAACTCAGGGTTTCATGCTCTGCTTTAGATTTTTCTTAAAAAATCAAGATTGGTGCTCTACCAACTTGAGCCACACCTCTTCCTCTGGCATTTTTGCTGATAAATTGGAGATAAGAGCCTCTCCAATTGGTCTGCTCAGGCTGGCTTTGAACCTTGATCCTCAGATCTCAGCCTCTTGAGTAGCTGGGATGACATGTGTGAACCAGAGGCACTAGACCTGACAAACTAATTTGAAAGTCTAAAATCTTCTGTGAGTCAAGCAAAACCATCGGTGGGTAACAATCTGGGGGATCTATAGCACAATATAATTTCATCATAATATTGTCTCTTTTAAACACACACACACACACACACACACACACACACACACACACACACACACACATAAACACAAGCAACGGCAGAGATACCCATGTACCCAAACTTCCACAACCAGTTGGTATTTCTGTGGATGAAATAATCATGGAATTTTCTCCTTGATCTCTTTTCTACTCTACATTTGGCAATGGTCAAGGCTCCTACTCTAGTTGCCTATGTTCTGCATTTGTGTATTTTCTGTCCCGCTGAACTCATCAAGAATCATTTCCAATGCAGTCTTCTGCCCAGTGTTTACTGGCAGTAATCATAGTTCAAAGTGATACATGCAGCTCAATTCTAACACGTTGAGGGAGCGACAGGCATGGGGTGACCAAACAACTTCAGCCCCCAGGCAGGACAGAAACCCAGTCTGAGCAACAACCTTTTGCTGATGACCTCTTTCTAAACAGCAAAAGCATATGATCATGCTTCTCTGCTTATGAAAATAGTACTGTTTGGGACTAAAATACACTTTGAGGTAGTTAAATGAATACACTGTATTGAGCACTGTTAGAGGCAGGGCCTAGACGAGAGACTTCCCATGAGATATCTTTGCAATCACCAAGTGAGTTAAACATTATCTTTGTTCCCCTTAAGTAGACCAGAAAACTGAAGAACAGGAGTCGAGACAGAAGGAATAAGTCAGCCTGATGCAGAAACCAATGTGGTTCCCCATCCCACGTGTCTTCCATCTTTGGAGCAGCGAAAGAGACGTGTGGTCACATGATCACATGATCTTCTGGTCATGTAATCATGTGGTCTCCTTCCTGAAGATGTGGAGGAGAGATCAACAGAAAGCATCAGCTGACCTGTGCCATCTTTGTCTGTGAAACAAGATTAGGCAGGTGACCTATTCCAGGATTCAGGCAGCATGGATCCTGGAGCAAAATTCCATGGAAGGAATTTGGGGACTATATTTCTCAGTACTTGCCTCAGTCCTTGGTATTTCTTCATTTGACTCTCCTGGGAGTCTGGCCTCAAAGGGCATACCCAAATCCCCCCTATGGCAAGAAAGAAGGGCCAGCATTGGACTTGTGCTTATGATATTACAGGATTATGAAAGAATGAATGCATTAGGGGATGAATGAAATGATATAAACACTTGGTAAATTGGTTCCAACTCTCCAGTGACATTTGATATACATAAGCAAAGATTTCAAAGAGAAGCTTTTCCATTTTAAGCTTAACATAAAATCAGCAGAGCCAGGTGCCTGTGGCTCACCTCTGTCATTCTAATTACTCAGTAGGCTGAGATCTGAGGATCACAGTTCAAAAACAGCTTGGGTAGGGCAGCCTATGAGACCCTTCTTTTTAATTAACTACCAAAAGAATCCACCAGGGCTGGGAAGGTGGCTCAGTGGTAGAGTGCTTGCCTTGAATGCCTGAGGCCTTGGGTTCAATTCCTAAGCACAACATAAGCAAAAAGAAAAAAGCCAGAAAGTGGGGCTGTGGCTCAAGTGGTAGAGCGCTAGCTTTGAGCTGAGGTACATCACCCAGGCCCAGAGTTCAGGCCCCACGACCAGACCCTCCAAAAAAAATTAAACAAAAGAAACCACCAGATGTGGAGATGTGACTCAAGTGGTAGAGTACAGGCTTGAGCAAAAAATAATTCAGGGACAATGTCCAGGACTGGTACAAAAAGAAAAAGCAAGAAAACAAACAAAAAAACAACCAATAATAAGCAGAAAGCCCACAAGGGTGAAAACAAAGGTGGGGTGAATAAATCTTTTCAATGCTAACAAAGCAAATGTTCCCAGAGAAGGATAAATGAGTAGATAAACCTATTGGGAGCTTCTATTCTGGATGCTTGTGTCTCTGCAGAGAACAGAAATTTTAGAAAAAGAAAAAGCAAAGAAAGATGGAAAAGGAAGTAGGAGGCGGGCTTCACTCTGTAGCTTCACCTCTTCCTCTTCCTCCCTGTCACTCTAATGCCTTCCTCCAAGTCCATTAATCCCCAGGACCTAGGTTTGCTCAGATAAGGGATTTGCAGAGAAAGAACTCTCCCTATCTCTCCCCTGAAGAAGAAAAGTTCTTCCCACTTAACTCTCTGCCAGTGTTCCATATGTGATCTGCTTGACAAACAAAAATACACTGAATTTTTAAAAAGTGGCAGCCCAAACAGCTATCTGTTCAACCCCAGAGAATTTTTCTCAGCCAGGGCTGGTTTTCTAAATCCCTCTTATCAATGATTGGCTCAGCAATTGGCCAGGTGACCAATTTCTGGCCAATGAGGGAATGCATGGCATGTCAAGGGTGTAAAGGTGGAGGGGAGAAGTTTTCCGTCTCTGTGAAGCAGCGGCAGGCAATGTCTCCTAGAGCAAGGCCACCCATCTTATTCCCAAAGATGGACTTAATATGTTGAATAGATATGCCAAAATAAACCATGATGCATCCCCATCCAGCTACTCTCTGCATCTTACCTTGACACATCCCTCCTTCTGTACCTGCACATGGTATATATCTGATGTGGTATATGTTGTTTATTTAAATTCATTTGTGCCAGGGGGTTCTGTTCATGGTAGCCAGAAGCCTCCAAAGTGATGAAACAACTCCTTTCCCCTCCTGACCACATGGATTCACTCACTGGCCCTAAAAGTTTGGGCAGCTTGGCTATCACCAAACACTGTGAACAACAGAAATGGGACCAAAAAAAAGGAGGAAAGAGATAAAGCAGCATTGGGGGGAGGGGTGTGGCTATGCTCTGAGCCTCCCTCTCAAATTGAGAAAAAGGTGAGTCTTTCCAATTCTGTATTCCAAGACAAGTTCCACATAAGCCTCTAGCAGGGGACAAATCTTCAGCACAATGGACAGAGCTCTCTGAAGGAATGACTGAAGAGCTTCCAGCAGCTCTGCTGTACCCACTGAGTAGCCCCGGAGTCTGTGAATCACTGTCTCCACATGATTTCTTCTCTTACTCAGAGATGCAAAGGTTGAGGCAAGACTGGTCACGATTTTGCTTGAAATGTGTCCCCAAAGTGTCTGGTAGATACATTTTGTTTTTTCTACCTTAGGCCTGAGTAAATGAGCTGTGATTCGAGACCAGAGGTAGTAGCCGCATCAGACTGTTGGTGTGAGCTAGTGATAACCCTTGCATTGTTAAAGCAGCGTTCAAAAGAAGAGGAAGGAAGAAGAGTGGGTACAGAGATCCTAGGATCCACAAAGTCTAAGATGTTTCTTGTCTGTGCTTTTTGGTGGATTAACTTTGTTTGTCCTGAGTAATAGCCTAAAGTTCATCTGTCATAAGCAGTCATCAAAGATAAATAAAGCCAGGAGCCAGTGCCTCACATCTGTAATCCTAGCTACTCAGGAAGCTGAGATCTGAGGGTCGTAGAGCCAGCCTAGGCAGGAAAGTCCATGAGATTCTTATATTCCATAAACCACCAGAAAACCAGAAGTGGCACTGTGGTTCAAGTGGTAGAGCACTTGTCGTGAGCTGAAATGCTGAGGGACAGTGTTCAGGCCCAGAGTTCAAGCCCCACAACCGGCCAAAAAAAGAGATAAATAAAAGAGTCCTGTGTGCTGAAATGAAAGCAAAAATGTTCAGCAAAAATGGAGGAAGTCTACACACACCATGAGTGGCCTAATTACTGTTGTGTTAAAATACTGGGGGAGAAAGAATTTATTAGATTCCTGCAAATAAAATGTTGAAGTAAGCACTCAGGAATCTTAACAACGATCATCTCTGAGGTAAATGAGACGCCATGACATAGAGATTCAGAGAAAGCCTTGTTTTTTGTGCCAGTACTAGGATTTGAACTCAGGACCTTGCACTTGATCTTGGCTTTTTTGTTTCCTTCACTCAAAGTTGGCACTCTACCACTTGAGCCACAGGGCAACTTCATATTATGTAAACAATGCCTACTCTGTCTGTGGTGGAGGCTGTGTGACTCTGATAAATTCACACACCTTATCTGGGCCTCATGTACTTACTTGTAAGGTAAAATGATTGCCTGGATCAGGTGTCCTAAATGATTGGGCCATCAAGTATTAAAATGGCTAGACAGGTCAAGAGGTCTGGAACTAGAGAGCTCTGGGCAAGTGCAAAGCAAGGTGTATACTCATTCATATGTATACACACATATGCACACACATGCATGCACGCACACACACACACACACACACACACACACACACACACAAACCAATTTCTCATAGTATACTACTGAAGACGTATAAGGATCAATATTGTCTGGAAATGTGACTTAATGGTAGAGTGCTTCCCTATCATGCATGAAGTCCTGGGTTCAATTCCTCAGTACCACATAAATAGAAAAAGCTGGAAGTGGTGCCATGGCTCAAGTGATAGCATGCTTGATCAAAAGAAGCTCATGGACAGTGTCCTAAGTTCAAGCCCCAAGACTGGCAAAAAAAGACTAATGTTATCAAAAAAACTGGTGTCCCAGAGGAGCCAGAAACACATATGAATTGTATGTGAAAATAGCTCATTTTATAGTCAGGCACCAGTTGCTCATGCCTGTAATCCTAGCTACTCAGGAGGCTGAGATCTGAGGATCATGATTCAAAACCATCCTAAAAACTCATGAGACTCTCATCTCCAATTAACCAAAAGGCTAGAAGTGGACTTGAGGCTCAAGTGATAGAGCAGAATCCCTGAGCACAAAAACTCAGGGACAGCACCCAAGCTCCAAGCTTAAGTTCCAGGAACAATTTGCTGGTACTAAATCAAACCCATCTAACAAGTCATCTACCTACAGGCTGCCTACCTACCTACCTCTTGCTAAAAAGTCATTGTAAGCTGGGCACTGGTGGCTCAGGCCTGTAATCCAAGCTACTCAGTAAACTGAGATCTGAGGCTCAAGGTTCAAAGCTAGCCTAGGGAAGAATATCTATGAGACTCTTATCTGCAATTTACACCAAAATGATGGGAGTGGAGCTATGGCTCATGTAGTAGAGTGCTATCCTAAAGATCAACATCCAGGCCCTGAGTTCAAGCCCCACTTATAGCACAAAAAAAAGTGATTGTGGATACTGGAAGTCCAAAGCATTGAAGCCCTGATGGAGATACAGAACTCCATCTTCCAGAAAGTTCTACTGAGCTTCCACTAGCCCCCTCCACCAAAAGCTCACATTTCCTTTTCCCACTGGTGTCTCTTCCTCCCCTAGCCAAATGAGAGCTGGCAGAAGACCCTTGGGATAAAAATTCTGAGCAAAGCCAAGCATGGGTGGATCACACCTTTAATCTGAGCTGAGATCTGATGATCATAGTTCAAAGCCCAGGTTAAAAAAAACGCCTGTTGGGGCTGGGAAGGTGGCTTAGTGGTAGAGCGCTTGCCTTGCATGCCTGAGGCCCTGGGTTCGATTCCTCAGCACCACATAAGCAAAAGGAAAAAAGCCAGAAGTGGCGCTGCAGCTCAAGTGGTAGAGCGTTCGCCTTGAGCTGAAGAGCTGAGGGACAGCGCCCAGGCCCAGAGTTCAAGCCCTACGACCGGACCCCCCCTCAAAAAAAAGCTTGTCATATGACCATATAAGATGATGCTAAGTGAAATGAACTCCCCCCACCCCAAGATAGGGAAACAAGAGGTTTTATCTTTCTTGCTGTTATTTTAATGTATGTATAATGTACTATGTGATTTTTTTGTTTCTTTTGTCTGTTCTTTCCCCATGGTATAACCCCTGGTTCTCTGATTGTAGTGCCCTGCATCTTGTATATACAATTTTCTAATTTGGGGAAGGGAAGAGAAATAACAAAATGCTGAAAGAAAGATACAGGTTGACACATTGTAACAATGAGATGTACAAGAAATTTGTTGAAGATGAAGTTTACAACTTCTGGTGGAGAGTGGGGAGGGAGGAGTGGGGAGGTAGGGAGGGAAGGGATGGTATGGGAAAAACAGAGGAGGAGATAACAATGCTTCCATGGGAAATGTACTCATTACCTTACTCATGTAACTGTAACCCTCTGTACAGTATCTTTACAAAACATATTAAATAAAAAAGTTTCATAATATATATTTGAAGATATATCTGTATATATACATAGCATATATATATATATATATATATATATATATATATATATATATATATATATATATATATATATATCTGAAAGTGGAGCATTGGCTCAAATGGTAAGGCACCAGCTGCAGATTTCCACCATTGAGGAGCTGTGAAAGGTGCAGGCCCTCTGTCTCACTGCTTCAGACTCAGCCTGTGTGTTTTTACTTCCCATACGTTTACCTTACCATAGGGTCAATGTGCTGGTGGAAGTGGTTTTGCAGGGCTGTGGAAACACCATTTCTACTTCACATGATTATAGAGATGAGGAGACCTCCTAAGAGCATGCACACTACCCTACCATTATTACCTGAAGAACTCAATGAATGCTTTGCACCCCTGAGAGGGAAGGCAAGGACTATAAAACTCACCCCACAGCTCAGCCATCAAGGTTATGGAACTGAGTGTTGGGTCACACAAAAACGTTGAGAATAGCCTGACTTCTGTACTCCTCACCTCCTCTCAGTATCCCCTAATAGCTCGATCCCTTCATAAAGAGAATTCCAACAAGTAAGAGCTAATTCAGACGTTAGAACCATGATTGCATCTATTTTTATTATTATTTTGTGCTTGTCCTGGGGCTTGAACTAGTATCCTGGGGCCTGGCTAGTATCCTTGGTCTTGTTTTCTTTTTGGTCTATTGTGGACCTTGAACTGAGGGACTGGATGCTGTCTCTTAGCTCTTTTTGCTCAAGGCTAGCACTCCACCACTTTGTGCCACAGCACCACTTCCAGTTTTGTGGTGGTTCATGAGTCTCATTGACTTTCTTACCAGGGCTGGCTTTGAACTGTAATCCTCAGATCTCAGACTTCTCAGTAGCTAGAATTACAAGCATAAGCCCCCAGGGCCTGGCTGACCAACAGAATTTTGAAGTCTCGAGTTCTGTCCATTTCATTTCCATATAGCTCACCTTAGTCTGGTGTCTAATTCCATGTGATTCCTGAGTGAAATACAAATTAGAATTCATAAACAAGCTTATGCTGTTTGAATGGGCATCACCAAATATAGCTCCATGCTATATATTTGGAAAGCTGTCTTCATGAATCTTTTTATCCTAATACTCAGAAATCACAATGGTGGCCTGGAAATAATACCAAGATACAGAGGACAAACTAACACTTTTGTTCACAGTGTCTTTAATTCTATTCAGGAGAAAGGGATCAAAATCCTAGAAAAAGTGGTCGCTTGTGGCTCACTTCTGTAACCCTAGCTACTCAGGAGGCTGAGATCTGAGGATCACGATTCAAAACCAGCCCAGGCTGGAAAGTCTGTGAGACTCTTGTCTCCAATAAACTACTAGAGAAACAGGAAGTGGTGCTGTGGCTCAAGTGGTAGAGCGCTAGCCTTGAGCTGAAAAGTACAAGGACAGCGCCCAAGCCCAGAGTTCAGGCCCCATGACTGCCAAAAAAAATCCTAGCCATCATCTCTTCTCCCTCTATCTAAAGTTCCTGGCATGTTTCCTGTTGCTCATATGATTTCACATGGAACTCCTTAATATACCTGTTTAGCACGCAGAATGTTTTATATCAGAGGTGCGGAAAGTGAGATCACTGTGATCTGAGCGTGCGCGCGCGCACACACACACACACACACACACACACACACACACACACACACACACACACACACGAGTTCACAGTTGAACACTTAATCCCCATCCTCTCAGTGTTAGAATGTGGTGACTTGGGGAGGTGTTTAGGCCAGGAGGGCTCTGATCTTGTGGAGAGATTAATGCTATCAGAAAGGAATCTAAGGGGAGTCTGACTGCTGGTGTCCATGTTCAGCAAGTGTCTGTCCCCATCCAAAGATGCTGTGTTCCAAGCACCATGTTGGAAGCCAACTGTAGCATCATCTGACAATTGAGCCTTTGACAGCTGGGCCATGAACTTGTCTCCATTTTCAAGGCAATAGAACACAAGTTTCTCTTGTTAATAAAGTGTCTAGCCTCTGGTATTTTGTTATAGTCATACCAATGGACTAAGATGACAAAGATGGGTCCCAGAGCCATGTGGTACACTGTGGTGGCTCTCCTAAATATCTAACAATGTGGAAGTGGGTTTGGAGCTTGATACAGGGCCCAAGCAAGAAGGGTTTAGAGATGAATGCCATGAGGAGTCTTGCTTTTTTGTAAAGGAAGCATTAGGCAATAGGTTTTGTGAGGATAAAATGGTAGGGAGGGAAAACAACTGTGTTCTCAGCAGTTGCAGTCAGGACTTAGAATCAGCTGAAATGGAGCCTCAGTTAGACATGCTGAGCAAAGTGTGAGAAAGAAACAAGAGGAAAGGCCAGCCTTGCTGTGACCTTGCAAAAATGCTGGGTGAATTCTGTCCCTCTCCTTAGATGCTATAGAAGGCAGAATGTGTGGGGTGATGCTCTGGAATTAAGCAGGAGAAATCTCTCCAGGCTGCAAAGGTTCGGGAACCTATGAGGCTTCTCTGAACAGCTTCTTGTAAAATGCAAGAAGAGACAAATTATCAAATGATCTGAAGCCCAGAATTTACACTCAGGAGGGACTGAGCATGGAAAGATCTGGAAAGTTCTGAGACTGTCCATGTAAAGAGTCAAAATAGCATGTTCAAGCTGAGCACTAGTGGCTCATACCTGTAATCCTAGTTACTCAGGGAGGCTGAGGTCTGAGGATCACGGTTCACTAGTGGCTCATACCTGTAATCCTAGCTACTCAGGGAGCCTGAGATATGATGATCATGGTTCAAAGCAAGACTGGGTATACAACTGGGTATACAACAAATGAGACTTTTATCTTCATCTAACCAGCCAAAAAGCAAAGCCAGAAATGGAGATGTGGCCCAAGTGTTAGAGCACCAGCCCTGAGCAAAAAGCTAAGCAAGAGCTAAAAGTCCTCAGTTCAAGTCCTAGTACCCATGCAAAGAGCCAAAAATGGAGGTGTGGCTCCAGTTGCAGAGCACCAGCCTTGAGCAAAATAGCTAAGTGAGAGCACAAAGTCTTGAGTTCAAACCCCAAGACCAGCATGCACACATGCATGCATACAAGTGTGCACATACACACACACACACATACACACACATAAACAAAGTGTGCTGAGGACAGAAAAGCAAAGTTGTGACCAAGTAATCATATGGAGATTAGCAAAGGATAGAAAGAAGCTTCTAGAAGGCATTTCAGAGATTTCTAGGGTTACCCATCCCCTCACAGGTCCAGAGTACCTGTGGGACCTACGGGGATCCTTGCCCAGAATTGTTCTAATTTCTGATCCCTACATTCTGCCGCAGCACTCCTCTGCCACACCCCCCAGCTGTGGCTCTGAGGGCCAAGATGTGCCTCAGGCCACCACAATGCAAGCCTTGTTTGTGTACTGTCCACATACAGTGAATTCCACAGGCAATCTGAAGGTGGGAGCTATGGGGGCATGGCTTCCTCCGGCCAGATTTCAAAGGATGCTTGCAAAAGCCTTGAAGACCAGTCAGGGTCCTACTTCAGGGACAGAGCTGCTATAGAGAGCAAGCTGTTGACACTGGAGTCTTATCAAGATCTCTGCTAGGACAATATTGAGAGGACTGATGGAAGACCAGGCTCCACACACACACACACACACACACACACACACACACACACACACACACACACACATACACACACACACAAGCACAGAGCTACAATGTACATCCTCAGCCTAAAGAAGTCATAGGCATGAAATTTCAGCATGAGCGGAACCTTGAGTATCACCTAGGAAAGTCTTCCTGAGGCCTTGAGTGTCCACGAAATGGAATCTCATTAAGATGACCCATCTCCAGCCTTGAGATTTAATGTTGCTTACTCTGTTGGATTTTGGAGACTTAATGGCTATTCCTTTCTTCTGTTCTATGTAGTCCTCTAGAAATGAGGATGTGCATTTTTTTTTGGGGGGGTCCAGTCATGGGGCCTGAACTCTGGACTTGTGTTCTGTCCCTCAGCTCTTCAGCTCAAGGCTAGTGCTCTACCACTTGAGCCACAGTGCAACTTCTGGGTTTTTTTCTTTTTGCTTAGGTGGTGCTGAGGTATCAAATCCAGGACCTCAGGCATGCAAGGCAAGCGCTCTACCACTAAGCCACCTTCCCAGCCCGAGGATGTTCATTCTATGTCAGTCTGCCATTGTATTTAAAACTATACATTAGGTTCTGCTGGCCTACAGCCTCAGAAGGAAGCGTGATTTAAAGCTGGTCTGTATGTGACTTAGGTCATACTGGGGATTTTAGACAAAGTTGATGCTGTAATAAGTGGCAAAGTTTACATTTTTGTGGGTGCAGCGATGGGGAATACTAGGATGAAGTTAATGTGTCTATTTTGTTTCTTGGGGGGGTTTTTGGTCATGGGGCTTGAACTCTAGGTCCAGACACTGTCCCTCAGCTCTTCAGCTCAAGGCAAGCGCTTTATCCAAGAGCTACTATAGAGAGCAGGCTGTGACAATGGAGTCTTATCAAGATCTCTGCTAGGACAATATTGAGAGGACTGAGAGGACTGATTGAAGACCAGGCTACACACACACACTCACACACACACACACACACACACACACACACACACACACACACACACACACATACACACAAGCACAAAGCTACAATGTACAGCCCCAACCTAAAGAAATCATAGGCATGAAATTTCAGCATGAGCAGAAACTTGAGCATCACCTAGGAAAGTCTTCCTGAGGCCTTAAGTGTCCACGAAATGGAATTTCATTAAGATGACCCATCTCCATCCTTGAGATTTAATGTTGCTTACTCTTTTGGATTTGGGAGACTTAATGGCTATTCCTTTCTTTTGTTCTATGTAGCCCTCTAGAAATGGGGATGTCCATTCTATGCCAATCCACCGTAGTGTTTTAGAACTATACATTGGGTTACACTGGCGTACAAACTCAGAAGGAAGCGTGATTTAAAGCTGGTCTATATTTGATTTAGGTCATACTGGGGATTTTAGACTTTAAAGTTAATGCTGGAATAAGTGACGAAGTTTACTTTTTTGTGGATGGAGGGATGGGGAATACTAGGATGAAGTTAATGTGTCTATTTTGTTTTCTTGGGTTTTTTTTGGTCATGGGACATGAACTCTAGGTCCAGACACTGTCCCTCAGCTCTTCAGCTCAAGGTAAGCACTTTATCACTTAAACCACAGCACCACTTCTGGTTTTCTGGTGGTTAATTGGAGATAAGAGTCTCATGGACTTTCCTGCCTGGGCTGGCTTTGAACCATGAACCTCAGATCTCATTCTGAGCAGCTAGGATTACAAGTGTGAGCCACTGGTGCCAGGTGAGTTAATGTGTTTTGCAAGTAGAAAAGACATGAGTTTAGGGGCATGAATGAGTGCCATTGTCTGAATGTCTGTCTTACAAAATATGTGTCTCCCTCGAATCCCTCCCTGGTGTGGGGGGAGGGGGCTCTCACCTGTTAGGAACCATTTGGCCATAAGGGCTGCCATTTTTAAGGGACTTGACAGAGTAGAAAGTTATATGCTTGACAAAGAGACAGTCTAAGATGGAGGATTCGTTATAGCACTTTATTGTCCAACATTGAAATTAATATTTTATGTATGTTTCACTTCATTTAGAGATATAATTGATTGCTGGGCACTAATATCTCATATATGTTATCCTAGCTACTCAAGAAGCTGAGACCTGAGGCTTGCTATCCAAAGCCAGTCTGGACAGAAAAGACTGTGCAATTCTTATCTCCAATTAATGAGTAAAAAAAAGGCCAGAAGTGAGGCTGTGGCTCAAGTGGTAGAGCACCAGCTTTATGAGTAAAAGATAAACGACGGTGCCCAGGTCCTGAGTTCAAGTCCCATAACTGGCACCAGGTATAAACAAATTTTAAAAATGTCTTAAATATATAGGAGAGAAGAAGGAGCCTGGGAAAAGCAAGAGGACAAGGCCAACGGGACTGGAGAAGAATATAGAGATTGCTAAGCATGAACTCCATTATTTGAATGGGCAAATGAACAGCCAGGAGATAGAGACAAGGTCACAGAGCTGATGGAGATTCTAGTCTAGCCCATGCTGTCTCCTGTCTCAGTACAAGTGCATTATGGTCAGTTATAGAGCAACCCTGCTGTGCTCAGGACAGGCAGCAAGCCCTACCTCTTCTGTGTACATGCAGACTTCCAGGTTGTGTAGGTTAAGAATCTGGACAGTAAAGTGGATTTTTAGTTCCTGGGTATCTCAAAAGGAACTCACCAAAGCTAAGTTTATTCCTACAGAAGAATGCACCATCAGTCAAAAAGTTGGCAAGCAACCACACAGAGCAGGCAGGCTGGCTGTTCCCTTTCTGTCCCTCATCCAGCAGGCACCACCCCTCTGCTCCCATTGGCTGAGCTCAGGCTCACAATGTGGAAAGGGATGCAGATGTAATTAAAATTCAAGGAGCTTCTCAGGTGCTCAGGAAAAGGAAGTTTGTAAGTAAAGTGTACTTAACAAGGGCCAAGCCACCTGGCCAAAGCAGGAACCCTTCAGAAAAACAATTCTCACCAGGCACTGGTGGCTCACACCTGTAATCCTAGCTACTCAGGAGGCTGAGATGTGAGGATCACAGTTCAAAGCCAGCCTGGGCTGGAAAGTACATGAGACTCTTTATCTCCAATAAACCACCAGAAAACCAGAAGTGGCGCTGTGGCTCAAGTGGTAGAGCTCTCACCTTGAGCTGAAAAGCTCAGAGACAGTGCCCAGGCTCAGAGTAAAAGACCCATAGTGGACAAAATGGAAAAAGAAAAGAAAATCTCTCAATATTAACAGGAATGAAGAAAACTCCTTTGATAGAAAAGACTTTTTCTCACATTAGTGCTAATAGCTCATGTCTCTAATCCTAGCCACTCAAGAGGCTGAGACTTGAGGATCAAGGTTGAAAACCAGCCAGGGCACACAAATCCATGGAAAATTTCTCGCCAATTAACCAGAAAAAGGTCAAAATTGGAGGGGTCAGTCGAATGGCGGGTAAAGCACTAGTCTGGAGCAAAACAAGCTAAGCAAGTGCATGAGGTCCAGAGTTCAAGCCTCATTGCCAGCATAAGCATATGTCTGTGTCTGCACATTTAATAGATCTTTGGAGGAGAGAAGGGTGAAGGGCAAAGTCTGACTTGCAAGTTGCCTGCTTCATGCTTTAACAAAGCCTGATCCTTGGTCCTATGTGTGTGGATATCCTTGAGCTGCAGGATGACGTGGGCCACAGTGGTGACCTGTGTGTACAGACATGTGGTGCATGCCATAGGAACTGCATTGTTTCTGCCCTTCTATGTGATGCCTCTGCATTTCCAAAGATCAGAAACAAAGGGAAGATGACTAGGAGCAGAGAGAGAGAGAGAAAGAGAGACAGAGAGAGGGGGGAGTGGGAGATGGAGAAGGAGAGAGAGAAAGAGAAAGAGCGAGCACTGCAGAAACAATGCCTGAGATGCAGAACATTAAAAGGCAAGTCATATAAACTGGCAAACCTGTACCACCACAGACATAAAACACCCACGCCTGCTATCATCCACAGCCATGTGCCCTGCCTGGCCGCATTGCTCCAAATTCTGCATCAGGCTGTTCTAGAGCCCATGTTATAATTCCTGGAGAGTGTGAACCCATCCTTAGCCAGAACCTGATTGCCTTCCTCCTCCTCCTCCTCCTCCCCTCTCTCCCCTGGCCACCCAGAGTGGGCCCCACCTGCTGAGATGAGAAGGAAAGAGGAAAGCAGCCTTGGTCTGTCACCTATATGGGTTTTCCAGACAGCAGGACAACAGCACTTGGAATTCCCTACCATCCATTTATCCTCTCTACCAACCCCCACCTCCCACCAGGGCCACATCCCATGTCACATGGCCCATGAGCTGCTCCTCCCAGGTGCACTGCTATTTCTTCGGTCCTGACCCTCCTACAGCTCCTTTCCCCAGCAGCTGCCACAACCAAGAAGCACCCAGAAGACCTGGTTTTACTTATCACTTAGTGACTCTTGTGAGCACCTTGCTGAGGGCTACATCTGCACTGCCTTCAGTAAGGTATGACAGGTACTATGGCTTCAGTACATTGACAATCAGGAAACCAAGACAGCTAGAAGGAGATCGAGGTGTGTAAGCGAATGGTCAGACTCTGTGCCCTTTTGTGCAGGTTTGCATTTTAAGCAGAATCACAATGATCTTCTTTGGGGAAAAATAAATAAATCAGTAAATAAATCTTATGGTGGAATTTTTAACTTATACTACTGAACTGACAAGGATCTATTGACCAAAGGACATTCTCTGGGCTCCATGAAAGCAATGCTAGGACCATCTGAGCCCCAGAAATTATCTACTTCATGCTGAATGGAGCCCCTGAACATCATCCTGCAAAAGTAAATTGGCCAAGATCCACTTGCTCTTACAGAAACCTTTCTGGCTCCATTCATGGGGGTTGCAAATCAGCCATCCATTGTGGATCTAGAAGGGTCTAGAAGGTCTCTATCACAGGAATGTTATGAAGTGAGGAGTGGACATGAGGTGGTGGAATGGAGGAGTGTGGAACAGGTGACATGAAGGGCAGGCAGGCTCAGAAACTGGCTGGATGTGTGTGTCACACTAAGTTAATGGCTTCACTCAATGAAACCTCTTTGCTCTCTCTGAAAAGTTGGGATTCATAATGGTCTCCTCCCTCTGGGGGAGTCATGAGCATTGAATGAACTAGTGACTGAGAGTATGAGAACACACTTTTGAAATTGTAAGTGATATGTATATATGTGTGTTTCTGAAGAGTATAGAATTATTAATTTTTTTGTCGGTCATGGGGCTTGAACTCTAGGCCTGGGTGCTGTCCCTCAGCTCTTCAGTTCAAGGCTAGCACTCTACCACTTGAGCCACAGCGCCACTCCGGGTTTTCTGGTGGTTAATTGGGGACAAGAGTCACAGACATTCTTGCTTTGGCTGGCTTCAAACTGTGATCCTCAGATCTCAGCCTCCTGAGTAGCTAGAATTATAGTGGTGCCTGGCAGAAAATAAGTTTGTTTGTTTAAGAAAAGCATTTGCTCCTTTAACCTAGAAATTCTACCACTAAGAAATCACCCTATAGAAAGAATCGCATGTACTTTCATTACTGAGTTACAACTGTGCTATTTCAGATCCTTTTTAAAAGGCAAAAAAATAAAACAACAAAAACTAACCTGGAAACATCATAAACTGTCCAACTAGATAAATATATCATGGAGCTAGCTGGGTGCCTGTGGCTCATGCCTGTTTTCTGAGCTACTCAGGAGGGTAAGAAGTAAGACTCGTAGCTCCAAGCTAGCCATGGCAGAAAAGTCCTTGAGACTTTTATCTCCAATTAATCACCAAAAAGCCAGAAGTAGAGCACGGGCTTGAGTTGTGCTATGCCAGCCTTGAGCAGAAAAGTCAAAGCAAAAACTCATTCTCTTAGTTCAAGTCCTATTACCAGCACACACACACATGCACACACATACATGAAAGAAAGACTCATGACCAGCAAAAAAAGAAGAAGAAGAAGAAGAAGAATCTCAGATTTGTCTGCCAGGGCTGGTTTTGAACCTTGATCCTCAGACCTCAGCTTCCTAAGTAACTGGGATTACAGGTGTGAGCCAGCAGCACCTGGCCTAAACATCCATCTTTCTTTTTTGTCAACCATAGTTCCACTTCCAGTTTTCTAGTGGTTAATTGGAGATAAGAGTCTCATAGATTTTCCTGCCTGGGCTGGTTTCTAACCACAATCCTCAGATTCTTAGTCTTCTGAGTAAATAGGATTATAGGTGGGAGCCACCATTGCCTAGCCTAAACTTGTTTTTGTTGTTGGTGGTGGTCATAGGGCTTGAACTCTGGGCCTGGACTCTGTCCCTGAGCTTTTCAGCTCAAGGCAAATTCTCTACCACTTGGGCAAGAGTGCCACTTCTAGCTTTTTGCTGATTAATTGGAGATAAGTGTCTCTTGGACTTTCCTTGCCTGGGGTGGCTTTGAATCATGATCCTCAGATCTCAGCCTCCTGAGCAACTAAGATTACAGGTGTGTGCCCTTCCTAACCATTTCTTAATATGGGTCTTGGTAAAAAAAATATTCAAAGCCAAGTATGGTGGTATGTGCTGGCAATCAGGAGAATCAGAAGTTCCAGGCCAGTCTGGGTTATATAGTGGGACACTGTTTCAAAATCAAAACAAACTAAGGAAAAGTATATAGGTGAAACTATTTTTGTAGCCATCTTTGGAAAATAAACCCAGCCACTTAGCAATGTGGGTTTCAGAGAAAGCACTAGTGATGGCAGCTTCAATTTGCTGTCTGAAGTGTCTGCCTGGCAAGGGGCTTGGATGGTGGTGGTCATGGTGGTGGTGGAGGTGGTGGTGGTGGTGGTGGTTGTGTGTGTGTGTGTGTGTGTGTGTGTGTGTGTGTGTGTGTGTGTGTGTGCGTGCATGTGTACATGCGCACACTCATGACTGTCCTGGGGCTTGAACAGAGTCTGGGTGCTGTCCCTGAGTTTTTTCACTCAAGGCTGTTACTCTACCACTTGAGCTCCATTTTGGCTTTTTAGTTAATTGGAAATGAGTGTCACAGACTTTTCTTCCTTGGCTGGCTTTGAACTTTGATCCTCAGATCTCAGTCTCCTGAGTAGCAAGGATTATAGATGGGAGCCACCAGGACTTGGCTTCCTCTCCTGTTCTTTGAAACAGGGTTTTGCTATGGAGTTCCAGGTGGCCTGGAACATGTAATTCTCTTGCCTCTGCCTTCTGACTGCTGGGATTACAGACACACACCACCTTGCCTGGCTCTCTGTTCAGGAAGACATTTGATAAGCCTTCCTTCCTTCCTTCCTTCCTTCCTTCCTTCCATCCTTCCTTCCTTCCTTCCTTCCTTCCTTCCTTCCTTCCTTCCTTCCTTCCATCCTTCCTTCCTTCCTTCCTTCCTTCCTTCCTTCTTTCCTGCCATCCTTCCTTCCTTCCTCCCTACCTTTCTTCCTTCCTAACTTTCTTCCTTCCCTCCATCTCCTTTAACTTGGGGCCTTGTGATCTTACTGAGCCTTTTTTCTCAAGGCTGGTGCTCTATCACTTGATCCACAGCTCTGCTTCCAGTAGTTTGCTGATTAATTGTGAAAAAGTGTCTTTCAGTTATTTTCTGCCTAAGCTGGCTTTGAACTGCGATCCTCAGATCTCAACCTCCTGATTAGTTAGGATTACAGGTGTGAGCCACCAGCATCTAGCCAATATTTTTCAATAATTCTCCAAGGACTTGGTTTGGAGGGCATTTCTTGACAAATGTCCTATCTCTGTCCCATGACCACAATAGCATAATGGTTGAAATACGTGGATTTTAAAAATTATTATTCTTTTTTATTCTTTTGCTTTTTTTTTTATATGCCCTCAGGCTTCGAGACAAGTACTGAGTGCTGTCTCCTCCAGGTGTCTTTTGTTCAAGGTGAGCATTCTACCACTTGAGCCACAGTGCCACTTCTGGCTTTTTTGTTGTTGTTGTTCAGTTTTAGGGCCCGAACTCTGGGTCTAGGCACTGTCCTTTGAGCTCTTCAGCTCAAGACTGGCACTCTACCACTTGAACCATAGCATTTTCTGCTTATGTGGTGCTGAAGAATTGAACCCAGGGCCTCAAGCACGCAAGGCAAAGCACTCTATCACCGAGCCACCGTCTCAGCCCCATAAGGAGTCTAGAAGTGGATTTTTTGTTGTTGGTGGTGGTGGTTGTGGGGCTTGAACTCTGGGCCTGGGCACTATGGCTCAGCTCAAGCTCAAGGCTAGCGCTCTTCCACTTCTAGCTTTTTTTGAGTAGTTTATCAGAGATAAGGTTCTCACAGATTTTCCTGACCAGGCTGCTTCAAACTGCAATCCTGAGATCTTAGCCTCCTGAATAGCTAGGATTGCAGGTATGAGCCATGGTGCCTATAAATTGTTTTATTATTATAAAGGTGATGTACAGTGGGGTCACAGTTATGTAAGTCAGGTAATGACTATATTTCTTTTTGGACACTGGCACCCAAGGAATATTTGTTTAAAAAATTCAACAATTTTCTGAATCTAAATTCTCCTTCCTTTCTTCTTAGCAGGCAAATCTTTGTCCTGCTCTTCATGCATTAGAAGTTAGTAAATTAGAAATAAATGCACAGCTGTGTGGCAGTAGGGACAGAGGAAGTTCAGAAGACAAGATAAACACGTCATCGAAACATCTGCTTAATCATCATCAACAACAACAGTAACCAAGCCTACACAATTGGATCAGTGATCTTAAAATGGATCACAGAATTAAAGGCAAACTAAAAATAAAATATAATCGAGTGCTGGTAGCTCACTCCTGTAATCCTAGCCACTGAGGAGGCTGAGAGCTGAGGATTGCAGTTCAAAGACAGCCTGGATTTTGGAGATAAGACTCTTATCTCCAATTTATCATAGTAAATGCTGGAGGTGGCACTGTGGCTCAAGTGTAGAGTGTTAGCCTTGCACAAAAGGAACTCATGGACAGCATTCAGGTCCAGTTCAAACCCTAGGATGAAATACATATTTCCAGAGACAAACATAAGGGAAAATCCTTGTAACTCTAGGAAAAACTTTTTTTTTATGATTCTTTTATTAATCTTATGTGGTACCAAGGAATCGAACCTAGGGCCTCATGCATGCTAGGCAAGCAATTTACCACTGAGCCACATTCCCTGCCCCTAGGAAAAACTTTTTGTTTTGCGGAGGTGGTCTT
>NW_027203377.1:0-81938 GCF_024711535.1 Dipodomys merriami
CTAAGCCTAAGCCTAACGCTAACCCTAACCCTCACACTCACCCTCACCCTAACCCTAATCCTAACACTAACCCTAACCCTAACCCTAACCCACACCCTAACCCTCCCACTAACCCTAACTCTAAACCTAAACCTCACCCTCAACCTAACCCTAACTCTAACCATAACCCCAAACCTAAACCTCAGCCTAAGCCTAACCCTGATGCTCACCCTCAACCTCACTGTACCCATAATATGAACCCTAACCCTAAAAATAACACTAATCCTAACCTTAACCATAACTCTCACCCTAACACTAACCCTCACCCTAACACTTTCCTTCAACCTAAAACTAACCCTAATCCTAACACTAACGCTCACACTAACACTAACCATCACCTTAAGCCTAAACCTCAACCTAACCCTATCCCTAACCCTGACCCTAACCCTAGCCCTCACCCTAACACTACCCTTCATCCTCACCCTAAACCTCACACTAACCCTAACACTAATACTCAATCTAACCCTCACACTCACCCTAACCCTAACCCTAATCCTCACCCTAACCTTCACCCTAACCCTAATCCTCACCTTTACCCTTACTGTCACCCTCACCCTAACCCTCATCCTAACCCTGACCCTCATCCTAACCCTCAGCCTAACTGTAACTTTAACCATCACGCTGACCATAACCCTCAACCTCACCCTCACCTTCAGCCTAAACCTAAGCCTAAGCCTAACCCTAAAACTCACCCTCAACGTAGCCTTCACCCTAACCTGAATCCTAACCCTAAACCTCATACTAACACTAACCCTAACCCTAACCCTAACACTAACACTAATCCTCACACTCAACCTAACCCTAATCCTCACCCTCATGCTCGGCCTAAGCCTAAGCCTAAACCTAAGCTTAAGCCTAACCCTACCCCTCACACTAACTGTCACCCTAACCCTAACACTAACACTAACGCTAACTCTAACCCTAAACCTCACCCTCACCCTAACCCTAACTCTAACCCTAACCCTAAACATAAACCTCACCCTAAACCTAACCCTAAACCTCACCCTCACTGTAACCATAACCCTAACCCTAACAATAACCCTAAACAAAACCCTAACCCTCATTTTAACCATAACCCTCACCCTAACCCTAACCCTCATCCTAACACGTACCCTCACCCTAACACTAACCCTAACCCTAACACTAATCCTCACACTAACCCTAAACATCATCCTAACCTTAAACCTCACCCTAACCCTAACCCTCACACTAGCCCTAGCCCTCACCATAACCCTAATCCTAACCCTAACCCTAACACTAACCCTAAACCTAACCCTAACCCTAACCATCACACTAAACCTAATCCTCATCCCCACCCTCACCCTCAGCCTAACCCTAAGCCTAAGCCTAATCCTAACCCTAAACCTCACAATCACCCTCACCATAACCCTAATCCTAAATCTAACCCTAACTCTAACACTAAACCTCAAACTAACCCTCACCCTAACCCTAAACCTAACACTAACCCTAACCCTAGCCCTCACCCTAACCCTCCACATAAACCTAACTCTAACCCTAAACCTCACGCTCACCCTAAATCTAAACCTAACCCTAAACCTCACCCTCATCCTCACCCTCTAACCCTAACCCTAACCCTAAAAATAACACTAACCCTAAACCTAACCCAAACCCTCACCCTCACCGTAACCCTAAACCTAACCCAAGCCCTCACCCTAACCGTAATCCTAACCCTAACCCTTACCCTCAGCCTCATCCTCACTGTAAACTTAACCTTAACCATAACACTAACAATAACCCTAATCCTAACCCTAATCCTAACCGTCACCCTCACCCTAACCCTAACCTTAACTCTCACCCGAACCCTAACCCTCAACTTCACAGTAACCCTAACCCTAAACCTCACCCTCATCCTCACCCTCAGCCTAACCCTAAGTCTAAGCTTAACCCTAACCCTAACCCTCACACACACCCTCACCCTAACCCTAATCCTAACACTAACCCTAACCCTAACCCTCACCCTAACTCTCCCCCTAACTCTAACTCTAAACCTTAAACCGCACCCTCACCCAAACACTAACTGTAACCCTAACCCTAAACCTAAACCTCACCCTAACCCTAACCCTAAACCTCACCCTCACCTTAACAGTAACCATAACCCTAAACATAACAATAACCCTAACCCTAACATTAACCATAACCCTCACCCTAACCCTAACCCTCAACTTTACCCTTGCTGTCACCATCACCCTAACCCTCACCCTAAACCTAAGCCTCATCCTAACCCTCATCCTAACCGTAACCCAAACCATCACCCTAACACTAACCCTCAACCTGACCCTCGCCCTCAGACTAACACTAAGACTAACTCTAACCCTAACCCTCACCCTAACACTTACTGTCACCCTAACACTTACCCTAACCGTAACACTAACCCTCACGCTAAACCTAACACTCACCCTAACCCTAACTCTAACCCTCACCTTCACCCTAGCCCTCACCCTAACCCTAACCCTCATCCTCACGCTAAACCTCACACTAACCCTAAAACTAATCCTCAACCGAAACCACACCCTCACCCTAACCCTAACAATCACCTTCACCTTAACCCAATCCTCACATTTACCCTAATCCTCACTCTCAGCCTAACCCTCAACTTTACCCTTACTGTCACCCTCACCCTAAACCTCACACTAACCTTAAACCTCATCCTAAGCCTCACCCTGACCATAAACCTAAGCATCACCCTAACCTAAACCTCACCCATACCCTAAACCTAACACTAAACCTCACACTAATGCTCACACTAACACTGAGTCTAACCCTAAACCTCACCCTCACCCTCAACCTCAGCCTAATCCTAAGGCTAACACTAACCCTAATCCTCACACTCAACCTCACCCTAACCCTAACCCTCACCCTCACCCTCACGGTAACAGTAACCATAACCCTAAGCATAACAATTACACTAACCCTAACACTAACCATAACCCTCAACCTAACACTAACCCGTACCCTAACACTTACCCTTACCGTAAAAACTAACCCTAATCCTAACACTAACCCTCATACTAACCCTAGCCATCAACTTAACCCTAACCCTCAATCTAACTCTATCTCTAACCCTCACCCTCAACCTAGCCCTCACCCTAAACCTAACCCTCATCCTTACCCTATAACTCACACTAACCCTAACACTAATCCTCACACAAACCCTCACCCTATCCCTAACCCTCAACTTTACCCTTAACTCTAACCCTCACCCTAAACCTAACCCTCATCCTAACCCTCATCCTAACCGTAACCCAAACTATGACCCTAACACTAACCCTCAACTTGACCCTCACCCTCAGAATAACACTAAGCCTAACCCTAACCCTAACCATCACCCTCACCCTAGCCCTCACCCTAAACCTAAACCAAACCCTAACCCTCATCCTAACCCTAACCCTAACAATAACCCAAACCCTAACCCTAACCCTCACCCTAACACTTACTGTCACCCTAACACTAACCCTAACCGTAACACTAACCCTCACACTAACCCTAACCATCACGCTAACCCTAACACTCACCCTAACCCTAACCCTAACCCTCACCCTCACACTAGCCCTCACCCTAACCTTAACCCTCATCCTCACGCTAAACCTCACACTAACCCTAAAACTAATCTTCCACCTAAACCACACCCTCACCCTAACCCTAACACTCACCTTCACCCTAACCCAATCCTCACTTTTACCCTAATCCTCACTCTCAGCCTAACCCTCAACTTTACGCTTACTGTCACCCTCACCCTAAACCTCACACTAACCCTAACCCTCATCCTAACCCTCACCCTGACCGTAAACCTAAGCATCACCCTAACCATAAACCTCACCCACACACTAAACCTAACACTAAACCTCACACTACTGCTCACACTAACACTAAGTCTAAACCTAAACCTCACCCTCAACCTAACCCTAACTCTCACCCTCAACCTAACCCTAACCCTCACCCTCACCCTCACCCTCAGCCTAATCCTAAGCCTAACCCTAACCCTAATCCTCACACTCACCCTCACCCTAACCTCAATCCTAATCCTAACCATAAACATAACCCTCAAACTAAACCTAACACTCACAATAACCCTAAGCCTAACACAAACCCTAACCCTAACCCTCACCCTAACCCTAAATCTACCAGTAAACCTCACCCTCACCCTAACCCAAACACTAAACCTCACCCTAACCCTAACCCTAAACCTCACCCTCACACTAGCCCTAACCCTAATCCTAACCCTATCCCTCATCCTAACTCTCACCCTAACCTTAATTTTAACCCTCAACCTAAACCTAACCCTCACCCTCAACCTCACCCTCAGCCTAAACATAAGCCTAACCCTAAACCTAACCCTAACCCACACACTCACCCTCAACCTAACCCTAATCCTAACCCTAACCCTAACTCTAACTCTAACCCTCACACTAACCCTCACCCTAACCCTAACCTAACACTAACCCTAAAACTAACCCTCACACTAATCCTCACCCTAAGTCTAAATCTAACACTAAACCTCACCCTCACATTAACCCTAACTCTAACCCTAATCCTAACCCTAAACCTCACACTCACCCTAACCCTAAATCTAACCCTCACCCTAACCCTAACCCTCACCCTCACCCTCAACCTCAGCCTAACCCTAAGCCTAAGCCTAACGCTAACCCTAACCCTCACACTCACCCTCACCCTAACCCTAATCCTAACACTAACCCTAACCCTAACCCTAACCCACACCCTAACCCTCCCACTAACCCTAACTCTAAACCTAAACCTCACCCTCAACCTAACCCTAACTCTAACCATAACCCCAAACCTAAACCTCAGCCTAAGCCTAACCCTGATGCTCACCCTCAACCTCACTGTACCCATAATATGAACCCTAACCCTAAAAATAACACTAATCCTAACCTTAACCATAACTCTCACCCTAACACTAACCCTCACCCTAACACTTTCCTTCAACCTAAAACTAACCCTAATCCTAACACTAACGCTCACACTAACACTAACCATCACCTTAAGCCTAAACCTCAACCTAACCCTATCCCTAACCCTGACCCTAACCCTAGCCCTCACCCTAACACTACCCTTCATCCTCACCCTAAACCTCACACTAACCCTAACACTAATACTCAATCTAACCCTCACACTCACCCTAACCCTAACCCTAATCCTCACCCTAACCTTCACCCTAACCCTAATCCTCACCTTTACCCTTACTGTCACCCTCACCCTAACCCTCATCCTAACCCTGACCCTCATCCTAACCCTCAGCCTAACTGTAACTTTAACCATCACGCTGACCATAACCCTCAACCTCACCCTCACCTTCAGCCTAAACCTAAGCCTAAGCCTAACCCTAAAACTCACCCTCAACGTAGCCTTCACCCTAACCTGAATCCTAACCCTAAACCTCATACTAACACTAACCCTAACCCTAACCCTAACACTAACACTAATCCTCACACTCAACCTAACCCTAATCCTCACCCTCATGCTCGGCCTAAGCCTAAGCCTAAACCTAAGCTTAAGCCTAACCCTACCCCTCACACTAACTGTCACCCTAACCCTAACACTAACACTAACGCTAACTCTAACCCTAAACCTCACCCTCACCCTAACCCTAACTCTAACCCTAACCCTAAACATAAACCTCACCCTAAACCTAACCCTAAACCTCACCCTCACTGTAACCATAACCCTAACCCTAACAATAACCCTAAACAAAACCCTAACCCTCATTTTAACCATAACCCTCACCCTAACCCTAACCCTCATCCTAACACGTACCCTCACCCTAACACTAACCCTAACCCTAACACTAATCCTCACACTAACCCTAAACATCATCCTAACCTTAAACCTCACCCTAACCCTAACCCTCACACTAGCCCTAGCCCTCACCATAACCCTAATCCTAACCCTAACCCTAACACTAACCCTAAACCTAACCCTAACCCTAACCATCACACTAAACCTAATCCTCATCCCCACCCTCACCCTCAGCCTAACCCTAAGCCTAAGCCTAATCCTAACCCTAAACCTCACAATCACCCTCACCATAACCCTAATCCTAAATCTAACCCTAACTCTAACACTAAACCTCAAACTAACCCTCACCCTAACCCTAAACCTAACACTAACCCTAACCCTAGCCCTCACCCTAACCCTCCACATAAACCTAACTCTAACCCTAAACCTCACGCTCACCCTAAATCTAAACCTAACCCTAAACCTCACCCTCATCCTCACCCTCTAACCCTAACCCTAACCCTAAAAATAACACTAACCCTAAACCTAACCCAAACCCTCACCCTCACCGTAACCCTAAACCTAACCCAAGCCCTCACCCTAACCGTAATCCTAACCCTAACCCTTACCCTCAGCCTCATCCTCACTGTAAACTTAACCTTAACCATAACACTAACAATAACCCTAATCCTAACCCTAATCCTAACCGTCACCCTCACCCTAACCCTAACCTTAACTCTCACCCGAACCCTAACCCTCAACTTCACAGTAACCCTAACCCTAAACCTCACCCTCATCCTCACCCTCAGCCTAACCCTAAGTCTAAGCTTAACCCTAACCCTAACCCTCACACACACCCTCACCCTAACCCTAATCCTAACACTAACCCTAACCCTAACCCTCACCCTAACTCTCCCCCTAACTCTAACTCTAAACCTTAAACCGCACCCTCACCCAAACACTAACTGTAACCCTAACCCTAAACCTAAACCTCACCCTAACCCTAACCCTAAACCTCACCCTCACCTTAACAGTAACCATAACCCTAAACATAACAATAACCCTAACCCTAACATTAACCATAACCCTCACCCTAACCCTAACCCTCAACTTTACCCTTGCTGTCACCATCACCCTAACCCTCACCCTAAACCTAAGCCTCATCCTAACCCTCATCCTAACCGTAACCCAAACCATCACCCTAACACTAACCCTCAACCTGACCCTCGCCCTCAGACTAACACTAAGACTAACTCTAACCCTAACCCTCACCCTAACACTTACTGTCACCCTAACACTTACCCTAACCGTAACACTAACCCTCACGCTAAACCTAACACTCACCCTAACCCTAACTCTAACCCTCACCTTCACCCTAGCCCTCACCCTAACCCTAACCCTCATCCTCACGCTAAACCTCACACTAACCCTAAAACTAATCCTCAACCGAAACCACACCCTCACCCTAACCCTAACAATCACCTTCACCTTAACCCAATCCTCACATTTACCCTAATCCTCACTCTCAGCCTAACCCTCAACTTTACCCTTACTGTCACCCTCACCCTAAACCTCACACTAACCTTAAACCTCATCCTAAGCCTCACCCTGACCATAAACCTAAGCATCACCCTAACCTAAACCTCACCCATACCCTAAACCTAACACTAAACCTCACACTAATGCTCACACTAACACTGAGTCTAACCCTAAACCTCACCCTCACCCTCAACCTCAGCCTAATCCTAAGGCTAACACTAACCCTAATCCTCACACTCAACCTCACCCTAACCCTAACCCTCACCCTCACCCTCACGGTAACAGTAACCATAACCCTAAGCATAACAATTACACTAACCCTAACACTAACCATAACCCTCAACCTAACACTAACCCGTACCCTAACACTTACCCTTACCGTAAAAACTAACCCTAATCCTAACACTAACCCTCATACTAACCCTAGCCATCAACTTAACCCTAACCCTCAATCTAACTCTATCTCTAACCCTCACCCTCAACCTAGCCCTCACCCTAAACCTAACCCTCATCCTTACCCTATAACTCACACTAACCCTAACACTAATCCTCACACAAACCCTCACCCTATCCCTAACCCTCAACTTTACCCTTAACTCTAACCCTCACCCTAAACCTAACCCTCATCCTAACCCTCATCCTAACCGTAACCCAAACTATGACCCTAACACTAACCCTCAACTTGACCCTCACCCTCAGAATAACACTAAGCCTAACCCTAACCCTAACCATCACCCTCACCCTAGCCCTCACCCTAAACCTAAACCAAACCCTAACCCTCATCCTAACCCTAACCCTAACAATAACCCAAACCCTAACCCTAACCCTCACCCTAACACTTACTGTCACCCTAACACTAACCCTAACCGTAACACTAACCCTCACACTAACCCTAACCATCACGCTAACCCTAACACTCACCCTAACCCTAACCCTAACCCTCACCCTCACACTAGCCCTCACCCTAACCTTAACCCTCATCCTCACGCTAAACCTCACACTAACCCTAAAACTAATCTTCCACCTAAACCACACCCTCACCCTAACCCTAACACTCACCTTCACCCTAACCCAATCCTCACTTTTACCCTAATCCTCACTCTCAGCCTAACCCTCAACTTTACGCTTACTGTCACCCTCACCCTAAACCTCACACTAACCCTAACCCTCATCCTAACCCTCACCCTGACCGTAAACCTAAGCATCACCCTAACCATAAACCTCACCCACACACTAAACCTAACACTAAACCTCACACTACAGCTCACACTAACACTAAGTCTAAACCTAAACCTCACCCTCAACCTAACCCTAACTCTCACCCTCAACCTAACCCTAACCCTCACCCTCACCCTCACCCTCAGCCTAATCCTAAGCCTAACCCTAACCCTAATCCTCACACTCACCCTCACCCTAACCTCAATCCTAATCCTAACCATAAACATAACCCTCAAACTAAACCTAACACTCACAATAACCCTAAGCCTAACACAAACCCTAACCCTAAACCTCACCCTAACCCTAAATCTACCAGTAAACCTCACCCTCACCCTAACCCAAACACTAAACCTCACCCTAACCCTAACCCTAAACCTCACCCTCACACTAGCCCTAACCCTAATCCTAACCCTATCCCTCATCCTAACTCTCACCCTAACCTTAATTTTAACCCTCAACCTAAACCTAACCCTCACCCTCAACTTCACCCTCAGCCTAAACATAAGCCTAACCCTAAACCTAACCCTAACCCACACACTCACCCTCAACCTAACCCTAATCCTAACCCTAACCCTAACTCTAACTCTAACCCTCACACTAACCCTCACCCTAACCCTAACCTAACACTAACCCTAAACCTAACCCTCACACTAATCCTCACCCTAAGTCTAAATCTAACACTAAACCTCACCCTCACATTAACCCTAACTCTAACCCTAATCCTAACCCTAAACCTCACACTCACCCTAACCCTAAATCTAACCCTCACCCTAACCCTAACCCTCACCCTCACCCTCAACCTCAGCCTAACCCTAAGCCTAAGCCTAACGCTAACCCTAACCCTCACACTCACCCTCACCCTAACCCTAATCCTAACACTAACCCTAACCCTAACCCTAACCCACACCCTAACCCTCCCACTAACCCTAACTCTAAACCTAAACCTCACCCTCAACCTAACCCTAACTCTAACCATAACCCCAAACCTAAACCTCAGCCTAAGCCTAACCCTGATGCTCACCCTCAACCTCACTGTACCCATAATATGAACCCTAACCCTAAAAATAACACTAATCCTAACCTTAACCATAACTCTCACCCTAACACTAACCCTCACCCTAACACTTTCCTTCAACCTAAAACTAACCCTAATCCTAACACTAACGCTCACACTAACACTAACCATCACCTTAAGCCTAAACCTCAACCTAACCCTATCCCTAACCCTGACCCTAACCCTAGCCCTCACCCTAACACTACCCTTCATCCTCACCCTAAACCTCACACTAACCCTAACACTAATACTCAATCTAACCCTCACACTCACCCTAACCCTAACCCTAATCCTCACCCTAACCTTCACCCTAACCCTAATCCTCACCTTTACCCTTACTGTCACCCTCACCCTAACCCTCATCCTAACCCTGACCCTCATCCTAACCCTCAGCCTAACTGTAACTTTAACCATCACGCTGACCATAACCCTCAACCTCACCCTCACCTTCAGCCTAAACCTAAGCCTAAGCCTAACCCTAAAACTCACCCTCAACGTAGCCTTCACCCTAACCTGAATCCTAACCCTAAACCTCATACTAACACTAACCCTAACCCTAACCCTAACACTAACACTAATCCTCACACTCAACCTAACCCTAATCCTCACCCTCATGCTCGGCCTAAGCCTAAGCCTAAACCTAAGCTTAAGCCTAACCCTACCCCTCACACTAACTGTCACCCTAACCCTAACACTAACACTAACGCTAACTCTAACCCTAAACCTCACCCTCACCCTAACCCTAACTCTAACCCTAACCCTAAACATAAACCTCACCCTAAACCTAACCCTAAACCTCACCCTCACTGTAACCATAACCCTAACCCTAACAATAACCCTAAACAAAACCCTAACCCTCATTTTAACCATAACCCTCACCCTAAACCTAAACCTCAACCTGACACTAACCCTCACCCTAACACTAAACCTAACACTAACACTAATCCTCACCATAACCCTAACCGACACCCTAACCATAAACCTCACCCTAACCCTACCCTTCACCCTAGCCCTCACCCTAACCCTAACCCTCACCCTCACCCTAAACCTCAGACTAAACCTAAAACTAATCCTCAATCTTAACCTCACCCTCACCCTAACCCTAAACCTAACCCTCAACCTAAACCTAACCCTCAGCCTTACCATAATCCTCACTCTCAGCCTAACCTTCACTTTTACCCTTACCGTCACCCTGATTCTAACACTCACCCTAAACCTAACCCTCACCTGACTGTAACTCTAAGCATCACTGTAACCCTAAACCTCACCCTCACCCACAGCCTCAGCCTAAACCTAACCCTAAGCCTAAACCTAACCCTAACACTCACCCTCACCCTAGCCCTCAACCAAACCCTAATCCTAACCCTAACCCTAATCCTAACCCTAAATCTAACCATAACCCTAAACATCACCCTAAACCTAATCGTCATCCCCACCCTCACTCTCAGCCTAAGCCTAAGCCTAAGCCTAACCCTAACCCTAACCCTCACACTCACCCTCACCATAAGCCTAATCCTCAACCTAACCTTAAACCTAACCCTAAACCTCAACCTAACCCTCACCCTAACCCTAACCATAACACTTACCCTAAACCTTACTCTAACCCTAAATCTCACCCTCACCCTAAACCTAACCCTAACCCTAAACCTCACCCTCACCCTCACCCTCACCATAACTCTAACCATAACTCTAACAATAACACTAACCTTAACCCTAACCCTAACCGTAAACCTCACCCTAACCCTAACCCTAAACCTCAACCTCAACCTCACCCTCACTCTGAACTTAACCTTAACCATAACACTAACAATAACCCTAACCCTAATCCTAACCCTCACCCTCAAACTAACCCTAACTCTCACCCTAACCCTAAACCTCACCATCACAGTAACCCTAACCCTAACACTCACCCTCACCCTAAACCTAACCCTAATCTTAAACCTCGCCATAATGCTAACTCTAAACCTCACCCTGACCCTTGCCCTCATCCTAACCCTAAACCTAACTCTAAACCTCATCAAAACCCTCACCCTAACCCTAACCCTAACCTCAACCTAACCGTAACTCTCACCTTCAACCGTACCCTCAGCGTAACCGTATGCCTAAGCCTAACCCTAACCCTAACACTCACACTCACCCTCACCCTAATCCTAACACTAACCCTAACCCTAACCCTCACCCTAACCTTCCCCCTAATCCTAACTCTAAACCTAAACCTCACCCTCAACCTAACCCTAACTCTAATCATAACCCAAAACCTAAACCTCACCCTAACCCTAACCCTAACCCTCCCCCTCCCACTCACCGTAACCATAAACCTATCCCTAACCCTAAAATAACCCTAACCGTAATACTAATCCTAACCCTAACCATAACTCTCACCCTAACCCTAACGCTAACCCTAACATTTACCCTCACCCTAAAACTAACCCTAATCCGAACACTAACCCTCACCCTAACCCAAACCATCACCTTTACCCTAAACCTCAACCTAACCCTATCCCTAACCCTCACCCTCACCCTAGCCCTCACCCTAACCCTACACCTAATCCTCACCCTAAACCTCACACTAACCCTAACACTGATACTCAATCTAACCCTCACCCTCACCCTAACCCTAACCCTAATCCTCACCCTAACCCACAACTTAACTCTAGCCCTCACCTTTACCCTTACTGTCAGCCTTACCCTAAACTTAACCCTAACCCTCATCCTAACCCTCAGCCTAACAGTAACCCTAACCATCACCCTAAACCTAGCCCTCACCTTCACCTTCAGCTTCAGCCTAACCCTAAGCCTAAGCCTAAACCAATCACTAAACCTGACACTCACCATAGCCCTCACCCTAACATTAATCCTAACCCTAACCATCATCCTAACCCTAAACCTAACCATAAACTAAACCAGCACTCTAAACCTAATCCTCATCCCCACACTCACCCTCAGACTAACCCTAAGCCTAAGCCTAACCATAACCCTAAGGCTCAAACTCACCCTCACCCAAACCCTAATCCTAACACTAACCCTAAACCTAAACCTAAACCTCAACCTAACCCTCACCCTAAACCTAACACTAACCCTAACCCTCACCCTCACCTTACTCCTCACCCTAACCCTCACACCAAACCTAACCTTCACCCTCACCCAAACCCGAACCTTAACCCTCACCCTAAACCTACGCCTAAAGTTAACACTAAACCTCACATAACCCTAACACTAAAACTCACAATCACCCTAGCCCTCAACCTAACTCTAATTGTAACTCTAAACCTCATCCTAACCGTCACCCTAAACCTCATCCTAAGCCTAAACCTAATTTTAACCCTCAAACTAAACCTAACCCTGACCCTCACCATAACCCTAACACTAATCCTCAACCTAACCCTAAACCTAACCCGAGCCCTAAACCTCACCCTTACCCTAACCCTAAACCTCACCCTCACAATAGCCGTCACACTAAACCTAATCCTAAACCTAACCCTCATCCTAACCCTCAACCTCACACTCAGCCTAACCCTCAGCCTAACCCTAACACTAACCCGAACCCTAACCCTCACACTCACCCTCACCCAAACCCTAATCCTAAAACTAACCCTATCCCTCACCCTAAACCTCACCCTAAAACTCACCCTATCCCTAAACCTAATATTAAGCCTAACACTAACCCTCACACTAACCCTCACCTTAACACAAACTCTAACTCTAAACCTCACACTCACCCTAACCCTAACCCTCACCCTCACCCTCTCCCTCAGCCTATCCCTAAGCTTAAACCTAACCCAAACCCTAACAATCACACTCACCCTAACCCTAACACTCAGCCTTACCCTAAGACTAAGCCTAAGCCTAAACCTAACACTAACCCTCATCCTAACCATAACCCTCACCCTAACCCTAACACTCACACTAACCCTAACCCTAACCCTAACCCTCACCTTCACCCACAGCCTCACCCTAACCCTAACCCTCACCCTCACCCTAAATCAAACCCTAACCCTAAGCGTCACCCAAATCCTAACCCTCACACTCACCCTCAACCTAAACCTAATCCTAAAATTAACCCTATCCCTAACCCTAGCCCTCACACTAACCCTCAACCTAGTGCTCACCCTAAAACTTATCCTAACCCTAAACCTCAACCTAACCCTCACCCTAAGCCTAACGCTCACCCTAAATCTAATTCTAAGTCTCACCCTCATGCTAGGCCTAAGCCTAAGCCTAAGCCTAACCGTAACCCCCACCTAATGTTAACCTGAACACTAACCCTAACTCTAACACTAAACCTCACCCTAACCCTAATCCTAACTCTAAACCTCATCTTAACCCTAACCCTCACCCTCACCCCAGCCCTCACCCTAATCCTAACATTAATCCTCATCATAACCCTCACCCTAACCCTAACCCTAACCATTACCTTAACCCTATCCCTAACCCTCAACCTAATCCTAACCTTCACTCTCACCATAACATTATCCCTAAACATCACCCGAACCCTAAATTAACCCAAACCCTAAACCTCACTCTAACCCTAACCCCCACCCTTAACCTCATCCTCAGCCTAACACTAAGCCTAACCCTAAATCTAACCCTAACACACACACTCACCCTTACCCTATCCCTAAATCTGAACCTAAACCTACCCCAAAACCTCGACCTAACCGTCACAATCACCATAACATTAACACTAACCGAAAGCCTAACCATATCCCTCATCCTAACCCTAACCCTAATCCTAACCCTCACACTCACGGTAACCCTTACTCTAATCCTAATCCTAACCCTAAGCCTAACCCTCACCATCACCCTAACCCTCACCCTAACCCTAAATCTAACAATAACCCTAACCCAAACTCTCAAAATCAGCCTCAACCTAACCCTAACTCTAACCCTAAAAATGACTCTCAACCTAACCCTAACCCTAACCCTAACCCTTAACCTCACCCTAACCCTAACCCTAACCCTAATCCTCATCCTCACCCTAGCCCACACCCTCACCCTAATCCTAACCCTAACCCTCATCCTAACCCTCACCCTAACCCTAAACCTCACCGTCACCAAAACCCTTAACCTACCCCTCACCCTAACCCTAAATTTAACCCAAACCCTAACTCTCACCCTAATCCTAACACTAACCCTCACCCTAAGCTTAACACTCACACTCAGCCTCAGCCTCAGCCTCAGCCTAAGCCTAAGCCTAACCCTAACACTAACCCTTACACTCTCCCTAACCCTAACCCTAATCCTAATCCTAACCCTAACCCTCACCCTCACCTTATCCCTCACCTTAACCCTAACCCTAACACTAACCCGAAACCTAACCCTCACCCTAGCCTCACCCTAGCCCTAACTCTAACCCTAAATCTCACCCTCACCTTAACCCTAACGCTAAACCTCACCCTAACCATAACCATAAACCTCACCCTCAACCTAGCTCTCCCCCTAACCTTAACCTTCATCCTAATCCTTCCCCTAACCCTAACCTTAACCCTCTCTCTAACCCTAACTCTCACCCTCAGCCTCACCCTCAGCCTAAGCCTAAGCCTAATCCTAACCCTAACCATCACACTCACCCTAACCCTAAAACTAATCCTAAAGCTGACACTAACCCTAACCCTCACCCTCACTCAAACCCTCACTTTAACCCTAACCTAACATTAACCCTAACCCTAACCCACACCCACAGCCTCACCCTAACCCTAACTCTAACCATTAACGTCACCCTGACCCTAACCCTAACCTAACCCTAAACCCAACCCTAACCCTAAACCTAAGCATCACCCTCACCCTAGCCCTCACCCTAGCCGTAATCCTAACCCTAAAACTCATCCTAACCCTCCCCCTATACCTAAGCAAAACGCTCACTTAACCCTAACCTTCTCACCCTCAACCTCACCCTCAGCCTAACCCTAAGCCTAATCCTAAACCTACCCCTAACACACACACTCACCCTCAGCCTAAATCTAAGCCTAACCCTAAATATAACCCTAACCCACACACTCACCCTCACCCTAAACCTAAACTTAACCCTAACCCTAACCCTAAACTTCCCCCTAACTCTCACCCTAACACTAAACCTAACACTAACCCTAAACCTAACCCTCAACCTAACCCTCACCCTAAACCTGAGTCTAACCCTAAACCTCACCCTCACCCTAACCCTAACTCAAACCCTAACCCAAACCCTAAAACAAACCCTAACCCTAACACTAACCCTCACCCTCACCGTAACCGTAAATATAAACCTTACCCTAACAATAAACCTAACCCTAACCCAAACAATAACCCTAACTCTAACCCTCATCCTAACCATATCCTTCACCCTAACCCTCACCTTCACCCTAACACTTACCCTCAACCTAACTCTAACCCTAACCCTCACACTCACCCTAAACTTTACCCTAATCCTAATGCTAACCCTAAGCCTTACCCTCACACTCACCCTCACCCTAACCATAACCCTCAACCTAACCCTAAACTTCACCCTCACCATAACCCTTACCCTAACCCTCAACCTGATTCTAAACTAAACCTGAATCCTAACTCCCAACCTAACCCTAACCCTAACACTCACCCTAACCCTAACCCTCACCACACCCTCAACCTAACCCTAACACTAACCCTAACCCTAACCCTCAACCTAACTCTCACCCTAACCCTAACACTAATCCTAAACCTCAACTTCACCCTAAACCTAACGCTACCCCTAACCCAAACCCTAAACCTCACCCTAACGATAACCCTAATCCTCACCCTCAACCTCACAGTAACTGTAACCCTAAAACTAAACCTAACAATAACCCTAACCCTAATCCTAACCCTCACCCTAACCATAACCCTCACCCTAACCCAAACCCTCACCCTAACACTTACCCTCACCCAAACACTAACCCTAACCCTAACACTAAACCTAAACCTCAACCTAGCCCTCACCCTCACCCTAAGCCTAAAACTAACCCTAAGCCGAAACCTCACCCTCCCTCTTCCCATAACCCTATATCTAACCGTAAACCTCACCCTCACCCTAACCCTAACCTTAACCCTAAACACCACCCTAACCCTAAACCTAATCCTCACCCGTACTCTCAACTTCACCATATCTATAACCCTAACCCTAACAGTAACTCTAACCCTAACCCTAACCATCACCTTAAACATAATCCTCACCTCCACCCTCACCCTCAGCCTAAACCTAAGCCTAAGCCTAACCCTCACCCTAACCATCACACTCAACCTCACCTTAAACCTAAAACTAACCTTAAACATATCCCTAAAGCTCAACCTAACCCTCACCCTAAACCTAACCCTAACACTAACCCTAACCCTAAATCTCAACCTAACCCTCCCCCTAACCCTAACTCTAACCCTAAACCTCAACCTCACCCTAACCCTAACCCTCACCCTAACCCTAACACTAACCCTAACGCTAAACCTCACCCTAACATCCCCCTAACCCTAAACCTCACCCTCACCCTAACCCTAAACCTCACCCTCAACCTCACCCTCAGCCTAACCCTAAGCCTAACCCTAAACCTAACCCTAACACACACACTCACCCTCAGCCTAAATCTAAGCCTAACCCTAAATATAACCCTAACCCACACACTCACCCTCACCCTAAACCTAATACTAACCCTAACCCTAACCCTAAACTTCCCCCTAATTCTCACCCTAACACTAAACCTAACACTAACCCTAAACCTAACCCTCAACCTAACCCTCACCCTAACCCTGACTCTAACCCTAAACCTCACCCTCACCCTAACCCTAACTCAAACCCTAACCCAAACCCTAAAACAAACCCCAACCCTAACACTAACCCTCACCTTCACTGTAACCGTAAATATAAACCTTACCCTAACAATAAACCTAACCCTAACCCAAACAATAACCCTAACTCTAACCCTCATCCTAACCATATCATTCACCCGAACCCTCACCCTCACCCTAACACTTACCCTCAACCTAACCCTAACCCTAACCCTCACACTCACCCTAACCTTTACCCTAATCCTAATGCTAACCCTAAGCCTTACCCTCACACTCACCCTCACCCTAACCCTAACCCTAACCATAACCCTCAACCTAACCCTAAACTTCACCCTCACCATAACCCGTACCCTAACCCTCAACCTAATTCTAAACTAAACCTGAATCCTAACTCCCAACCTAACCCTAACCCTAACACTCACCCTAAACCTAACCCTCACCACACCCTCAACCTAACCCTAACACTAACCCTAACCCTAACCCTCAACCTAACTCTCACCCTAACCCTAACACTAACCTTAAACCTCACCTTCACCCTAAACCTAACGCTACCCCTAAACCAAACCCTAAACCTCACCCTAACGATAACCCTAATCCTCACCCTCAACCTCACAGTTACTGTAACCCTAAACCTAAACCTAACAATAACCCTAACCCTAATCCTAACCCTCACCCTAACCATAACCCTCACCCTAACCCAAACCCTCACCCTAACACTTACCCTCACCCAAACACAAACCCTAACCCTAACACTAAACCTAAACCTCAACCTAGCCCTCACCCTCACCCTAAGCCTAACACTAACCCTAAGCCTAAACCTCACCCTCCCTCTTCCCATAACCCTATATCTAACCGTAAACCTCACCCTCACCCTAACCCTAACCTTAACCCTAAACACCACCCTCACCCGTACTCTCAACTTCACCATATCTATAACCCTAACCCTAACAGTAACCCTAACCCTAACCCTAACCATCATCTTAAACATAATCCTCACCTCCACCCTCACCCTCAGCCTAACCCTAAGCCTAAGCCTAACCCTCACCCTAACCATCACACTCAACCTCACCCTAAACCTAAAACTAACCTTTACCATATCCCTAAAGCTCAACCTAACCCTCACCCTAAACCTTACCCTAACCCTAACCCTAAATCTCAACCTAACCCTCCCCCTAACCCTAACTTTAACCCTAAACCTCAACCTGACCCTAACCCTAACCCTCACCCTAACCCTAACACTAACCCTAACGCTAAACCTCACCCTAACATCTCCATAACCCTAACTCTAACCCTAAATCTCACCCTCACCCTAACACTAACCCTAACTTTAAACCTCACCCTAACCCTAACCCTCACCCTTACCCACCACCTCAAAGTAACTCTAACCATAACCCTAATAATAACACTAACCATAACCCTTACACTAACCCTAAACCTAACCATAACCCTCACCCTCAGCCTCACCATCACCGCAATCTTAACCCTAACCATAACACTAACAATAACTATAACCCTAAGCCTAACCCTAATCGTCATCCCCACCCTCATCCTCAGCCTAACCCTAAGCCTAACTATAACCCTAACACTAACGCTCACAGTAAGCCTAACCCTAACCCTAACCCTATACCTAAATCTAAACCTAAACCTAACACTAATCCTAAGCTTTACCCTCACCCTAATCCAAACCCGAACCCTCACCCTCACCCGAACCCTAAGCCTAAGCCTAAGCCTAACCCTAACCTTCACACTGACTCTACCCTAACCCTAATCCTAAACCTAACCATATATCTAAACATCACCCTAAACGTAACCCTCACCATAGCCCTCACCCTAACCTTAATCCTTACCCTAAACATCATCCTAACACTCACCCTAACCCTAAACCTAACCATCACCCTCATGCTCGGCCTAAGCCTAAGCCCAAGCCTAAGCCTAACCGTACACCTGACCCTCACCCTAACCCTAACCCTAACACTAACCCGAACTCTAAACCTAAACCTCACTCTCACCCTAAGCCTGACTCTACCCTAAACCTAAACCTAAACCTCATCCTACCCTAAACGTAACATTCACCCTCACCCTCACCGTAACCCTCACCCTAAACCTAACCCTCAACCTAACACTTACCCTCACCCTAACCCAAAACCTAAAACTAACACTGACCCTCACACTAAGCTAAACATTACCCTAACCCTAACACTAACCCTAATTCAAACCTAAACCGCACCCTAACCCTCACCCTCACCATAAACCTAAGGCTAACCCTAAACCTAAAACTAACCCTCACACTCAAAATAACCCTAACCCTAATCCTAATCCTAACCCTAACCCTAACCCTCACCCTCACCCTAAACCTCACCCTAACCTTAAACCTAAAACTAACCCTAACCCTAACCCTCACCCTCAGTCTCACACTAACACTAATTCTAACCCTAAACCTCACCCTCACCCTAACCCTAATGCTAAACCTAACCCTAAACCTAACCCAAACCCTAACCCTCCCCCTAACTCCCACCCTAACCCTAACACTAACACTAACCCTAACTCTAACCCTAACCCTAAAACTAAACCTCACCCTAACCCTAACCCTAACCCTCACCATAACCCTAAACCTCACCCTCACCCTCACTTTCAGCCTAACCCTAAGCCTAACCCTAACCCTAACCCTAACCCTCACACTAACCCTAACCCTAAACCTAAACCTAATCCTAACCCTAACCCTATCCCTCACCCTCACCCTAACCCTCACCGTAACCCTAACCCTAATATTAACCCTAACCCTAACCCTCACCTTCAACCTCACCCTCAGCCTAACCCTAAGCCTAACCCTAAACCTAACCCTAACACACACACTCACCCTTACTCTAACCCTAATCCTAACTCTAACACTAAGCATCCCCCTAACTCTCAACCTCACCCTAACCCTAAGACTAAGCCTAACCCTAACCCTAAACCTAACCCTCACTCTAACCCTAAATCTCACCCTCACCCTAACCCTAACTCTAACCCTAAACCAAACCCTAAAACTCACCCTAACCCTAACCATAACCGTAACCCTAACATTCACCCTAACCCTAACTCTAACCCTTATCCCCACAATCACCCTCAGACTAACCCTAAGCCAAAGACTAACCCTAAACCTAACCCTCACACTCACCCTCACCCTAAACCAAATCCTAATCCTAACCCTAACCCTAACCCTAAACCTCCCCCTAACTCTCACCCTCACCCTAACCCTAAGACGAAGCCTAACCCGAACCCTCAACCTAACCCTCACCCTAACCCTAACTCTAACCCTAAATCTCACCATCACCCTAACCCTAATTCTAACCCTAAACCAAACCCTAAACCTCACCCTAACCCTAACCCTAACCCTAACATTCACCCTAACCCTAACTATAACCTTAACCTCACCCTCACCCTATCCCTAACCCTAACCCAATGCTAAACATCACCCTAAACCTAAACATAACCCTAACACTTACCCTCACCCTAACACTAACACTAACACTAACACTAACACTCACACTAACGCTAACCATCCTGCAAAACCTAAACCTCACCCTAACCCTAACCCTAACCCTTAACTTCACCCTGGCCCTCACCCTAACCCTCACCCTCACACTAAACCTCACACTAACCCTAACACTAATCTTCAATCTAACCCTCACCCTCACCCTAAAACTAAACCGAACCCTCACCCTTACCATAACCCTCACCCTCGGCCTAACCCTGACCTTTTCTCTTACTGTCACTCTCATCCTAACCCTCACCTTAAACCAAACCCTCATCCTAAACCTCAACCTAACCATAACCCTAACCATCACACTAACCCTAACCCTCACCCTCACTATCCCTAAACCTCACACTCACACTAGCCCTTACCCTAACCGTAATCCTAACCGTAACCTTCATCCTAACCCTCAACCTAACAATAACCTGAAGCATCACTCTAAAACTTATCCTTATCCCCACCCTCACCCTCAGCCTAACCCTAAGCCAAAGACTAACCCTAACCCTATCCCTCACAGTCACCCTCACCCTAACCCTAATCCTAACCCTAACCCTAACCGTAACCCTAACCCTCCCCCTAACTCTCACCCTCACCCTAACCCTAAGACTAAGCCTAACCCTAACCCTCAACCTAACCCTCACCCTAACCCTAATTCTAACCCTAAATCTCACCCTCACCCTACCCCTAACTCTAACCCTAAACCAAACCCTAAACCTCACCCTAACCTTAACCCTAACCTTAACGCTAACATTCATCCTAACCCTAACTCTAAACCTAAACCTCACCCTCACCCTAACCCTAACACTAAGCCTAATGCTAAACGTCACCCTAAACTTAAACCTTACCCTGACACTTAACCTCACCCTAACACTAACACTGACACTAACCCTCACACTAACGCTAACCATCACCTTAAACCTAAACCTCACCCTAACACTAACCCTAACCCTCATCTTCACCCTGGCCCTCACACTGACCCTACCCCTCACTCTCACACTAAACCTCACACTAACCCTAAAACTAATCCTCAATCTAACTCGCACCCTCACCCTCAGCCTAACCCTCACCTTTAGTCTTACTGTCACCCTCATCCTAACCCTCACCTTAATCCAAACCCTCATCCTAAACGTGACCCTAACCATAACCTATCCATCACAATAACCCTAAACCTCACCCTCACCTTCAGCCTCAGCCTAACCTAAGCCGAGGCCTAAACCTATCCCTTAACCTCACACTCAGCCTAGCCCTCACCCTAACCCTAATCCTAACTCTAACGCTCATCCTAATCCTCAAACTAACGATAACCTGAACCACCACTCTAAACCTAATCCTTATCGCCACCCTCACCCTCAGCCTAACCTTAACCCAATCCCTCACCCTAGCACATACCCTAACCCTAATCCTAACCCTAACACTCACACTAACCCTCACTCTAACCCTAAACCTAACAAACCTAACCCTCAACCTTAATCTAACCCTCAATCTCACCCTCAGCCTCAGCCTAACCCTAAGGGTAACACTAACCCTAACCCTCACACTCACCTTCACCTTAACCCTAGTCCTAACCCTAACCCCAACCCTAAACCTAACACTAACCCTAACCCTAACCCTCAACATAACCCTAACCCTAACGCTAACACTCACCCTAGCACATACCCTAACCCTAATCCTAACCCTAACGCTTACCCTAACCCTCACTCTAAACCTAAACCTAACCCTAACCCTCACTCAAATGCTAACCTTCAACCTAACCCTACCCCTGACCCTCACACTAACCCTGAACCTCACCCTAACCCACACACTAACCCTAACTCTAACCCTAAACCTCACACTTGCCCTAACCCTAACACTAACCGTAACCCTAAAATTCACCCGACCCCTAACCCTAAACCTCACCCTCACCCTAAACCTCACCCTCACCCTAACACTAAACCTCACCCCCACACTAACCCTCACCCTAACCCTAACCCTAAACCTAACCCTCACCCTAACCATAACCCTCACCGTAACCCTAACACTCACACTAACCCTAACCCTAAACCTCACCCTCACCCTAAGTCTAACCCTCCCCCTTACCCTAAACCAAACCCTAACCTTAACTCTCACCCTAACCCTAAGCCTAACCCTAACCCTAACCCTAATCCTCACACTCACCCTCAACCTAAACTTAATCCTAAACCTAAACCTAACCCTCACAGTAACCCTCACCCTAGTGCTCACCCTAACCCTAATCCTAACCCTACACCACATCCTAACCCTAACCCTCACCGTCACCCTCACCCTCAGCCTAACACTAACATTAATCCTAATCCTAACTCTAAGCCTAACACTCACCCTTACCCTAAACCTCACCCAAACCTTAAATCTAAAAATAATCCTAACCCAAACCCTCACAATCAGCCTCACCCTAAACCTAACTCTAACCCTAAACCTCACTCTCACCCTAAACCTAACCCTAACCATAAACCTCACCATAACCCTAACCCTAAACCTCATCCTAACGCTAATACTAACCCTAATCCTCACCCTAACACTAACCCTAACCCTAACCATCACCCTCACAAAACCCTTACCGTACCCCTCACCCTAACCCTAAACTTAACACTAACCCTAACTCTCACCCTAACCCTATCCCTAAAACTCACCCTAAGCCTAACCCTCACTCTCAGCCTCAGCCTAAGCCTAAGCCTAACCCGAACAATAAACCTCACACTCACCCTAACTCTAATCCTAATCCTAATACTAATACTAACCCTAAGCCTAACCCTCACCCTCACCCTATCACTCATCTTAACACTAACCCTAAACCTAACCCTCACCCTCAGCCTCACCCTAACCCTAACTCTAACCCTAAATCTCACCCTCACTCTAACCCTAACCCTAAACCTCACCCTAATCATCATCATAAACCTCACCCTCACCCTAGCCCTCCCCCTAACACTAAACCTAACCCTAACCCTCATCCTAACCCTCCCCCTAATCCGAACCTTAACCCTCACCCTAACCCTAACCCTCACCCTCACCCTAACCCTAAACTTCACACTCACCCTCACCCTCAGCCTAAGCCTAAGCCTAACCCTAACCATACCCCTCACACTCACCCTAACCCTAACCCTAATCCTAATGCTGAACCTAACCCTAACCCTCACCCTCACCCTAACCCTCACCTTAATCCTAACCCTAACATTAAACCTAAACCTAACCCACACCCTCAGCCTCACACTAACCCTAACTCTAAATCTAAAGGTCACCCTGACCCTAACCTTAAACCTAACCCTAAACCTCACCCTAACCCTAAACCTAAACCTCAACATCACCCTAGCCCTCACCTTAACCCTAATCCTAACCATAAACCTCATCCTAAACCTCCCTCTAAACCTAAGCATAACCCTCACTTTAACCCTAGCGTTCTCACCCTCAACCTCACCCTCAGCCTAACCCTAAAACTAACCCTAAATCTAACCCTAACACACACACTCACCCTCAGCCTAACCCTAAGCCTAAGCCTAACCCTAACCTTATCCCTCCCCCTAACTCTCACCCTAACCCTAACCCTAACACTAACCCTAACCCTAACCCTCAACCTAACACTCAACCTAACTTTGACTCTAACCCTAAACCTCACCCTAACCCTAACCATAACTCTAACCTTAACCCAAACCCTAAACCTCACCTTAACCATAAACCAAATCCTCACCCTCACCTTAACCATAAATATAAACCTTACCCTAACAATAACACTAACCCTAACCCTAACAATAACCCTAACCCTAACCCTAACGCTCATCTTAACCATATCCATCACCCTGACCCTAACCCTCACCCTCACCCTCACCCTAACCCTAGCTATAAACCTAAACCTCACACTCACCCTAACCCTAACCCTAACAATAACCCTAAGCCTAACCCTAACCCTCACACTAACCCTCACCCTAACAATAACCCTAACCCTCACACTCACCCTCACCCTAACCCTAACCCTAACCATAACCCTAACCCTCAACCTAACCCTAACCCTAACCCTAACTCTACCCCTAAAACTCACCCTCACCCTAAACCTAACTCTAACCCTAACCCAAAGCCTAAACCTCACCCTAACCCTAAACCTAACCCTCAGCCTCACCCTCAGCGTAACTGTAACCCTAAACCTAACCCTAACAATAACCCTAACCCTAATCCTAACCCTCACCCTAACCATAACACTCACCCTAACCCAAACCCTCAACCTAACACTTACAATCACCCCAACACTAACCCTAACCCTAAAGCTAACCCTCACATTAACCCTAACCCTAACCCTAACCCTAAAACTCAAACTAACCCTGACCCTCACCCTAACCCTAACACTAACCCTAGCCCTAAATCTCACCCTCCCTCTCCCCCTAACCCTATATCTAACCATAAACCTCACCCTCACCCTAACCCTAAACTTAACCCTAAACACCACCCTAACCCTAAACCTAATCCTCACCCGCACCATCAACTTCAACATAATTGTAACCCTAACCCTAACAATAACACTAAACCTAAACCTAACCATCACCCTAAACCTAATCCTCACTCCTACCCTCACCATAAGCCTAACCCTAAACCTAAGCCTAACCCTCACCCTAACCCTCACAGTCACCCTCAACCTAACCCTAATCCTAACCCTAAACCTATCTCTAAACCTCAAACTAACCCTCACTATCACCCTAACCCTAACACTAACCCTAACCCTAAACCTCACCCTAACCCTCCCCCTAACCCTAATTCTAACCCTAAACCATACCCTCACCCTAACCCTCACCCTTGCCCACCACCTCACTATAACTCTAACCCTAACCCTAACAATAACACTAACTCTAACATTAACACTAACACTAACCCTCACCCTAAACCTAACCCTAACCCTCAACCTAAACCTAACCCTCACCCTCACCGTAACACTAACCCTAAACCTCACCCTAACCCTAAACCCAACCCTAATCCAAAACCTCACCATAATGCTAACCCTAAACCTCACCCTCACCCTTGCCCTCATCCTAACCCTAATCCTAACCCTAAACCTCATCTTAACCCTCACCCTAACAATAACCCTAACCCTCAACCTAACCCTAACCCTCAAGCTAATCATAACCCTCACCCTCACCCTCACCCTCAGCCTAATATTAAACCTAAGCCTACCCTAACCCTCACAATCACCCTCACCTTAACCCTAATCCTAACACTAACACTCACCCTAACCCTCACCCTAACCCTCCCACTAACCCTAACCCTAAACCTAAACCTCACCCTCTCCCTAACCCTAACTCTAAACCTGACCATAAACCTAAACCTCACCCTAACCCTAACCCTAACCATCACCCTCACCGTAACCGTAACCCTAACCCTAACAATAACCCTAACACTAACCCTAACAGTAACCCTAAATATAACCCTCACTCTAATGCTAAACCTCACCCTAAAACTCACCCTAATACTAACACGAACCTTCACACTAACCCTAACCATCACCTTAACCCTAAACCTCAACCTAACCCTATACCTAAACCTCAACCTCACCCTAGCCCTCACACTAACCCTAACCCTCATCCTCACCCTAAACCTCACACTAACCCTAACACTAATACTCAATCTAACCCTCACCCACAGCCTAACCCTAACCCTAATCCTCATCCTAACCCTCAACCTAAGCCTAACCCTCACCTTTACCCATAATGTCACCCTCCCCCTAACCCTCACCCTAACCCTAACCCACATTCTAACCCTCACCCTAACCGTAAACCTAACGATCACACTAACCCTAACCCTCATCCTCACCCTAGCCCTCACCCTAACCCTAATCCTAAACCTAACCCTCACCCTAACCCTAATCCTAACCCTAAACCTCATCCTAACACTCACCCAAACCCTAACCCTAACCTCACTCTTATGCTGGGCCTAAGCCTAAGCCTAAGCCTAAGCCTAACCGTACACCTGACCCTCACCCTAACCCGAACCCTAACACTAACCCTAACTCTAAACATAAACCTCACTCTCACCCTAACCCTAACTCTAACCCTAAACCTAAACTTAAACCTCATCCTAATCCTAATCCTAACCTTTAACCTCACCCTCAACGTAACCCTCACACTAACCCTAACCCTCACCCTAACACTTACCCTCACCTTAACCCAAACCCTAACACTAACACTGACCCTCACACTAACCTTAACCATCACCCTAACCCTAAAGCTAAACCTAACCTTAACCCTACCCCTCACCCTAGCCCTCACCCTAACCCTAACCCTCATCCTCCCCCTAAACCTCACCCTAACCCTAACACTAATCCTCAATCTAACCCTCACCCTCACTCTACACCTAACCATAAACCTCACCCTAACGCTAACCCTCACCCTTACAGTAACCCTCTCGCTCAGCCTAACCCTAACATGTACCCTTACCGTCACCCCCACCCTAACCCTCACCCTAACCCTAACACTAATCCTCAATCTAACCCTCACCCTCACTCTACCAATACCCTTAAGCTCACCCTAATGCTAACCCTCACCCTTACAGTCACTCTCACGCTCAGCCTAACCCTCACGTTTACCCTTACCATCACCCCCACCCTAACCCTCACCCTAACCCTAAACCTCATCCTCATGCTCGGCCTAAGCCTAAGCCTAATCCTAAGCCTAACTGTAAACCTGACCCTCGCCCTAATCCTAACCGTAACACTAACACTAACTCTAAACCTCAACCTCACCCTCACCCTCACCCTCAGCCTAAACCTAAGGCTCAACCTAAACTTAACACTAACCCTCACACTCACCCTAACACTCATCCTAACCCTAACCCTAACACTAACCCTAACCCTAATCCACACCCTCAGCCTCACCCTAACCCTAATTCTAACCCAAAACCTCAACCTCACCCTAACCCTAATGCTAAACCTAACCCTAACCCGAAACCTAAACCTCACCCTAACCCTAACCCTCACACTCATACTCAACGTAACCGTAGCCCTAAGCTTAACACTATCCATAACACTCACCCTAAACCTAACCCTCAACCTAACACTTAACCTCACCCTAACACAAATCCTAACCCTAACATTAACCCTCACCCTAACCCTAACGCTCACCCTAACCCTAAGCCTCACCCTAACCCTAAACCTAACAATAAACCTCACCTGCACCCTCATCCTAACCCTCACTTGCACCCTAACTCTAACCCTAAACCTCACCCTCACCCTCACCCTAACTCTAATCCTAAACCTAACCCTAAACCTCATGCTAACCCTAACCCTCACCCTCACCGTAACCCTAACTCTAAACTTAACATTCACCCTAAACCTAACCTTAACCCTCACCCTAACCATAACCCTCACCCTAACCCTAAGCCTCACCCTAACACTTACCCTCACCCTAACATTAACTCTAACTCTAACACTAACCCTCACAGTAACCCTAACTCTCACCCTAACCCTAAACCTCACCTTAACCCTAACCCTAACCCTCAGCCTCACCCTAGCCCTCACCCTAACCCTAATTCTAACCCTAACCCTCAACCTAAGCCTAACCCTCATCCTCACCATAAACCTCACACAAACCCCAACACTGATCCTCAATCTAACCCTCACCCTCACCCTAAACCTCACCCTAACCCTTACCCTAACCCTCACGCTAATCCTAACTCTCACACTTAAGGGAACACGCACCCTCAGCCTAACCCTCACCTTTATTCTTACCGTCACACTCATCCTAACCCTCACCCTAACACTAACCCTCACCCTAACACTAACCCTAACCCTAACACTAACCCTCACACTAACCCTAACCATCACCCTAACCCTAAACCTCACCCTAACACTAACCCTAACCCTAACACGAACACTAAACCTCACCCTAACCCTAACCCTCACACTCAAACTCAATGTAACCGTAACCCTAACCTTAACACTATCCATAACACTCACCCTAAACCTAACCCTCAACCGAACACTTAACCTCACCCTAACACTAACCCTAACCCTAAAACTAACCCTCACACTAACCCTAACACTCATCCTAAACCTAAACCTAATCCTAACCCTAAACCTAACCCTAAACCTTACCCTCACTCTAGCCCTCACCCTAACCCTAAACCTCACCCTCGCCCTTGCCCTCATCCTAACACTAATCCTAACCCAAAACCTCAACCTAATACTCACCCTCACCCTAACCCTAACACTAACCCTAACACTAACCCCCTAAACCAATATCTCACCCTAAAACTCACCCTCACCAAAACCCTTACCCTAAACCTTACCGTAAACCCCACACTAACCCTAACCCTAACCCTCACCCGCACCCTCCCCATCACCGGAACTCTAATCCTAACCCTAACAATACCACTAAGCCTAATCGGAACCATCAACTTAACCCTAATCCTCACCCCCACACTCAACCTCATCCTTACCCTAAGCCTAAGCCTATCCCTCATCCTAACCCACATACTCATCTCACCCTAACCCTAATCCTAAACCTAACCCTATCCCTAAACCTCAACCTAACCCTCACCCTCACCCTAACCCTAACACTAACTCTAACCCTAAATCTCACCCTAACCCTCCCCCTAACCCTAAACCTCCCCTCCCCCTCAACCTCATTGGAACGCTAACCCTAACCCTAACAATATCACTAACCCTAACCCTAACCCTAAACATAAACCTCACCCTCAGCTTCAACTTCACAGCAAACTTAACCCTAACCATAACACTAACAATAAACCTAACCCTAACCCTAACCCTATTCTGCACCCCCACCATCACCCTCACCCTCAGCCTAAGCCTAACCCTAACTCTAACCATCACCATAATCCTAACCCTAACCCTCAACCTAACCCTAATCCTTAGCCTCACCCTCACCCTCAATGAAACCCTAACCCTATCCCTAAGCTTAACCCTAACACTAAACCTCACACTCACCCTCATCCTAACCCTAATCCTAAACCTAACACAATCCATAAGCCTAACCCTCACCCTAAATCTCACCCTAACCCTCACCCTAACTCTTACCTTCACCCTAACACTAACCCTAACCCTACACTAACCATAAACTTCACCCTCACCCTATCCCTCACCCTAACCCTAAATCTACCCCTAAACCTCACCCTCACCTAACCCTAACTCTAACCCTAACCCTAACACTAAACCGCACCCTAACCCTAAACCTAACCATCACCCTCACTCTCACCGTAACCTTAAACCTAACCCTAACTCTAACAATTACATTAACCCTAACCCTAACCCTCACCCTAACCATAAACCTCACCCTAACCGTAATCCTCACCCTAGAACTTACACTCACCTTAACACTAACCCTAACCCTAACACTAAGCCTCAAACTAACCCTAACATTCACCCTACTCCTAAACCTCACCCTAACCCTAACCCTCACCCTCACCCTAGCCCTCACCCTAAACCAAATTCTAACCCTCACCCTCAACCTAAACCAGACCCTCATTCTCACCCTAAACCTCACACTCAACCTAACCTTAATACTCAATCTAACCCTCACCCTAACTCTAACCCTAACCCTTACCCTAACCCTAAACCTAACCCTAACCCTCAGCCTTATCTTAACCCTAACCCTCAGCTTAAACTTCACTTTTACCCTTATCATCATCCTCACCCTTACGCTCACCCTAACACTAAAACTCATCCTAACCCTCACCCTAAACTTAAACCTAAACATCACCCTAACCCTAAGCCTCACCCTCAACCGCACGCTCAGCCTAAACCTAAGCCTAATCCTAAGCCTTACCCTAAACCTCACTATCACACTAGCCCTCATCCTAACCCTAATCCTAACCATCACACTAACCCTAATCCTCACCCCACCCTCACCCTCAGCCTAACCCTAAGCCTAAGCCCCACCCTAACCCTAACCCTCATGTCACCGTAAAATTAACCCTCATCCTAACCCTCACGCTATCCCTAACCCTAACTCTAAACCTCACCCTAACCCTAACCCTCACCCTCCCCCTAGCCCTCACCTTAACTCTAATCCTAACGCTAATGCTCATCTTAACCATCACCCTAACCCTAACCCTAACCCTCACCATAACCCTATGCCTAACCGTCAACCTAACCCTAACACTCACTCTAACCCTAACCCTAAACCTCACCCTAACCCTAACTCTCACACTCACCCTCACCCTCAGCCTAACCCAAAGCCTAACCCTAAACCTAAGCCAAACCCTCAGACTTACCTGAAACCTTACCCTAATCCTAATCCTAACCCTAAGCCTTACCCTAAGCCTAACCCTAACCCTCATCCTAACCCTAAATCTAAAACTAACCCTAACACTAATCCTCACCCTCAGCCTCACCCTAACACTAAATCTAACCCTAAACCTCACCCTCACCCTAACCCTAACGCTTACCGTAACCCTAAACCTCACCCTAACCCTTACCCTAAACCTCACACACACAATAGCCCTCACTCTAACCCTAATCCTAAAACTAACCCTCATCCTAACTCTCACGTTAACCCTAACGCTAAACCTCATCCTCACCCTCACGCTAACCATAACCTTCAACCTAACCCTAAACCTCACCCTCACCATAACCTTTACCCTAACCCTCACCCTAACCCTAAACTTAACCCGAAGCCTAACCCTCACCCTAACCCTAACCCTCATCCTCAACCTCACCCTGAGCCTAAAACTAAGCCTAACCCTAAACCTAACCCTAACACACACACTCACCCTCACCCTAACCCTAATCGAACCCTAACCCTAACCCTAAACCTCCCCCTGACTCTCACCATAACCCTAACCCTAACATTAACCCTAACCCTAACCCTCAACCTACCACTCACCCTAAACCTAACTCTAACCCAAAACCTAAACCTCACCCTAACCCTAAACATAACCTTCACACTAACCCAAACCATCACCCTAACACTTACCCTGACCCTAATACTAATCCTAACCCTAACACTAACCCTCACACTAACCCTAAACCGAACTCTAAACCTCAATCTAACCCTCACCCTCAACCTAACCCTAACACTAACCCTAACACTAACCCTATACCTAACCCTCTCCTGAACCATATATCTAAACCTAAACCTCATCATCAAACTAACACTAACCCTAACTCTAACCCTAAACCCCATCCAAACCCTAACGCTAACCCTCACCCGCACCCTCACCCTCACAGGAACTCTAACCCTAACCATAACAATAACACTAACACTAACCCGAACCATCACCCTTACCCTAATCCTCACCCCCACCCTCACCCTCATCCTCACCCTAAACCTAAGCCTAACCTTCAACCTAACCCTTACACTCACCCTAACCCTAACCCTAACACTCACCCTAAACCTCACCCTAAACCTCACCCTTATCCTAACCCTCACCCTCACCTCAACCTCACCGTAACTCTAACCCTAAACCTAACATTACGACTAAACCTAACACTAAACCTAACCCAACCATAACCCTCACCCTCAGCCTCACCCTCACCACAAATTAACCCTAACCATAACACTAACAATAACCCTAAACCTAACCCTAACCGAAACCTAATCCTCACCCCCACCCTCACCCTCAGCCTAACCCTAATCTTAACCCTACCACTAAGCTGATCCCTCACTGCAACCCTAACCCTAACCCTCACCCTAACCCTAACCCTCACACTCACCTTCACCCTAAACCTAATCCTAAACATAACCCTATACCTTACCATAACCCTCACCCTAAGCCTCATCCTAGCCCTCACTCTAACCCTAATCCTAACCATAAACCTCATCCTAACCCTCACCCTAACCCTAAGATTAACACTCACACTAACCCTAACCATCACCCAAACCCTAAACCTTAACCTAAACCTAACCCTAAACCTCACCCTCACCCTAGCCCTCACCCTAACCCTATCAATCAACCTCACCCTAAACCTCACACTAACATTAACACTAATCCTCAATCTAACCCTCATCCTCACCCTACCTCTAACCCTAACTCTCACCCTAACCCTAACCCTCACCCTTATGATAACCCCCACCCTCAGCCTAACCCTCTCGTTTACCCGTACTGTCACCCCCACGCTAACCCTCACCCTAACCCTAACCCTCACCCTAACCCTCACCCTAACCCTGACTCTACACCTAAATTTCACCCTCACCTTAACCCTAACTCTAACCCTAACCCTAACACTAAATCTCACCATAATCCTAACGCTAACCCTCACCCGCACCCTCACTGTAACTGTAACCCTAACCCTAACTCTAACAATAACCTTAATCCTAAGCCTAACCCTCACTGTAACCCTAAGCCTAACACTAACACTAACCCTAAACCTAAACCTAACCCTAATCCTCAGCCCACCCTCACCATAACCAAAACCCTAAACCTAACCCACATCCTAACCATAATCCTAAACCTAACCTTATCCCTAACCCTAACGCCCACCCTAACCCTCACCCTAGCCCTCACCCTAACCCTAATCCTAACCCTAAACATCATTGTAACCCTCACCCTAAACCAAACCCTCACCCTCATGCTCGGCCTAAGCCTAAGCCGAACCCTAACCCTAACCATCACCCTAATGCTAACCCTAACACTAACCCAAAATCTAACCCTAAACCTTATTCTCACCCTAACCCTAAATCTAAACCTAAACCTCATCCTAATCCTTACGCTAATCCTACCCTTCACCCACACCTTAACCATAACCATAACCTGAACCCTAACCCTAACAATAACCCTAACCCTAACCCTAACCCTAACCCTAACCCGAAACCTCACCCTCAACATAACCTTAACCCTCAACCAAACCCTCACACTAAACCTAACCCTAACCCTAAAGCTCACCCTAACACAAACCCTAACCCTCAACCTCACTCTAGCCCTCACCCTAACCATAATGGTAACCCTAATTCTCCTCTTAACCCTCACCCTAAACCTAACACTAACTCACCCCCTAACCCTAACAGTAACCCTAACACTCAACCTAACCCTAACCCTCATGCTCACCGTAACCCTAACCCTAACCCTCACCCTAATCTTAAACTTAACCAGAACCCTAACTCTCACCCTAACCCTAACCCTAAACTTCACCCTAACCCTAACCCTCAACCTCACCCTCACCCTCACTAACCCTAACCCTAATCCTAATCCTAACCTTCACCCTCACCCTAAACTTTACCCTAATAATAATCATAAGGGTAAGTGTAACCCTCACGCTCACCCTAGCCCTCAACCTATCCCTAAATCTAACACTAACCCTAACCCTAACCCTCAAAATCAGCCTCACCCTAACCTTAACTCTAACCCTAACCCTAACCCTAAACCTCACCCCAACCCTAACCCTAAAACCTCACCCTCACTCTAGCCCTCACCCTAACCCTACTCCTAACTCTAAACCTCACCCTAACCCTAAATCTCCCCCTAACCCTCACCCTCACCTTCACCCTCTGCCTAATATTAAACCTAACCCTAACCCCAACCCTAATGCTAACACTAAGACTAACCCTCACCCTAACCCTAACCCTCACCCTCAACATAGCCCATAACCAAACCCTAAGCCTAAGCCTAAATTTCACGCTAACCCTCACTCTAACGCTAACGCCAACACTCACCTTAAACATAAACCTCACCCTCACCCTTACTCAATTCCTAACCCTAACCCTAACCCTAACCCTCCCCTGAACTCTCACCCTAACCCAACCTTAACATGAACACTAACCCTAACCCTCAACCTAACCCTCACCCTAACCCTAACACTAACCTAAACCTCACCCTCACCCTAAACTTTACTCTAAAACTAACCCAAACCCTAAACCTCACCCCAACCCTAACCCTAACCCTCATCCTCACCCTCACCGTAACCGTAACCCTAAACCTAACCCTAAGAATAACCTTAACCCTATTCCTAACCCTCACCCTAACACTTACCCTCACCCGAACACTAACCCTAACCAACACAATAACCCTCCCCTTAACCCTATATCTAACACTCAACCTCACACTCACCCTAACCCTAACCCTAAATCGCACACTAACCCTGACCCTAACCCTCACTCTCATGCTCAGCCTAAGCCTAAGCCTAAGCCTAAGTCTAACACTAACCCTAAAACTCACCCTAACCCCAACAATAACACTAAACCTAACTCCAACCCTAAACCTCACCCTCACCCTAACCCTTACACTAACCCTAACCCTAAACCTAAACCTCATCCTAAAACTAACCCTCACTCTCACCCTCATCGTAACCATAACCCTAACCCTAACCCTAAAAATAACCCGAACCCGAACCCTAACCCTCATCCTAACCATAACCTTCACCCTAAACCTAACCCTCACCCTAACACTTACCCTCATCCTAACACTAACCCTCCCCCTAGCACTAACCCTCACACTAACCCTAAGCATAACCCTAACGCTAAACCTCACCCTAATCCTAACCCTTACCCTCAACCTAGCCCACAACCTAACCCTAACCCTCATCTTCACCCTAAAGCTCACACTAACCCTAACACTAATCCTCAATCTAACCCTCACCCTCACACTAACCCTCACACTCACCCTCACCGTAAACCTAATCCTAAACATAAACCAAAACCTAACATTAAAACTCAATCTAACACTCACCCTAACCCTAACCCTAATACTAACCCTAACTCTAACGCTCACCCTAACCCTCCCCCTAACCCTAACTCTAACCTTAAACCTCACCCTAACCCTAACAATAACCGTAACCCTAACTCTAACCCTTACCCTAACCATAACACTCACCCTAACCATAACCCTCACCCTAACGCACTCACCCTTATCTTCACCCTCAGCCTCAGCCTAAACCTCACCTTTAGGCTTACCATCACACTCACCCGAACCCTCACCCTAACACTCACCCTAATCCTTCCCGTAAACCCCACCCTAACCCTAACCCTAACTGTGACCCGCACCCACACCCTCACGGTAACTCTAACCCTAAACCTATCAATAACACTAACCCTAACACAAACCATCACCATAACCCTAACCCTAACCCTCACCGTCATGCTCGGACTAAGCCTAAGCCTAACCCTAACCCTCACCCTAGCCCTAACCCTAACACTAACCCTAACTCTATCCCTAAACCTCACCCTCACCCTAACACTAATTCTAACCCTAAACCTAACCCTAAACTTCATCCTTACCCTAACTCTAACACTCACCCTAAACTTAAACTAAGCCTAAACTTAAGCCGAACATTAAGCCTAACCCTAACCCTCACACTCACCCTCACAATAAACCTAACCCTAACCTTCACCCTAAACCTATCCCTCACCCTCACCTTCACCCTCAGCCTAACCCTAAGCATAATCCTAACCCTAAACCTAACCTTCACACTCACCCCCACCCTAACCCTAATCCTAACCCTACCCCTACCCCTATCCCTTAACCTCAACCTAATCCTCACCCTAACCTTAACCCTAACACTAACCCTAACCTTAATCCAAGAACTAACCCTCCCCCTAACCCTAAATCTAACCATAAACCTCACCCCCACCCTAACCCTAATACTACCCCTAAACCTAAACCTCAACCTCAACCTAAACCTAACCCTGACCATCACCCTCACCTTAACTCTAATTCTAACCCTATCAATAACACTAATCCTAACCATAAACCTAACCCTAACCACAGCCCTAATCCTGATCTTAGCACACACCCTCACCCTAACCTAATCCTAAACCTAATCCTCATCATCACCCTAACCCTAACACTAATCCTACCGTTCAACCGAACCCTAACCCTAAACCTCACCGTAACCCTAAACTTAACCTGAACCCTAACTCACACCCTAACCCTAACCCTAACCCTCACCCTAACCCTAACCCTCACCCTCACCCTCACCCTCAGCCTAAGCTTAAGCCTAAGCCTAACCCTAAACCTAATCCTCACACTCACCCTAAGCCTAATCCTAATCCTAATCCTAACCCTAACCCGAAATAGGACACTCACCCTAACCCTCACCTTAACCCTAATTCTAACACTAACCCTAAACCTCACGCTCACCCTCACCCTAACCCCAACTCTAACCCTAAACCTCCCCCTCCCCTTAACCCTCACCTAACCCTAACCCTCACCCTCAACCTCAACCTCAGCCTAACCTTAAGCATAAACCTAAACCTAAAGCAAACATACACACTCACCCTCACTGTAACCCTAATCCTAACCCTATCCCTAACCCTAAACGTCCCCCTAAATCTCACCCTAAACATAACCCTAAAAATAACCCTAACCCTAACCCTCAACCTAACCCTCACCCTAACCGTAACTCTAACCATAAACCTCAACCTCACCCTAAACCTAACTCTAGCACTAACCCAAAGCCTAACCCTCACCCTAACCCAAACCCTAACCATCAACTTAACCCTAATCCTCCGCCCCACCCTCACCCTCAGCCTCACCTTAAGCCTAAGCCTAACCCTAACACTAAACCTCACACTCACCCTCACCCTAACCAATCCTAACCCTAACCCTTTACCTCAACCTAACCTTTACCTTAACACTAACCCTAACACTAACCCACGAACTAACCCTCCCCCTAACCCTAAATCTAACCCTAAACCTCACCCTCACCCTAACCCTAACCCTAAACCTCACCGTAAATCTAAACCTCACCCTGACCCTCACCCTCACCCTCACCGTAACTCTAACCATAACCTTAACAATAACACTAATGGTAACCCTAAACCTAACCCTAAACCTAACCCTAACCCTAATCTTAACACTCACCCTCAACCTAACCCTAATCCTAGCCCTAACCTTCACCCTCACCCTAAACCTGACCCTTATCGTTACCCTAACCCTCATCCAAAACCTCATCCTAACCCTAACTCTAAAACTAAACCTCACAATAACACTAACACTAAACCTCATCCTCACCCTAGCCCTCACCCTCACCCTAATCCTAACCCTAATCCTCATCCTAACCTCACCCTAACCCTCACCCTAACCCTAACCCTCAACCTAACCCTAACCCTCACGCTGACCGTAACTGTAACCCTAACTCTCATCCTAACCCTAAACTGAACCTGAACCCAAACTCTCACCCTAACTCTAACCCTAACCCTCACCCTTACCCTAACCCTCAACCTCACCCTCACACTCAGCCTAACCTAAGCCTAAAACTAACCCTAACCAAAACCATCACACTCACCCTATTACCCTAATCCTAATCCTAACAATAACCCTAACCCTCACCCTCACCCTAACCCTCACCTTAACCCTAACCCTAACACAAACCCTAACCATAACACTCACCCTCAGCCTCAACCTAAAACAAAATCTAAACCTAAATCTCACCCTCACCCTAACCCTAACCCTAAACCTCATCCTAACCCTAACCCTAAACCTCACCCTCACCCTCACCATAGCCCTCAACCTAACCCTAACCCTAATCCTAACCCTCATACTAACCCTCCCCCTAACCCTAAATCTAACCCTCATCTTAACCCTAACCCTCACCCTCAATATCACCCTCAGCCTAACCCTAAGCCTAACCCTAAAATTAACCCTAACATACACACTCACCCTCACCCTAACACTAATCCTAACCCTATCCCTAATCCTTACCCTCCACATAACTCTCACCCTAACCCTAACCCTAACACTCATCCTAACCTTCACCCTAACCCTAAATCTAACCCTAAACCTAAACCTCAACCTCACCTTAACCCTAATCCTAAACCTCACCCTCACCGTAACCATAACCCCAGCCCTAAACCTTACAATAACAATAACCCTAACCCTAACCCTCATCCTAACCATATCCTTCACCCTAAACCTAACCCTCACCCTAACACTTACCCTCACCCTAACCCGAACCCTAAACCTCACACTCACCCTAAACGTTACCCTAAGCCTAATCCTAACCCTAAGCCTAACCCTCACCCTCACCCTAACCCTCACCCTAACCATAACTCTAACACTAACCCTAACCCTAACGCTAGCTCTCAGATTCAACCTAACCCTAACTCTAACCCTAATCCAAACACTAAATCTCACACTAACCTTAGCCCTAACCCTCACACTCACCCTCACAGTAACCGTAACACTAAACCTAACCCTAACAATAACCCTAAAGCTAATGCTAACCCTCACCGTAACCATAACCCTCACCCTAACCCAAACACTCACCCTAACACTTACCCTCACCCAAACACTCACCCTAACACTTACCCTCACCCTAACACTAACCCTCACACTAACCCTAACCATAAACCTCAACCTAACCCTCACCCTCACCCAATCCCTAACACTAACCCTATTCCTAACCCTTACCCTAACCCTCCCCTAACCCTATATCTAACCCTAAACCTCACCCTAACCCTAACCCTAACCCTCAACCTAACCCTAAACCTAATTCTAACCCTCAACCTAACACTAACCCAGACACCAATGTAACCCTAACCCTAGCACTCACCCTAAACCTAACACACATCCTAACCCTAACCCTCACCGTCACCCTAACCCTAACATTAATCCTAACCCTAAACCTCACCCTATCCCTCAAACTAACCATAAATCTAACCCTAATCCTGACCCTCACCTTAACCGTAACCCTAACCCTAAACATCACCGTCACCCTAGCCTCCAACCTAACCCTAATCCTAACCTTAACCCTCATCCTAACCCTCACCCTAAACTTAAACCTAACCCTCACCCTAACCCTAACCCTCACCCTTAACCTCACACTTAGTCTAACCCTAAGCCTAATCCTAAACCTAACACTAACCAACACACTCACCCTCAATCTAACCCTAAAGCTAACCCTCACCCTAACCCTAAACCTCACCATCAACCTCACCCTTAGCCTAACCCTAAGCCTAACCCTAAACCTAACCCGAACCCACACACTCACCCTCAGCCTAACCCTAATCCTAACCCAAACCCTAACCCTAACCCTAACCCTCACCCTCACCCTAGTCTTCACCCTAACCCTAATCCTAACCCTAACCCAAACTCTAACCATAACCCTAACCCTAAACCTCACCGTAAACCTAACCCTATCCCTCACCCTCATTGTAAGGGTAACCCTAACCCTAACCCTAACAATAACCATAACCCTAAATCTAACCCTCACCCTAACCATAACACTCACCCTAACCCTAACCCTCACCCTAACACTTACACTCACCCTTATCTTAACCCTCAGCCTCAGCCTAATCCTCACCTTTAGCCTTACCATCACACTCACCCGAACCCTCACCCTAACACTCACCCTAACCCTAACCCTACCCGTAAACTTAACAGTACCCCTAAACCTAATCCTCACCGTAACCCTCACCCTAGCCCTCACCCTAAGCCTAATCCTAACCCTAAACCTCACCCTAACCCTAAACCTACTCCTAAACCTCAACCTCACCCTAAACCTAACTCTAACCCTAACACTAACACTAAACCTCACCCTAAGATAACCCTAACCATCACCCTAACCCTAACCCTCACCCTCAGCCCACCCTCAGCCTAACCCAAACCTAACCCTAAACCTATCCCTAACACAAACTTACCCTCACCCTAAACCTAAACCTCACACTAACCCTAACCCTAAACCTCACCCTCACCCTAGCGCTCACCCTAACCCTAATCCTAACCCTAACCTTCATCCTAACCCTCACACTTACACTAACCCTAACCCTCACCCTAATCCTAACCCTCCCCCTAACTCTCACCCTAACCCTAACCCTCAATCTAACCATAACCCTAACCCTTACTCTAACCCTAAGCCAAACCCTAAACTTCACCCTTACCCTAACTTTAACCCTCATCCTCACCCTCACCTTAACCCTAACCCTAAACCTAACCCTAACAGTAACCCTAACCCTATTCCAAACCCTCACCCTAACCATAACCCTCACCCTAACCCAAACCATCACCCTATCACTTACCCTCACTCTAACTCTAACCCTAAACCTAACACTAACCCTCACACTAATCGAAGACCTAACCCTAACGCTAACCCTAACAATAACCCTAAACATAACCCTAACCCTAAACCTCCCCCTCAACCTATACCTAACCCTCAACCTCAACCTCACCCTCACCCTAACCCTAACCCTAAACCCCACCCTAACCCTGACCCTAAACCTCACCCTCATGCTCAGCCTAAGCCTAAACCTAATCTTAACATTAACCCTAACCCTCACCATAACCCCAACACTAACACAAACCCTAATTCTAAACCTCACCCTCACCCTAAACCTAACTCTAACCCTAAACCTAAACCTAAGCCTCAATCTAACCGTAACCCTCACCCCCAACCACACCCTCACCGTAACCGTAACCGTCACCCTAAACCTAACAATAACCCTAACCCTAACCCTAACCCTCATCCTAACCATAAATTTCACACTAAACCTAACCTTCAACCTAACACTTACCCTCATCTTAACACAAACCCTGAACCTAACTCTAACTCTCACACTAACCTTAACCCTCACCCTAAACCTTAACCGCACCCTAACCCTAACCCTCACGCTCAAACTAGCCCTCAACCTAACGCTAACCCTTATCCTCACCCTAAACCTCACACTAACCCTAACACTAATCTTCAATCTAACCCTCACACTCACCCTAACCCTAAACCTCACCCTTACCCTAACCCTCACCCTCAGCCTAATCCTCATCCTTTACCCTTACCTTCAGCCTCAACCTAACCCTCAGCCTAACCCTAATCCTCATCCTAATCCTCACCCTAACGGTAACCCCAACCATCACCCTAATCCTAACCCTCACCCTCATCCTCAGCCTCAACCTAACCCTAAGCCTAAGCCTAACCCTAACCCAAACCCTCACACTCACCCTAACCCTAATCCTAAACCTAACCCTCATCCGAACCCTTAACCTAACCATAACCCTAACCATCTTTCTAAACCTAATCCTCATCCCCACCCATACCCTCAGCCTAACCCTAAGCCTAAGCCGAACCCTAACCCTAACCCTCACACTCACCCTCACCGTAAACCTAATCCTAAACCTAACACTAATCCTAGCATTATACCTCAACCTGACCCTCACCCTAACCCTAACCCTAACACTAACCCTAAACCTAACCCTCACCCTAACCCACCCCCTAACCATAAATCTAACCCTAAACAACACCCTCACCCTAACCATAACCCTAACCATAACCCTAACCCTTAACCTCACCCTAACCCTGATCCTAACCTTCACCCTCATCTTCACTCTCACTGTAACTCTAACCCTTTCCCTAATCCTAACCCTCACCCTCACCCTAACCCTAACCCTAACCCTAACTCTCACCCTCACCATAACCCTAACCCTAACCCTAAACCTCACCCTAACGCTAACTTAACCGTCACATTCACTCTAACCCTCACCCTAACCCGAATGCTAACCCTAAACCTGACCCTCACGCTCATGCTCGGCCTAAGCCTAAGCCTAAGACAAACACTGACCCTCACACTCACCCTCACCCTAACCCTAACTGTAACACTTACCCTAACCCTAACCCTCACACTAACCCTCACCCTAATGCTAACTCTAACCCTAAACCTCACCCTCACCCTAACCCTAACCTCACAGTCACCTCACCCTCTACCTAATATTAAACTTAAACCTAACCCCAACCCCCACCCTAACACTAAGACAAACCCTCAACCTAACCCTCACCCTAACCCTAACCCTAACCCTCACCCTCACCATAGCCCATAACCAAACCCTAAGCCTAAGCCTAACCCTCACCCTAACCCTCACTCGAACCCTAACCCCAATACTCACCTTAAACATAACCCTCACCCTCACCCTAACTCTATTCCTAATCCTAACCCTTCCTCTAACCCTCCCCTTAACTCTCACCCTAACCCTAAACTAAAAAGGAGCACTAACCCTAACCCTCACCCTAACCCTTACCCTAACCCGAAATGTAACCTAAACCACACCCTCACCCTAAACCTAACTCTAACACTAACCCAAACCCTAAACCTCACCCTAACCCTAACCCTAACCCTCATCCTCACCCTCAAGGTAACCGTAACCCTAAACCTAACCCTAAGAATAACCTTAACCCTATTCCTAACCCTCACACTAACACTTACCCTCATTCTCACACTAACCCTAACCCTCCCCCTAACCCTATATCTAACCCTCAACCTCACCCTCACCCTAAACCTAACCCTAAACCCCACCCTAACCCTAACCCTAACCCTCACCCTCATGCTCAGCCTAAGCCTAAACCTAAGCCTAATCCTAAAACTAACCTTAAACATCACCCTAACCCCAACAATAACACTAAACCTAACTCAAACCCTAACCATCACCCTAACCCTAACTCTAACCCTAACCCTAATCCTGAACCTCATCCTAACCCTAAACCTCAAACTCACCCTCACCCTCAAGCGTAACCCTAACCCTAACCCTAACAATAACCCTAACCCTAACCCTAATCCTCATCCTAAGGATAACCATCACCCTAACACTAACCCTCACCCTAACACTTACCCTCACCCTAACACTAACACTCACCTTAACACTAACCCTCACACTAACCCTAACCATCGTGCTAACCCTAACCCTCAACCTCACCCTAACCCTAACCCACACACTTACCATAACCCTCACCCTCAGCCTAACGATAACTTTTAACCTTACCGTCACCCTCACACTAACCCTCACCCTAACCCTAATCCTCATCCTAACCCTCACCCTAACGGGAATCCCAACCATCACCCTAATCCTACCCTCACCCTCACCCTCAGCCTCAGCCTAAACCTAAGCCTAAGCCTAAACCTAAACTTAACACTCACCCTCACCCAAGCACTCACCCTAAACCTCACCCTAACCTTTAACCTAACCCTAACCCTAACCATCTTTCTAAACCTAATCCTCATCCCCAACCATATCCTCAGCCTAACCCTAAGCCTAATCCGAACCCTAACCCTAACCCTCACACTCACCCTCACCGTAAACCTAATCCTAAACGTAACCCTAACCCTAATATTAAACCTCAATCTAATACTCAGCCTAACACTAACCCTAACCCTCCCCCTAACCCTAACTCTAACCCTGAACCTCACCATGACCCTAACCATAACCCTAACCCTAAACCTCACCCTAACCGTGATCCTTACCCTCACCCTCACCCTCACCCTCACTGTAACTCTAAACCTAACCCTAATCCTAATCCTAAACTTCACCCTGACCCGAACCCAAACTCTCACCCTTACCCTAACCTTCACCCTCACTGTAACCCTAACCATAAACCTCAAACTCACCCTAACCCTCACACTCACCCTCACAGTCAACCTAATCCTAAACATAACCCAAACCCTAGCATTAAACCTCAATCTAACACTCACCCTAACCCTAACCCTAACACTAACCCTAACTCTAACACTCACCATAACCCTCCCCCTAACCCTAACTCTAACCCTAAACCTCACCCTCACCCTAACCATAACCCAAACCCTAAACCTCACCCTAACCCTGATCCTTACCCTCACCCTCAGTGTAACTCTAACCCTAACCCTAACCCTCACCTTCACTGTAAACCTAACCCTAACCCTAAACCTCACCCTAACCCTAACAATAACCCTCACCCTCACTCTAGCACTCACCTTAAAACTAATTGTAACCTTAACCCTCATCCAAACCCTCACCTTAATCCTAACCCTAACTCTCAACCTAACCCTAAACCTAATTCTAACCCTCAACCTAACCCTAACACTGAACCCACCGTAACCCTAACCCTAACCATCACCCTAAACCTAACCCTCATCCTAAAACTAGCCCTCACCCTCACCCTAACCATAACACTAATCCTAACCCTAAACCTCACCCTATCCCTCACCCTAACCCTAACTCTAACCCTAAACCTGTCCCTCACGGTAAACCTAACCCTAACCCTCAACCTCACCCTAGCCCTCACCCTAACCCTAATCCTAACCTTAATCCTCATCCTACCCCTCACCCTAACCCTAAACCTAACACTCACCCTAGCCCTAACAGTCACCCCTAACCTCACCCTTAGTCTAACCCTAAGCCTAACCCTAAACCTAACCCTAACCCACGCACTCACCCTCACCCTAACCCTAATTCTAACCCTAACCCTAACCCTAAACCTCACCCGCACCCTCACCCTCACCCTCACTGTAACTCTAACCCTAACCCTATCAATAACACTAACCCTAACCCGAACCATCACCCTAACCCTAACCCTAACCCTCACCCTCATGTTCGGACTATGCCTAAGCCTAAGCCTAACCCTAACACTCACCCTAAACCTAACCCTAACACTGACCCTAACCCTAACCCTACAATTAATCTCACCATAACACTAATTCTAACCTTAACCCTAAACCTAAACCTCATCCTAAACTTAACCCTAAAACTCACCCTCACCCTCAGACTAAACCTAAGCCTAACATTAACCCTAACCCTAACACTCACACTCAACCTCACCCTAATCCTAACTCTACCCCTAAACCTCACCATCATCCTAACCCTAAACCTAACACTAAACCTTACCCTAACCCTAACTCTAACCCTCACCCTAAACCTAACCCTCACCCTCACCCTCAGCCTAAACATAAGGCTAACCCAAACCCTAAACCTAACCATCACACTCACTCTAACCCTAAACCTAATCCTAATCTTAACCCTAGCCCTAACCCTCACCCTCACCCTAACCTTCACCCTAACCCTAACACTAACCCTAAAGCTAACCCTCACACTCAGCCTCACCCTAACCCTAATTCTAACACTAAACCTCACCCACACCATAACCCTAACGCTAACGCTAACAATAACAACCCCCAACTGTCACCCTCACCCTAACAATAACACTAACCCTAACATTAAACCTCAATCTAACACTCACCCTAACCCTAACTCTTTCCCTAAACCTCACCCTCACCCTAACCCTCACTCTAACCCTAACTCAAACACTAAACATCACCCTAAACTTAACCCTAACCCTCACACTCACCCTCATTGTAACTGTAACCCTAAACCTAACCCTAACAATAACCCTAAAGCTAATCCTAACCCTCACCCTAACCATAACCCTCACCCTAAACAAAACCCTCACCCTAACACTTACCCTTACACTAACACTAACCCTAACCCTAACACTAACCCTCACACTAACCCTAACCCTAACCCTAAACCTAAACCTCAACCTAACCCTCACCCTCACCCTAACCCTAACAATAATCCTATTCCTAACCCTTGCCCTAACCCTCCGCCTAACCCTATATCTAAACCTAAACCTCACGCTAACCCAAACCCTATGCCTAAACATAACCCTAACCCTAACACTAACCCTAAACGTAAACCTAATCCACAGCCTCACCCTCACCTTAACCCAAAACTAACCCTAACCCACACCCTCACCCTCAGCCTGACCCTAATCCTAAGCCTAACCCTAACCCTAACCATCACCTTAAACCTAACCCCAACCCTAACCCAAAATCTGAACCAAACCCTAATCCTCAGCCTCACCCTCACCCTAACACAAACCCTAACCCTTACCCTCACCCTAACCCTAAGCCTAACCCTAAACCTAACCCTCACCCTCACCCTCACCCTAACTCTAATCCTAAACCTAACCCTATCCCTAAACCTAACACTCACATTAACCCTCAGCCTAGCTCTCACCCTAACACTAATCCTAACCCTAAACCTTATTCTAACCCTCACCCTAACCCTAACCCTCACCCTCATGCTCAGCCTAAGGCTAAGCCTAAGCCAAAGCCTAAGTCTAACCCTAACCCTCACACTAACCCTAAACCTAACACTAACCCTAAACCTAACCCTCACCCTCAGCCTCACCCTAACCCTAACTCAAATAATAAGCCTCCCCTCCCCCTAACCCTATCCGTCACGCTCATTGAAAAAGTAACCCTAACCCTAACAACAAACTTAACCATAACCCTCACCCTAACCATAAACCTCACCCTAACTCTATCCCTCACCCTAACACTTACTCTCACCCTAACACTAAAACTAACCCTAACACTAACCCTCACACTAACCCTAACCCTCAACCTAATCTAAACCACACCCCAACCCAAACCATCACCCTCACCCTAGTCCTCACCCTAAACCTAATTCTAACCCTCACCTTCACCCTAACCCTAACCCTCATCCTCACCCTAAACCTCACACTAACCCTAACCCTAAACCTCAATCTAGCCCTCACCCTAACCCTAACCCTAACCCTTCCCCTAACCTAAACTTAACCCTAACCCACAACCTTATCTTAACCCTCACCCTCAGCCTAAACCTCACCTTTACCCTTACGATCATCCTCACCCTAAACCTCCCCCTAACCATAAACCTTATCCTAACCCTCACCCTAACCATAAACCTAAACATCACCCTAACCCTAATCCTCACCCTCAACCTCAAACTCAGCCTAACCCTAAGCCTAAGCCTAACCCTTACCCTAACCCTCACCCTCTCCCTAGCCCTCACCCTAACCCTAATCCTAACCCTAACCCTCATCTTAACCGTCACCTAACCTTAAACCTAACCATCACCCTAACCCTAATCCTCACGCCCACACTCACCCTCAGCCTAAACCTAAGCCGAGGCCTAACCCTAAGCCTAACACTCACACTTATCCTCACCCTAACCCTAATCATAAACCTAACCCTAAACCTAAACCTTAACCTCAACCTAACCATCACCCTAACCTTAACCCTAACACTAAACCTAACCCTAACCCACGAACTAACCCTCCCCCTAAACCTAAATCTAACCATAAAACTCACCCTTACCCTAACCCTAATCCTACCCCTAACCAAACCTCACCCTAACCCTCACCCTCACTTGAACTCTAACTCTAACCCTAAAAATAACACTAATCCTAATCCTAAACCTAACCCTAACCCTAACCATAACCCTAATCCTAACACACACCCTCACCCTAAACCTAATCCTAAACATAACCCTAACCCTCACCCTCACCATAAACTTAACCCTCATCCAAACCCTCACCCTAACGCTAACCCTCACACTAAACCTAACACAAACCCACACCCTAACCCTAAACCTAACCCTAACCCTCAACCTAATCCTAGCCCTCACACTCAACATAACCCTAATCCTAACCCTCATCCAAACTCCAAACTTCACCCGAAACCTAACTCTCACCCTAACCCTAACCCTAACCCTCACCCTAACCCTCACCCTCACCCTCACCCTCACCCTCACCCTAACCCTAACCCTAACCCTAACCCTCACAATAACCATAACCCTTATCCTAATCTCAATCCTAACCCAAAGCCTAACCCTCACACTCACCCTAACCCTCATCCTAACACTAACTCTAACAAGAACTCTAACCCTAAACCTCAAAATCAGCCTCAACCTAACCCTAATTCTAACCCTCACAGTCACCCTCAACCTAACCCTCATCCTAACCCTAAACCTTAACCTCAATCTAACCCTCACCCTAACTTTAACCCTAACACTAACACTAACACTAACACTAACCCACGAACTAACCCTCCCCCTAACTGTAAATCTAACCTTAAACCTCACCCTCACCTTAAACCTAATCTTAACCCTAACCCTAATCCATAACCTAACCCTCACCCTAACCCTCACCCTCACCCTTACCCTGAGCATGAATCTAACCACAACCTTAACAATAACACTAATCCTAAACCTAAACCTAAACCTAAACCTAACCCTAACCCTAATCCTAAAACTCACCCTCACCCTAACCCTAATCCTAAACCTAACCCTCACCCGAACCCTAACCCTCACCTTCACCGTAACACTAACCCTCATCCAAACCCTTACCCTTACCCTAACCCTAACCCTAAACCTCACCCTATCCCTAACCCTAACCGTCACCCTCACTGTAACCGTAACCCTAAACCTAACCCTAACAATAACACTAACCCTAATACTAACCCTCATCCTAACCATAACACTCACCCTAACCCTAACCCTCACACTAACACTTACCCTCACCCTAACACTATCCGTCACACTAACCCTAACCCTAACCCTAACCCTAAACCTCAACCTAAACCTCACCCTCACACTAACCCTAACCCTAACCCTCACCCTAAACCTCCCTCTAACCCTATATCTAACCCTAAACCTCAACCTCACACTAACCCTAACCCTAACCCTAACCCTCACCCTAACCAAAACCCTAAACCTAACCCTAAGCCTCACCATAACGCTTACCCTCACCCTAACACTAACCCTAACACTAACACTCACGCTCACACTAACCCTAACACTCATCCTAATCCTAACCCTCACCCTATCTCTAACCCCAACCATAATCCTAACCCTAACTCTAACCCTAAACCTCACAATTCACCGTAAACCTAAATTTAACCCTAATCCAAACCCTAAACCTCAGCCTAACCAAAACCCTAACCCTCACCCTCACCCTCAGCATAGCCCTCACCCAAACCCTAATTCTAACCCTCACCCTCACCCTAACCCTAAACCTCATCGTCACCCTAAACCTCACACTAACCCTAAACCTAATCCTCAATTTAACCCTTACCCTAACCCTAACCCTTATTCTAACCCTAAACCTAACCCTATACCTCACCCTTAACGAAACCCTCACTCTCAGCCGAAACCTCACCTTTACCTTTACCATCATCCTCAACCTAACCCTCAACCTAACACAAAACCTCGTCCTAACCCTCCCCCTAACCATAAACCTAATCATAACCCTAAACCTAACCCTCACCCTCAACCTCACACTCATCCTAACCCTAAGCCTAAGCCTAAGCCTTACCCTAACCCTCAACCTCACCCTAGCCGTCACCCTAATCCCAATCCTAACACTAACTCTCATCCTAACCCTCAACCTAACCCTAAACCTAACCGTCACCCTAACCGTAATCCTAACCCCACCCTCAGCTTCAGCCTAAACCTAAGCCTAAACCTAACCCTCACCCTAACTGTCACACTCACCCTCACCCTAAGCCTAACCCTATCCCTAAACCTCAAACTAACCCTTTCCTTAACCCTAACCCTAACACTAACCCTAGCCCTAAACCTCACCCTAACCCTACCCCTAACCCTAATTCTAACCCTAAACCTCACCCTCACCCTATCCCTAACCCTAACCCTAAATCTCACCCTACACCTCACCCTAACCCTAACCCTCACCCTCAGCCTCAACCTCACCGTAAATCTAAACCTTTCCCTAACAATAACACTAACCCTAAACTTAACCCTAACCCTAAACATAACCCTCACCCTCAGCCTCACCCTCACCGCAAACTTAACCCTAACCATAACACTAACAATAACCCTAACCCTAACCCTCATCCTCTCCTCCACCATCACCCTCAGTCTAACCCTAAGCCTATCCCTAATCCTAACCCTAACCTTAACCCTAACAATAACCCTTACCCTCAGGGTCACCCGCACCACAAACTTAATCCTAACCATAACACTAACAATAACCCTATCCCTAACCCTAACCCTAATCCTAATCTTCACCCCCACTCTCACCGTCAGCCTAAACCTAAGCCTAATCCAAACCCTAAACCTAACCCTAAACCTCACCGTAACACTATCACTAAACCTAAACCTAACCCTAAACATAACCATAACCCTAAACATAACCATAATCCTCAGCCTCACCCTCACCCTAACCCAAACCCTAACCCTAACGCTCACCCTAACCCTAACCCTAACCCTAATCCTCACACTCACCCTGACCCAAACCCAAATCCTAAACCTAACCCTATCCCTAACCCTAACCCTCTCCCTACCCCTCACCCTTTCCCTTATCCTAACCCTAAGCCTAACCCTCACCCTCACCCTAACCCTCACCCTATCCCTAACTCTAACACTAACCGTAACCCTAACCCTCACCCTCAGCCTAACTCTTACCCTAAACCACACCCTCACCCTAACTATCACACTAACCCTAAACCTCACCCTAACCCGAACCCTAAACCTCAACCTAACCCTCACCTTAACCCTAACCCTAACAGTAACCCTAAACCTAACCCTCAACCTAACCCTCCCCCTAAACCTAAGTCTAACCATGAACCTCAGACTTACCCTAACACTAATCCTAACCCAAATCCTAAACCTCACCCTAAACATAACCCTAACGCTCACCCTCAGCCTCACCCTCACAGTAACTCTAATCCTAACCCTAACAATAACACTAATCCTAACCCTTAACCTAACCCTAACACTAACCATAACCCTAATCCTAACACCTACCTCACCCTAACAGTAATCCTAACCCTAACCCTCACACTAACCCTAAACCTCACCCTCACTCTAACCCTAAACCTCATCCAAACCCTCACCATAACCCTAAACCTTACCCTCACCCTAACCCTCACACTCACCCTCACCCTAAGCCTACTCCTAAACCTAACCCTATCCCTAAACATGAACCTAACCCTTTCCCTCACTCTAACCCTAACACTAACCCTACCCTAAACCTCACCCTAACACTCCCCCTAACCCTAAGTTTAACCCTAAACCTCACCCTCACCCTCACCCTAACACTAACCCTAAACCTCACCCTATACCTCAACCTAACCCTAACCCTCACCCTCACCCTCAAACTCACCATAACTCTAACCCTTACCCTAACACTAACACTAAGCCTAAATTTAACCCTTACCTAAACATAACCCTCACCCTCAGCCTCACCTCACTGCAAACTTAACCCTAACCATAACACTAAAAATAACCCTAACCCTAACTCTAATCCTCACCCCCACCATTACCCTCAGCCTAAGCCTAAGCCTAACCGTAATCCTAACCCTAATCTTAAACCTAAACATAACCCTCACCCTCAGCATCACCCTCACCACAAACTTAACCATAACCATAACACTAACAATAACCTTATCCCTACCATAACCCTAAACCTAATCCTCACACCCACTGTCACCCTCAGCCTAAACCTAAGCCTAATCCTAAACATAAACCTAACCCTAACCCTCACCTTAACACTAACACTAACCCTAACCCAAAACCTAACACTAACCCTAAACCTAACCCTCACACTCACACTCACCCTAACCCTAATCCTAAACCTAACCCTATCCCTAACCCTAACCCTCACCCTAACCCTCACCCTAATCTTTATCCTAAACCAAATCCTAAACCTAAGCCTATCCCTCACCCTCACCCTAATCCTCACCCTCTCCCTAACTCTAACACTAACCCTAACCCTAACCCTCACCCTAAGCCTCACCCTAACCCTAAATCTAACCCTAAACCCAACCCTCACCCTAACTCTAACCCTAACCCTAAACCTCACCCTAACCCTAACCCTAAACCTCAACCTAACCCTCACCTTAACCTTAACCCTAACATTAACCCTAACCCTAACACTCATCCTAACCCTTCCCCTAACCCTAAGTCTAACCATAAACCTAACCTTACCCTAGCCCTAATCCTAACCCTAACCCAAAACCTCACCCTAAACATTACCCTAACGCTCACCCTCACCCTCACCCTCACAGTAACTCTAATCCTAACCCTAACAATAACACTAATCCTAACCCTAAACCAAACCCTAACCCTAAACCTAACCCTAATCCTAAAACCTACCCTCAACCTAACCCTAATCCTAACCCTAACCCTCACACTAACCCTAAACCTCACCCTCACTGTATCCCTAACCATCATGCAAACCCTCAACCTAACCCTAAACCTAACCCTCACATTAACCCTTACCCTCACCCTGAACCGCACGCTCAGGCTAACCCTAAGCCTAACCCTAAATCTAACCCTAACACATACATTCACCCTCACCTTAACACTAATCCTAACCCTAACCCTAACCCTAACCCTCAGCCTGCCCCTAACTCTCACCCTAAATCTAAAACTAACACTAACCCTAAACCCAACCCTCAACGTAACCCTCACCATAACCCTAACACTATAACTAACCCTAAACCTCACCCTCACTTTCACCATAACCGTAACCGTAACCCTAACCCTAACAAAAACCCTAACCCAAACCCTAACCCTAACCCTAACCTTAACCCTCACCGTAACCCTAACCCTCACTCTAACACATCCACTCACCCTAACACTAACACTAAGCATAACACTTACCCTCACCCTCACCCTAGCCCTCACCTGAACCCTAGTTCTAACCCTCACCCTCACCCTAACCCTAACCCTCATTCTCACCCGAAACCTTACACTAACCCTAACCCTAATGCTCAATCTAAACCTCACCCTAACCCTAAACCTAACCCTTACCCTAACCCTAAACCTAAACCTAACCCTCACCTTTATCTTAACCCTCACCCTCACGTTTACCCTTACCATCCTCCTCACCCTAACCCTTACCCTAAACCTAAACTTCATCCTAACCAACACCCTAATCGTAAACCTAACCATCACCCTAACCCTAACGCTCAACCTCAAACTCAAACTCAGCCTAAGCCTAAGCCCAAGCCTAAGCCTTACCCTAACCCTCAACCTCACCCTAGCACTCACCCTAACCCTAATCCTAACTCTAACCCTCAAACTAACCCTCACCATCACCCTAACGCTTACCATTAGCCTAAACCTAATCCTCACCCCCAGCCTCACCCTCAGCCTAACCCTAACCCTAACCCTCACAGTCATGCTCACCATAACCCTAATCCTAACCCTAACCCTAAATCTAAACCTCAAGCTAACCCTCACCCTAACCTTAAACCTAACACTAACCCTAACCCTAACCCTCGATCTAACCCTCCCCCTAACCCTAAATCTAACCCTAAACCTCACCCTCACTGTAACCCTAATCTTAACCCTAACCCTAAACCTCACCGTAACCCACACCCTCACCCTCTCCGTCACCCACACCTTAACTCTAACCCTAACAATAACAATAACAATAATCCTAACCTTAAATATAACCCTAAACCTAACCTTAATACAAACACTCACCCTAACCCTTACCCTAATCCTAACCCTAAACCTAACGTTAACCCTCACCCTCACTGTAACCCTAACCCTCATCCTAACACTCACCCTAACCCTAAACCTAAACCTCATGCTAACACTAACCCTAACACTCACCCTCATCATAGCCCTCACCCTAACCCTAATCCTAACCCTAATCCTCATCCTAACCCTCACCCTCACCCTAACCCTAACCCTAACCCTCACCCTAACACTAACCCTAACCCTAACCCTCATCCTAACCCTAAACTTAACCTGAACCCTAACTCTCACCCTAACCCTAACCCTAACACTCACCCTAACCCTAACCCTCCCCCTCCCCCTCATCCTACCCTAAACCTAACCCTAACCCTTACCCTAAACCTCACACTCACCCTAAACCTTACCCTAAACCTAATCCTAACCCTCACCCACACCCTAACCCTCAGCCTATCCCTACCTCTAACCCTAACCCTAACCCTAACCCTCACAATCAGCCTCACCCTAACCCTAACTCTAATCCTAAACCTCACCCTCACACTAAAGCTAACCCTAACCCTCACCATAACCCTCAATCTAACCCTCACCCTAAACCTCACCCTCACCCGAACCATAACACTCACCCTCACCCTAGCCCTCACCCAAACCCTAATCCTAACCCTAAACCTCATTCTAAACCTCCACCTAAACTTATGACTAACCCTCACCCTAACCCTAACTTTCTAACCCTCAACCTCACCCTCAGCCTAGCCCTAAAGCTAACCCTAACCCAAACCATAAACCTCACCCTGACCCTAACCCTAACACTAACCCTAACCCTAACCAAAACCATAACCCTCACCTTCAGCCTCACCATCACCGCAAACTTAACCCACACCATAACAGTAACAATAACCCTAACCCTCACCCTAACCCTAAACCTAAACCTCACCCTCAACCTTACCCTCAACTTAACTCTAACCCTAACCCTAACAAGAAACCCAAACCCTAAACCTAAACCTAACCCTTACCCTCAACTAAACTCTAAACCTAACCCTAACAATAGCCCTAACTCTAAAGCTAACCCTAACCCTCACACTCACAGTAACTCTAACCCTAACCCTAACACTAAACCAGACCCTAACGTTAACCATAAGCGTCACCCTCACTCTGGCCCTTACCCTAACCCTAATACTAACCCTTATCATAACCCTAAACTTCATCCTAACCCTCACCCTAACCCTAAAACCCTAACCCTCACACTAGCCCTCCATCTAACACTAAATCTAACCCTAAACCTCCCACTCAACTAACCCTAACCCTCACCCTCACCCTCATCCTCTGCCTAACACTAAGCCTAACCCTAACTCCAACCCTAACCCTAACACTAACCCTAACCCTAACCCTCATCCTAACCCTCAACCTCACCCTAGCCCACACCCTAAATCTAAGCATAAGCCTAACCCTCACCCTAACTCTCACTCTAACCATAACCCCAACCCTCACCCTAATCCTAAACCTCACCCTGACCCTAACTCTAATCCTAACCCTAACTCTAACCCTAACCCTCACACTCACCCTCACTTTAACCCTAGACCTAATCCTAAACTTATCCCTAACCCTCACCCTCACCCTAAACCTCACCCTAACCCTAACACTAACAGAAACCCTAACCCTAACCCTAAGCATAACCCTCACCCTCAGCCTAACCCTCACCGCAAAATTAACCCAAACCATAACACTAACAATAACCCTAACCCTCACCGTAACCCTAAACCTAACCCTAAACCTAAACCTAACCCTAACCCTAATTCTAAACCTAAACCTATACCTAAACCTAACCCTAATCTTAACCCTCAGCCACACCCTCAAAGTAACCATAACACTAACCCTAACCCTTACAATAACCCTAACCTTAAACCTATCCCTCATCCTAACCAAATCCTTCACCCTAACCCTAACCTTCACCCTAACACTTACCCTCATCCTAACCCTAACCCTAACCCTTACACTCACCCTAATCCTTACCCTAATCCTAATTCTAACCCTATGCCTAACACTCACCCTCACCCTAACCCTCCCCCTAACCCTAACACTAACCTTACCCCTAACCCTCACATTCAGCCACCCCCTAACCCTAACTCTAACCCTAAACCTCCCACTCCCCCTAACCCTAACCCTAACCCTAAACCTAAACCTAAACCTCACCCTAACCCTACCCCTACACCTCACCCTCACCCTAGCCCTCACCCTAAACCTAATCCTAACCCTAACCCTTATCCTAACCCTCACCCTAACCCTCAACCTAACTCTAACCGTCACCGTCACCAAAATCCTTACCCTAAAAATCACTCTAACCCTAAACTTAACCCAAACCCTAACTCTCACCTTAACCCTAACCCTAACCCTCACCCTAACCTGAACCCTCACCCTCACCCTCAGCCTAACCCTAACCCTAAACATTACCATCACCCTAACCATCACCATAACCATAACCCTAATCATAACAATAAACCTCACCCTAACCCTAAACTTAATCCTAATCCTAACCCTAACCCTAACCCTGACCCTCACCCTAACCCTCACCTTAACCTTAAGCCTAACACTAACCATAACCCTATTCCTCACCTCAATCTCATCCTAACCGTAACAGTAACCCTAAACCTCACCCTCATCCTAACCCTCACCCTAAACCCAAACCTCATCCTAACCCTAGCCCTAAAGCTCACCCTCACCCTAGCCCTCACCCTAACCCTAATCCTAACCCTAACCCTCATCCTAACCCTTCCCCTAACCCTAAACCTAACCCTCACCCTAATGCTAACCCTCACCCTCAACCTCACCCTCAGCCTAACCCTAAGCCTAACCCTAAACCTAACCCTTACACACATACTCACCCTCACGTTTGCCCTAATCCTAACCCTAAACCTAACCCTAACCCTCATGCTCACCCTAACCCTCATCTTAACCCTAACGCTAACATTAACCCTAGCCCTAACGCACACCCTCAGCTTCACCCTAACCCTAACCCTAAACCTCTCGCTCACCCTAACCCTAAACCTAACCCTCACCCTAGCGCTCACCCAAACCCTAATCCTAACCCTAAACCTCAACCTAACCCTCCTCCTAACCCTATGACTAACCCTCACCCTAAGGCTAACTTTCTCACCCTCAACCTCACCCTCAGCCTAACCCTAAGCCTAACCCTAACCCTGACGCTAACACAAACACTCACCCTCAGCCTAACCTTAAGCCTGAACCTAAAACTAACGTTAACCCACACACTTACCCTCACCCTAACCCTAATCCTAACCCTAACCCTTACACTACCTCTCCCCCTAATTCTCACCCTTACCCTAACCCTAACACTATCCCTAACCCTAAATCTCAACCTAACCCTCACCCTAACCCTGACTCTAACCCTAAACCTCACCCTCACCCTAACCCTAACTCTAAACCTAACCCAAAACCTAAACCTCACCCTAACCCTAATCCTAAACCTAACACTGTCCCTAACCCTCACCTTAATCCTCACCCTAGCCCTCAAACAAACCCTAATCCTAACCCTAAACCTCATCCTAAACCTAACCCTAACCCTAAACGTAATCCTCACCCTCACCCTTACCCCCAACTTAACTCTAACCCTAAGCCTAACAATAACCCTAAACCTAAACCTAACCCTAATCCTCACACTCACCGTACTCTAACCATAACCTTAACACTAAACCTCATCCTAGTGCTAACCATAAACTTCACCCTCACTCTAGCCCTCACCCTAACACTAATCCTAACCCTAAACCTCATCCTAACCCTCACTCTAACCCTAAAAGCCTAACCATCACACTAGCTAAATATAACCCTAAATCTCACCCTCACTTAACACTAACCCTCACCCTCACCCTCACCCTACGCCTAACACTAAGCCTAACCCTAACTCCAACCCTAACATAAACCACAAACTCATCCTCACCCTAACACTATTCCCAACACTAACCCCAACCCTAACCCTCACCCTCACCCTAGCCTTCACCCTAACAATAATCCTAACCCTAACCCAAACACTAACCATAAGCCTAACCCTAAATCTCACATTAAACCTAACCCTAACCCTCACCCTCACTGTAAGGGTAACCCTAACCCTAACCATAACAATAAGCCTAACCCTAACTCTAACCCTCACCCTAACCATAACACTCACCCTAACCCTAACCCTCAACCTAACACTTACCCTCACCCTTACACTAAGCCTAACCCTAACACTAACCCTCACACTAATCTTAAAACTTAACCTAACACTAAAACTCACCCTAACCCTAAACCTAACCCACACCCTCACCATAACCCTAATTGTCACCCAAACCCTCTCCCTAATCCTAACCCTCACCATAAACCTCACACTAACCCTAACCCTAATTCTTAATCTAACCCTCACCCTTACCCTAACCCTAAGTTTAACCCTAACCCTAAACCTCACCCTAACCCTAACCCTTATCCTTATCTTAACCCTCACCCTCAGCCTAACCCTCACCTTTATGGTACCGTCACCCTCACCCTAACCCTCACCCTAACCCTAACCCTCATCCTAACCCTCACCCTAACCGTAACCCTAACCATCATCCTAACCCGAACCCTTACCCTCAACCTCACCCTCGGACTAACCCTAAGCCTAAACCTAAACCTAACCCTCAACCACACCCTAGCCCTCACCCTAACCCTAATCCTAACCCTAACCCTCCTCCTAACCCTCACCCTAACCCTAACACTAACCATCACTCCAACCGAAATCCTCAAACCCAACCTCACCCTAACCCTCACCCTCACCCTCACCGTAACTCTAACACTAACCCTAACAATAACACTAATCCTAACCCTAAACCTAACAATAACCCTAATCATATATCTAACCCTCACCCTCAGCCTCACCCTCACTGCAAACGTAACCAAAACCATAACACTAAAAATAATCGTAACCCTAAACCTAACCCTAACAATCACCCTCACCCTAACCCTTATCCTAACCTTAACCCTCACCCTAACCCTAACCCTAACCCTAACCCTAAACCTCACCCTAACACTAACCCTAACCCTCACCCTCACCCTACCCCTCACCCTAACCCTAATACTAACCCTAATCCTCATCCTAACACTCACCCTAACCCTAACCCTAACCCTCACCCTAACCCTAATCCTCACCCTAACCGTCAAAATAACCCTAACTCCCACCCTCACTGTAACCTGAACGCTAAACCTCACCCAAAAACTAAAATTAACCCGAACGCTAATTCTCACCCTAACGCTAACCCTAACCCGAACTCTAACCCTAACCTTCACCCTTACTCTCACCCTCAGCTTAACCCTTAGCCTAACCCTAAACCTAAGCCTAACACAAACACTCACCTTAAAACTAAACCTAATACTAATCCTAACCCTAACCCTAACCCTCACCCTCATCCTAACCCTCACCCTAACCCTAACACTAATCCTAACCCTAACCTTCACCCTAACCCTCACCCTAACAATAACTCTAACCCTAAACCTCACCCTCACCCTCACCCTAAACCTAACCCTAACCCTAAATCTAACCCTAACCCTAACCCTCACCCTCACCCTCACCCTCAGCATAACTCTAATCCTAACGCTAACAATAATACTAATCCAAACCCTAACCCTAAAGCTAACGCTCACCCTAATCCTCACCCTAACCCTAACCCTAAACATCACCCTCAGCCACATCTTCACCGTAAACTTAAATCACGCTCATTGTAACCCTAACCCTAAACCTCACCCTAACCCTAAACCTAACCCTAACCCTAAATCTCACCCTAACCCAAACCCTAACCCTCACCCTAGCTCTCACCCTAACCCTTATCATTCTCACCCTAAACCTCACACTAACCCTAACACTAATCCTCAATCTAACCCGAACCCTCACCCTTACCATAACCCTCACCCTCAGCATAACTCTCACCTTTACTCTTACTGTCACCCTCATCCTAACACTCAACCTCATCCTAACCCTCACCCTAACCGTAACCCTAAACATCACCCTAACCCTAACTCTCACCCTCACCTTCAGCCTCAGCCTAGCCCTAAGCCTAAGCCTAACCCTAACCCTAAACCTCACACTCACCCTAGCCCTCACCCTAACCCTAATCCTAACCCTAACCCTCATCCTAAACCTCAACCTAACCATAATATGAACCATCACTCTAAACCTAATCCTCATCCCCACACTCACCCTCAGCCTAATCCTAAACCTAAGCCGGACCCTAAACCTAACCCTCACATTCACCCTCACCAGAACCCTAATTCTAATCCTAACCTTAACCCTAAACCTAAACCTCAACCTAACCCTCACCCTAACCCTAACCCTAACCCTAAATTTAACCCAAAACCTAACTCTCACCCTAAACCTAACCCTAACCCTCTCCCTAAACCTAACCCACACCCTCACTGTCACCCTCAGCCTAAACCTAACCCTAAGCCTAACCCTAACCCTCACACTCACCCTAACCTTAACCCTAACCCTAATCCTAACCCTAACCCTCACACTCTCTCTAACCCTTACCTTTACTCTTACTATCACCTCTTCCTAACCCTCACCCTAAACCTAACCCTCATCCTAATCCTAACCCTAATCCTCAATCCTAACCCTAAACATCACCCTAACCCTAACCCTCACCCTCACTTTCAGCCTGAGGCTAATCCTAAACCTAAGGCTAAACTCAACCTAAACCTCACACTCACCCTAGACCTCACCCGAACCCTAATCCTAACCCTAACCCTCATCCTAACCCTCAACTTAAACATAACGAGAACCATCACTCTAAACCTAATACTCATCCCCAACCTAGGCCTAAGCCTAACCCTAACACTAACCCTCATCCTCAGAGTAACCCTTACCCTAACCCTCACCCTAAAACTAAACTTAACCCGAAACCTAACTCTCACCCTAAACCTAACCCTAAACCTCACCCTAAACCTAACCCTCACCCTCACCCTCACCCTCAGCCTAATCCTAAGCCTAAGCCTAAACCTAACCCTAACACTCACACTCACCCTAACCTTAACCCTAATCCTAAACCTAAACCTAACCCTAACCCACACAGTCACCCTCACCCTAACCCTAATCCTAACCCTATCCCTAACACTATCCCTACCCCTAACTCTCACCCTAACCCTAACCCTAACACTAACACTAACCCTAAACCTCATCCTAACCCTCATCCTAACCCTGACTCTAACCCTAAACCTCACCCTCACCCTAACCCTAACTCTAAACCTAACACAAAACCTAAACCTCACCGTAACCCTAACCCTAACCCACACCCTCAATGTAACCGTAAACATAAACCTTACCCTAACAATAACCCTAACCCTAACCCTAAACCTCACCATAACCCTAGCCCTAACACTAACCCTAAACCTCACCCTCACCCTCACCCTAACCCCAACCCTAACCCGAACCCTAAACCTCAACCTTACCCTAACACTCACCCGCACCGCTACCCTCACCGTAACTATAACCCTAACCCTAAGAATAACACTAACCCCAACCCTAACCATCGCCATAACCCTAATCCTAACCCCCAAACTCACCCTCAGCCTTACACTTAGCCTAAGCCTTACCCTAAACCTAACCCTCAAACTCACTCTCACGCTAACCCTAATTCTACTCTAACCATATCCCTAAACATCAACATAAACCTCACCCTCACCCTAACCCTAACAATAAACCTAACCCTAACCCTCACCCTAAACCTCCACCTAACCCTAACTCTAACCCTAAAACTTACCCTCAACCTAACCCTAACCCTCACCATAAACTTCACCCTAACCCTCACCCTCAACATCACCCTCAAACTCACTGTAACTCTAACCCAAAACCTAACAATAAGATTAACCCTAATCCTAACCCTAACCCTAACGTTAACCCTAACCATAAACCTCACCCTCAGCCTCACCCTCACCGCAAAATTAACCCTAACCATAACACTAACAATAACCCTAACCATAACTCTAAACCTAACTCGAACCCTAAACCTTGCCTTATCCTCACTCCCAACCTCACCCTCAGCCTAACCCTAAGAATAACCCTAACCCTAATCCTCACCGTATCCCAAACCCTAACCGTAACCCTAACCCTAACCGAAACCCTAACCCTAACCCCAAACCTAACACTAACCCTAACCCCAAACCTCACCCTCACCATCACCTTAACCCAAACAATAACCCTAACCCTCACCGTAACCCTAAGCCTAACCCTAACCCTAACCCTCACACTCACCCTCACCCTAACTCTAATCCTAAACATAACCCTATCCCCAACCCAAACCCTCACCCTAGCCCTCAACCTAACCCAAATCCTAACCCTAAACCTCATCCTAAACCTCACCTGACCCTAACCTTAACCTTCACACTAACCCTAACCCTAAACCTAAACTTCACCCTAACCCTAAACCTAATCCTCACCCTCACCGTTACCCTTAACTTAACTCTAACCCTAACCCTAACAATAACCCTAACCCTAAACCTAACCCTAACCCTTGCACTCACCATAATTCTAACACTAACCTTAACCCTAAACCTCACCCTAACGCTAACAATAAGCCTGACCCTCACTCTAGCCTTCACCCTAACCCTAATTATAACCCTAAACCTCATCCTAACCCTCACCCCAAACCTAAAAGGCTAACCATTACACTAGCCCTCAACCTAACACTAAATTTAACCCTAAACCTCACCCGCACCTAACCCTAACCCTCAACCTCACCCTCACCCTCCGCTTAACACTAAGCCTAACCCTAACTCCAACCCTAACCATAACACTAACCCTAATGCTAAACCTCACCCCAACCCTCACCCTAAACCTCAACCTCACCCTAGCCCACACCCTAAACCTAAGCCTAAGCATAACCCTCACCCTAACTCTCAACATAACCCTAACCGCAACACTCACCCTAACCCTAACCCTCACACTCACCCTCACCTTAACCCAAGAACTAATCCTAGCCTTAACCCTCACCCTCACCCTCACCCTAAAACTCACCCTAACCCTAACCCTAACCCTAACCCTAACCATAACCCTCACCCTCAGCCTCACCCTCACCGCAAACTTAACCCAAACCATAACACTAACAATAACTCAAACCCTCACCCTAACCCTAACCCTAACCCTAAACCTAACCCTAACCCTAAACCTAAACCTAAATCTAAACCTGACCATAACCCTAATACTAACCCTCACACATACCCTCACAGTAACCATAACACTAAACTTAACCCTTACAATAACCCTAACACTAACCCTAAGCCTCATCCATACCATATCCTTTACACTAACCTTAGCCCTCACCCTAACACTTACCCTCACACTAACAATAACTCTAACCCTAAAATTAACCCTCACATTAAACCGAACCCTAACCCTAAACCTCAACCTAAACCTCACCCTCACCTTAACATTAACACTAACCTTAACCCTAAACCTCACCCTCCCCCTCCCCCTACCCTATATCTAACCATAAACCTTACCCTAATCCTAACCCTAACCCTCACCCGCACCCTCAACCTCACCATAACTCTAACCCTAACCCTAACAATAACACTAACCCTAACCCTAACAATCACCATAACCCTAATCCTCACCCCACCCTGAGACTCACCCTCACCTCAAACTTAACCCTAACCATACCACTAACAATAACCCTAACCCAAACCCTAATCCTAATCCTCACCCCCACCCTCATCCTCACCCTAACCCTAATCCTATCCCTAACCCTCACCCTAACCTTAACTCTAAACCTAAACCTCACCCTCAGCCTAACCCTAACTCTAACCCTAACCCTAACAATAAACCTCACCCTAACTCTAACTCTAACCCTCATCCTAACCCTAACCCTCACGCTCACCCTCACATTTAGCCTAACCCTAAGCCTAACCCTGAACCTATCCCTAACACACACACTCAGTCTCACCCTAACACTAATCCTAACCTTAAACCTAACCCTCCCCCTAACTCTCCCCCTAACCCTAAACTTAACACGAACACCAACCCTAACCCTCAACCTAACCCTCACCCTAACCCTAACTCTAACCCTAAGGGAAACCCTAAACCTCACCCTAACACTAACACTAACACTCATGCTCACGCTCACAGTAACGGTAACACTAAACCTAACCCTAACAATAACCCTAACCCTAATCCCAACCCTCACCTTAACCATAACCCTCACTCTAACCCAAAACATCACCCTAACACTTACCCTCACCTTAACACTAAACCTAACCCTAAGCCTAACCCTCACACTAATGCTAACACTAACCCTAACCCTAAAACTCAACCTAACCCTCAACCTCACCATAACCCTAATTCTAACCCTAATCGTAACCCTCCCTCTAACCCTCCCCCTAACTCTATACCTAACCCTCAACTTCACCCTCACCCTCAACCTAACCCTAACCCTAAACCCCACCCTAACCATAAACCTAACCCTCACTCTCATGCTCGTCCTAAGCCTAAGCCTAAGCCTAACACTAACTCTAACACTCACCTTAACCCCAACACTATCACTAACCCTAACTCCAACCCTAAACCTCACACCCACCCTAACCCTAACTCTAATCCTAACCAGAAACCTAAACCTCATCCTAGGCCTAAACCTCACCCTCAACCTCACGCTCACCGTAACCATAACCATAATAATACCCCTAAACCTAACCCTAACCCTCATCCTAAAGATAACCTTCACCCTAACCCTAACCCTCGCCCTAACACTTACCCTCACCCTATCACAAACCCTAACCTTAACACTAACCCTCACAATAACCCTAACCATCACCCTAACGCTCACCCTAACTCTGACCCTAACTCTCACCCTCACCCTAGCCCATACCCAAACCCTAAGCCTATGCCTAACCCTCACCCTAACCCTCACTCTAACCCTAACCCCAACACTCACCCTAATGGTAACCCTCAACCTCACCCTCATCTTAACACTAATCCTAACCCTAACCCTAACACTCACCCTCACCTTAAGCCTAATCCTAATCCTAACGCTAAGACCAACTCTCACCCCCACACTGAACCTCACCCTAACCCTAACCCTAACACTAAACCTAACCCTAACCCTAACCCTCACTCTAAACCTAACTCTAACCCTAAACCTCACCCTCACCCTAACCATAACCCTAACCCTAATCCTAAACCTCAGCCTAAACCTAAACCTTACCCTAACACTTACCCTCACCTTAATACTAACACTAACCCTAACATTAACCTTCACACTAATGCTAACCATCACCGTACACCTAAACCTCATCCTAACCCTAACCCTAACACTCAATGTCACCCTAAGCCTCACCCTAACTCTAACCCTCATCCTAACCCTTAACCTCTCACTAACGCTAACATTAATCCTCATTCTAACACTCAAACTCACCCTAACCCTAACCCGAACACTCACCCTTACCATAACCCTCACCCACAGCATAACCCTCAGATTTCTCTTACTGTCACCCTCATCCTAACCCTCACCCTAAACCTAATCCTCAGCCAAACCCTCATCCTTACTGTAACCCTAACCATAACCCTAATCCTAACCCTCAACGTAACCCTAAACGTAACCCTCTTCCTAACAATCACTCTAACCTTAACCCTAACCATCAACTTAACCCTAACCTCACCCTCACCTTCAGCCTCAGCCTAACCCTAAGCCTAAGCCTAAACCTAACCCTAAACCTCACACTTACCCTAGCCCTCACACTAACCCTAATCCTAACCCTAACCATCATCCTAACCCTCAAGCTAACCATAACATGAACCATCACTCTAAACCTAATCCTCATCCCCACACTCACCCTCAGCCTAACCCAAAGCTGAAGCCTAACCCTAACCCTAACCCTCACACTCACACTCACCCTAACCTTAATCCTAACCCTAACCCTAAAACTAAACCTCAACCTAATGGTCACCCTAACCCTAACCCTAACCCTCACCTTCACCTTAGGCCTCACCCTAACCCCACCCCAAACTTAACCTGAACCCTCACCGGAACCCGAACCCTAACACTCACCCTAACTCTACCCCTAACCCTAAACCTAAACCTAAACCTAGGCCTAACACTAACCCTCACCCTCACCCTTGCCCCCACCCTAACCCTAAGTGCAACCCTAAAACTCATCCAAACACTCACCCTAACGCAAATCCTAAACCTTAACCTAACACTAAACCTAATTCTAACCCTCAACCTAACTGTAATCCTGAACCTTACCATAACCCTAACCCTAACCCTCACCCTAATACTAAACCTTACTCGAAACCTAACCCTAAACCTCACCCTAACCCTAACCCTCACCCTCAAACTAGACCGGAACCTAACCCTAACCATCATCCTCACCCTAAACCTCACACTAACCCTAACACTAATCGTCAATCTAACCCTTACCCTCAACCTAACCCTAACCCTCAACCTAAACCTATCCCTCACACTCAGCATAAACCTAAAGCGAAACCTCACCGTATCCCTAACCCTAACACTAACACTAAACCTCACCCTAACCCTAACCCTAACCCTCACACGCACCCTCACCCAAATGCTAATCCTAAACCTAACCATATCACTAACCCTAACCCTCACCCTAACCCTCACCCTAACCCTAACCATAACACTAACCCTAACTCTAACCGTCACACTAACCGTCACCCTAACGCTAACTCTAACCCTAAAACTCACCCTCACCCTAACCCTAAACCTCACACTCACCCTCACCCACAGCCTTTCCCTAAGCCTAGCCCTAACCCTAACCCTTAGACTCACCCTCACCCTAACCCTAATCCTAAACCTAAACCTAAACCTAACCCTCATCCTAACTCTAACCCTCACCCTAATCCTAACACTAACACTAACCCTAACACTAAACCTCACCTTATCCCTCAACCTAACCCTAACTCTAACCCTGAACCTCACCCCCACCCTAAACCTGAACCTAACCCTAAACCTCACCCTTACCCTAGCCCTCACCCTAACCCTAATCCTAACCTTAACACTCATCCTAAACCTCACCCTAACCCTAACCCTCACCCTTAACCTCATCCTTAGCCGAAGCCTAAGCCTAATCCTAAACCTAACACTAACCAACACACTCAACCTCACCCTATCCCCTAACCCTAACCCTCACCCTAACCCTAACCCTCACACTCAACCTCAAACTTAGACTAACCCTAAGGCTAACCCTAAACCTAACCCTAACCCACACACTCACCTTCACCCTAACTCTAATCCTAACCCTAACCCCAACCCTAACCCTCACCCTAGCCTTCACCCTAACCCTAATCCTAACCCTAACCCAAACTCTCACAATAATCCTAACCCTAAACCTCACCCTAAACCTAACCCTAACCCTCACCCTCCCTGTAATGGTAACCCTAACCCTAACAATAACCCTAACCCTAACTCTAACCCTCACCCTAACACTTACCCTCACCCTTACACTAACCCTAACCCTAACACTAACCCTCACACTAATCTTAACCCTTAACCTAACCCTAAACTTCACCCTAAACCTAACCCTAACTCACAACCTCAGGCTAGCCCTCACCCTAACCCTAATTGTAACCCTAACCCTAACCCTAACCCTAACCTTCACCCTAAACTTCAAACAAACCCTAACCCTAATTCTCAATTTAACCCTCACCCTCACCCTAACCCTAACTGTAACCCTTACCCTAACCCTCGCCTTAACCCCAACCCTTACCCTTATCTTAATTCTCATGCTTAAACTAACCCTCACCTTTACGGTATCATCAGCCTCACCCTAACCCCCACCCTAACCCTAACCCTCATCCTAACCCTCACCCTAACCGTAACCTAAACATCACCCTAACCCTAACACTCACCCTCAACCTGACAATCAGACTAATCCTAAGCCTAAGCATAAATCTAACTCTAACCCTCAACCTCACCCTAGCCCTCACCCTAACCCTTATCCTTATCCAAACCCTCATCCTAACCCTCAACCTAACCCTAACCCTAACCATCTCCCGAAACCTAATCCTCACACCCAAACTCACCCTCAGCCTCACCCCCCACCTCACTTTAACTCTAACCCTAACCCTAACAATAACACTAACCCTAATCCTAACCCTAACCCTAACCCTAAACCTCAACCTAAACCTCCCCCTAACCCTAACCCTAACACTAACCCTAACCCTCCCCCTAAGCCTAACTCTAACCCTAAACCTCACACTCAACCTAACCCTAATTCTAACCCTCACCCTAACCCCCACCCTAACCCTAACCCTCATCCTAACCCTAAACCTAACCCTAACCCTAATCCTATATCCAACCCTCAACCTCAGCCTCACCCTCACTGCAAACATAACCATAACCATAACACTAACAATAACCCTAAACCTCATCCTAACCCTCACCCTAACCCTAACCCTAAACCTAAACCTCACCCTAACACTAAACCTAATGCTCACCCTCACCATAGCCCACACCCTAATGCTAATCCTAACCCTAATCCTCATCCTAACACTCAGCCTAACCCAAACCCTAACCCTCACCCTAGCCCTAACCCTCAAAGTAACCCTAACCCGCACCCTCACTGTAACCTGAACCGTAAACCTCACCCAAACCCTAAACTTAACCTGAACCCTAACTCTCACCTTAACGCTACCCATAACCCGAAAACTAAACCTAACCCTTACCCTTACACTCACCCTCAGATTAACCCTTAGCCTAACCCTAACCCTAAGCCTAACCCACTAACCCTAACACTAACCCTAATCCTAATCCTAAACCTAACCCTAACCCTCCCCCTCATCCTAAACCTCACCCTAACCCTAACCCTCACCCTAAACCTCACCCTAAACCTAACTCTAACCCTAAACTTCACCCTCAACCTCACCCTAACCCTAACCCTAATCCTAACCCTAAACCTCACCCTAACCCTAATGCACAACCTCACCCTCACCCTCAACATAACTCTAATCCTAACCCTAACAAAAACACTAATCCTAACCCTATCCCTAACCCTCACCCTCATCCTAACCCTAACCTTAACCCAAACCCTCACCCTAACCCTAACACTAACCCTAACCCTAAAACTCACGCTAACACTAACCCTAACTCTCACCCTCAGCCCCACCCTCACTGTAAACTTAACCCTAACCATAACACTAACAATAACCCTAAGCCTAACTCTAATCTAACCCTCACACTCACCCTAACCCTAACCCTAACCCTCACCATAACCCTAAAACTAACCCTAACCCTAAACCTCACCATAACTCTAATCCTAACCATCAACTTCACCCTAACCCTCACACTAACCCTAATCATCCTCATCCAAAACCTCACACTAATCCTAACACTAATCCTTAATCTAACCCTCACCCTCACCCTAACACTAATGTGAACCCTCACCCTTACCATAACTCTCACCCTCAGCCTAAACCTCACTTTTACTCTTAGAGTCACCCTCATTCAAACCCTAAACCTAACACTCATCCTAACCCTCACACTAACCGTAACCCTAAACATCACCCCAACCCTAACCCTCATCCTCAGCTTTAGCCTCAGCCTAACCCCAATCCTAAGCCTAACCCTAAACCTAAACCTCACACTCACCCTATCCCTCACCCTAACACTAACCCTCACCCTAACCCTAATCCTAACCCTAATCCTAACCCTAACCCTAAACCTAAACCTCAACCTCACCCTAACCCTAACCCTAACACTAAACCTAACCCTAACCATAATCATAACCCTCACCGTCAGCCTCACCCTCACCGCAAACTTAACCCAAACCATAACACTAACAATAACCCTAACCCTCACCCTAACCCTAAACCTAAACCTTACCCTAACTTAAACCCTAACCCTAAAACTAAAACTGACTCTAACCTAATCCTAACTCTCACCCTCACCCTCACTGTAACCATAACCCTAACCTAACCCTTAAAATAACACTAACCCTAACCCTATCCCTCATCTTAACCATATCCTTCACCCTAACCTTAACCCTCACCCTAACATTTACCCTCACCCTAACCCTAACGCTAACACTAACCCTAACCCTAACCCTCACCCTCAGCTACCCCCTAACCCTAACTCTAACCCTAAACCTCTCCCTCCCTCTAACCCTAACCCTAACCCTAACCCTAACTCTAAACCTCAGCCTAACCCTAAACCTAAACCTCACCCTCACCCTAGCCCTCACCCTAACCCGAATCCAAACCTAACCCTCATCCTAACCCTCATTCTAACACTAACCCTAACACTCACCTTCAGCCTCACCCTAACATTAAACATAACCCTAACCCTCAACCTAACCCTAACTGTCACCATCACCATAACTCTTACCCTAACCCTCACCCTAAACCTAAACTTAACCCAAACCCTAACCCTAACCTAATTGTAACCCTAAACCTAACCCTCACACTCACCCTAACCCTCACCTTAACCCTAATTGTAACATGAACCCTAACCCAAAACCTCACCCTCAGTGTCATCCTAACCCTAACCCTAACCCAAAACCTCACCCTCACCCTCATCCTAACCCTCACTCTAAACCTAAACCTCATCCTAACCCTAACCCTAAACCTCACCCTCACGCTAGCCCTCACCCTAACCCTAATCCTAACCCTAAACCTCATCCTAACCCTCACCCTAAACCTCACCCTCAGCCTCCCCCTAACCCTATATCTAACCGTAAACCTCACCCTCAACCTAACCCTAAACCTAACCCTAATCCCCACCCTAACTCTAACCCTAACACTCACCTGCAACCTCAACCTCACCGTAACTCTAACCCTAACCCTAACAATAACACTAACCCTAACCCTAACCATCACCCTAAACCTATTCCTCACCCCACCCTCAGCCTCACCCTCACTGCAAACTTAACCCTAACCATAACACTAACAATAACCCTAACCCTAACACTAACACTAATCCTCAGCCCCACCCTCATCCTCAGCCTAACTCTAAGCCTAACCCTAACCCTAAGACTAACCCTCACCTAAACCCTAACCCTATAATTAACCCTAACCCTAAACCTAACCCTAACTCTAAACCTAAACCTAATCCTCAGCTTCACCCTCACCCTAAACCAAACCCTAACCCGAAACCTCACCCTAACCCTAAGCCTAAGCCTAAGCCTAACCCTAACCTTCACACTCACTCTACCCTAAACCTAATCCTAAACATAATCCTCATCTGAACACTCACCTTAACCGCAATCCCAACCATCACCCTAACCCTAACCCTCACCCTCACCCTCAGCCTCAGCCTAACATTAAGCCTAACTCTAACCCCAACCCTAACCCTAACACTAAACCTAACCCTCACCCTAACGCTCACCCAAACCCTAACCCTAACCCTCACCCTCACCCTAGCCCATACCCAAACCATAAGCTTAAGCCTAACCCTCAACATAACCCTCACTCTAACCCTAACCCCAACACTCACCCTAAACTTAACCCTCACCCTCACCCTCACCCTAACTCTAATCCTAACCCTAACCCTAACACTTACCCTCACCTTAACCTTAATCCTAATCCTAACCCTAACACCAACCCTCACCCCCAAACTAAACATCACCAGAACACTAACTCTAACCCTAACACTCACCCTAAACCTAACTCTAACCCTAAACCTCACCCTCACACTATCCGTAACCCTAAAACTAATCCTAAACCTCACCCGAAACCTAAACCTCACTGTAACCCTAACCCTAACCCTCAACTTCACCCTAGCCCTCACCCTATCTCTAACCCTCATCCTAACCCTAAACCTCACAGTTACACTAACACTAATCATCAATCTAACCCAAACCTTCACCCTAACCCTAACCTGAACCCTCACCCTTACCAAAACCCGAACCCTCAGCCTAACCCTCACCTTTTCTCTTACTGTCACCCTCATCCTAAACCTCACCCTAAACCTAATCCTCATCCTAACCCTCACCCTAACTGTAACCCTTACCATCACCCTAACCCTAAACCTCACCCTCACCTTCAGCCTCAGCCTAACCCTAAGCCTAAGCCTAAACCTAACCCTAAACCTCACACTCACCCTAGCCCTCACCCTAAACCTAATCCTAACCCTAACCCTCATCCTAACCCTCAAGCTAACCATATCCTGAACCATTATTCTAAACCTAATCCTCATCCCCACACGCACCCTCAGCCTAACCCAAAGCCTAAGCTTAACCCTAACCCTAACACTCACAGTCACCCTCACCCTAAACTTAATCCTAATACTAACCCTAAACCTAAACCTCAACCTAACCCTCACCCTAAAACTAACCCTAACCCTCACCCTCACAATAGGCCTCACCCTAACCCTCACCCCAAACCTAACACTCACCCTAACCGTAACCAGAACCCTAACCCTCACCAAACCCTACCCCTAACTCTAAAACCTAACCACACCCTAACCCTAACTCTAAGCCTCACCCTCACCGTTGCCCTCACCCTAACATTAATTGCAACCTTAACCCTCATCCAAACACTCACAATAACCCTAACCCTAACCGTCAACCTAACCTTACACCTAATTCTAATCCTCAACGTAACCCTAACCCTGACCCTCACCGTAACCCTAACAATAACCCTCACCCTAACCTAAACCTAATCCGAACCTTAAACCTCACCCTAACCCTAACCTTCATCCTCACCCTATCCCTCATCCTACACTTAATCTTAACCCGAACTCTCATGTAAAAACTCACCCTAACCCTAACACTAAACCTCGCCCTAAACCTAGCCCTAAGCCTAACTCTCAACCTAACCCTAACCCTCACGCTAACCATAACCCTAAGCCGAAACATGACCCTATCCCTAAACCTAACCCTAACCCTAAACCTCACCCTAAACCTAACCCGAAACCTCACCCTCATGCTAGCCCTCACCCTAACCCTCACCCTAACCCTAACCCTAACCCTAACCCTCACCCTAACCCTAAACCTAACACTAACCCTAACACTAACCCTCACAATAACACTCACCCTAACGCTAATAATAACCCTAAACCTCACCCTCACCCTAAACCTAACCCTCACCCTCACCCTCACCCACAGCCTATCCCTAAGCAAAACCCTAACCCTAACCCTCACACTCACCCTCACACTGACCCTAATCCTAATCCTAACCCTAAACTTAACCCTCATCCTAACCCTAATGCTGACCCTAACAATAACCCTAACACTAACCTTAACCCTAAACCTCACCCTATCCCTCACCCTAAACCTAACCCTTACCCTAAACCTCAACCTAACACTAATCCTAACCTTATCCCTCGTCCTAACCCTCACCCTAACCCTAAACCTAACCCTCACCCTAACCCTAAACCTTACCCTCATCCTCACCCTCAGATTAACAATTAGCCTAAACCTAACCCTCAGCCTAACCTAAACCCTCACCCTAACACTAGCCCTAATCCTAATCCTAACCCTAAGCCTAACCCTCACACTCATCCTAACCCACACACTAAACCTAACATTAAACCTAACCCTAACCCTCACCCTAACCCTCACACTAACATTAACACTAAACATAAACCTCACCCTCAACCTCAACCTAACCCTAACCCTAACCCAAACCTCACCCTAACCCTAAACCTCACCCTCACACTCACCATAACTCTAATCCTAACCCTAACAATAAAACTAATCCTAACCCTCACCCTAAACCTCACACTAACATTAACACTAACCCTAACCCAAACACTCACCCTCACCCTCACCCTAACCCTAACCCTAAACCTCACCCTAACCCTAACCCTAGCACTAAAAAACCCTAAACCTAACCCTAACCCTCATCCTAACCAAAACCTTCACCCTATCCCTAACCCTCACCCTAACACTTACCCTCACCCTAACACTAACCCTTACCCTAATATTAACCCTCACACTAACCCTAACCATCACTCTAACCCTAAACCTCACCCTAACCCTAACCCTCAACGTCAACCTAGCCCTCAACCTAACCCTAACCCTCATCCTCTCCCTAAACCTCAAACTCACCCTAACACTAATTCTCAATCTAACCAGCACACTCAACCTTACCCTAACCCTCACCCTTACCATAACCCTCACACTCAGCTAAAACCTCACCTTTACCCTTACTGTCACCCTCACCCTAACCCTCACCCTAACACTAATCCTCATCCTAACCCTGACTATAAGGGTAACCCCAACCATCACCCTAACCCTAACCCTCACCCTCACCCTCAGTCTCAGCCTAACCCTAAGCCTAAGCCTAACCCTAACCCTAACCCTCACACTCACCCTCACCCTAACACTTATCCTAACCCTAACCCTCACACTCACCCTAACCCTTACCCTCACCTTAACCTTAACTGTAATACTCAGCCTAACCTCATCCTAACCATCACACTAAACCTAAACCTCACCCTAACCATAACCTTAGCCCTCAGCCAAACGCACTTCCTAACCCTAACCCTAACCCTCAACCCAACCCTAACCCTAACCTTAACTCTAACCCTAACCCTAACCCTAAACCCCAAACTCACCCTCACCCTCAGCCTAAACCTAACCCTAAAGCTAAACCTAAACCTAACCCTCACACTCACCCTCACCCTAACTCTAACCCTAAACCTAACCCTGAACTTCACCCTAAACACAACCCTATCCCTAACCCTCACCTAACCCTAACCCTGTTTCTAACCCTCACCCTAACCCTCACCCTAAACCTCACCGTAAACATAAGCCTAAACCTAACCCTCAACTTCACCCTAAACCTCACCCTAACCCTTACCCTCACCCGAACCCTAAACCTAACCCTCAACCTAACCCTCATCCTAAACCTACCCCTAACCCTAACCTTCGCTCTAAGCTTAATGCTAATCCTAACCCTAACCCTCACATTAACCCTAACCCTAACCCTCACGCTCAACCTAACCCTCAGGCTAACCCTCATCCTAACCCTAACCCTAATCCTAACCCTCACCCTAACCTTAATGCTAACCGTAACCCTAACCCTCACATTAACCCTAACCCTATCTGTCACGTTCAACCTCACCCTCAACCTAAACCTAACCTTAACCCTAATCCAAAACTAACCCTACCCCTCACCCTAATGCTAAACCTAATGCTAACCAAAAACCTCACCGTAATCGTAAACCTATCCCTAACCCTCACCCTAACCATAACCCTAATCCTAAACCTAATCCTCACCCTAACCCTTAACATCACTCTAAAACTTTCCCTCACCCTAGCCCTAAATTATCAGTCTAACCCTCATCCTAACCCTAACCCTAACATTCACCCTAACCTTAACCCTAACCGTAAACTTGACCCTCACCTAAACCCTAACCTTCACCCTCACCCTCAACCTCACCCTCACACTCACACTAACCCTCACACTCACCCTAACCCTCACCCTAACCCTAACCCTCATCCTAACCCTCACCCTAACCGTAACCCTAACCATCACCCTAACCCTCACCCTCACCCTCACCCTCAGCCTCAGTCTAACCTTAATCCTAAGCCAAACACTAACCCTCACCCTCACCTTAGCCCTCACAGTAACCCTAATCCAAACCGTAACCCTCATCCTAACCCTCAACGTAACCATAACCCTAACCAACACTCTAAACCTAAGCCTCATCCCCACACTCAGCATCAGCCTAACCCTAAGCCTAAGCCTAAGCCTAACCCTACCCCTAAACCTCACTATAAACCTAACCGTAACCTAACCCTAACCCTAACAATAATCCTCACAATCACTCACACCCTAAACCAAACCCTAACCCTAACCCTAAACCTCATCCAAACCCTCACTCTAACCCTAAATCTCACCCTGACTGTAACACTAACCCTCTTCCCCACCCTCACCCTCAGCCTAACCCTAAGCCTAAGCATAACCCTAACCCTAACCCTGACACTCACCCTCACCGTAAATAATCCTAACCCTAACCCTAACCCTAAACCGAAACCTAAACCTCACACTCACCCTAAGACTAACACTAACCCTAAACCTCACCCTCAACCTAACCCTAACACTAAACCTCACCCTAAACCTCACCCTCACCCTAATCCTCACCCACAACCTCACCCTCACAATAACTCTAACCCTAACCCTAACAATAACACTAACACTAACCCTAACCCTAAATCTAACCCTAACCATAAACCTCACCCTCACTGCAAACTAAACAATAACCATAATACTAACAATAACCCTTACCCTAACCCTAAGCCTAACCCTAACACTAACCATAAATCTAACCCTAAAACTCAACCTCACCCTAAACCTAACTCTAACACTAACCCAAACCCTAAACATCATCCTAACCCTAACCCTAACCCTCAACCGCATCCTCACCCTCACCATAACTCTAACCCTAAACCTAAACCTAACCATCACCCTAAACCTAATCCTCACACCACCCTCACCTTCAGGCTAACACTACACCTAAGCCTAAGCCTAACCCTAACCCTCACTATAACCCTAAACGTAATCCTATCACTAACCCTAACCCTAACCCTAAACCTGACCATCACCCTCACATTAAACCAAACCCTAACCCTAAACCTAACCCTAAGCCTAACCCTCATCCTCACCCTAAACTTCACACTAAAACTAACCCTATTCCTCAATCTAACCCTCACCCTCTCCTTAACCCCTAACCTTCAACCTTACCCTAACCCTCCCCCTAACCCTAACCCTCAAACATATCTTAACTCTCACCCTCAACCTAACCCTCAACTTTACCCTTACCATCACACTCACCCTAACTCTCACCCTATCCCTAAACCTCATGCTAACCTTCAACCTAACCGTAACCCTAACCATCACCCTAACCCTAAACCTCACTCTCAACCTCACCCTTAGCCTAAGCCTAAAACTAACCCTAACCCTAACCCCCACCCTCACCCTAGCCCTCACCCTAACCCAAATCCTAACCCTAACCCTCATCCAAACCCTCACCCTAACCCTAACTCTCACCCTCACCCTCACCCTCACCCTCACCCTCACCCTCACCATAACTCTAAACCTAACCTTAACAATAACACTAATCCTATCTCTAAACCTAACCCTAAAGCTAATCCAAAACCTAACACTCACCCTCAGCCTCACCCTCACAGCAAAGGGAATCTTAACCATAACACTAACAATAACACTAACAATAACCCTAACCCTAATCCTAACCCTCACACTCACCCTAACCCTAATCCTAACCCTAACCCTCACCCTAACCCTAACCCTCACCCTCACCTTAAGCCTAATCCAAATTCTAAAACTCACCCTAACACTAATCCTCATCCTCACCATAACCCTAACCCTCACACCTACCTTCACGCTCAGCCTAATCGTAAGCCTAAACCTAACCCTAACGCTAACCCTCACACTCACCCTTACCCTAACCCTAATCCAAAACCTAAGCCTATCCCTAAACCTCAACCTAACCCTAACCCTCACCCTAAACCTCCAGCTAAACCTAACTCTAAACCTAAACCTCACACTCAAACAAACCCTAACCCTAAACCTCACCATAAACCTCACCCTAACCCTAACCCTCACCCTCACCCTCACCCTCAACTTAACTCTAAACCTAACCCTAACAATAACACTAACCCTAACCCTAACCCTAAATCTAACCCTAACCATAAACCTCACCCTCAACGCAAACTTAACCGTAACCATAACACTAACAATAACCCTAACCCTAACCCTAATTTTAACCCTAACCCTAACCCTAATTCTTACCCCCACCCTCAACCTCAGCCTAAGCCTAAGCCTACCCTAACACTAACCCTAACCGTAAACTTAAATCTCACCCTCACCCTAACCCTAACTCTAACCCTAACCCTAAACCTCACCTTAACCCTCACCCTCAACCTCACTCTCACGGTCACTGTAACTCTAACCCTAAACCTAACAATAACGCTAACCCTTACCCTAACCCTAACCCTAACACTAACCGTAACCCTCACCCTCAACGCAAACTTAACCCTAACCATAACACTAACAATAACCCTAACCCTAACCCAACCCTCACTGTAACGCTAACCCAAACCCTAATCCAAACCCTAAACCTAACCCTAACCCTAACACTATCCCTATCCATAATCCTCACCCTCACCCTCACCCTAACCCAAACTCTATCCTTAACCCTCACTCTAACCCCAACCCTAATCCTAAACCTAACCCTGAACCTAAACATAACCCTAACACTAAACCTCATCCTAACCCTCACCCTAAACCTAACCCTAAACCTCACCCTAACCCTAACCCTAACCCTCACCCTCAAGCTCGGCCTAAGCCTAAGCCTAAGAATAGGCCTAACCCGAACTCTAACCCTTACCCTAACCCTCACCCTAACCCTAACCCTAAAACTAACACTAACTCTAACCCTAAACCTCACCCTCAACGTAAGCCTAACTCTAAACCTAACCCTAAACCTTTACCTCACCCTAACCCTAACACTAACCCTCACCCTCACCGTAACCTTAACCCTAACCTTAACCCTAACAATAACCCTAACCCTAAACTTAACCCTCACTCTAACCATATCCCTCAACATAACCCTAATCCTCAATCTAACCCTCACCCTCACCTTAACCCCTAACCCTCAACTTTACCGTAACCTTCACCCTAACCCTAACCCTCACCCTTATCTTAACCCTCACCCTCAGCCTAACCCTCAACTTTACCTTTATATCACGCTCACCCTAACCATCACCCTATCTCTAAACCTCATGCTAACCTTAAAGCTAACCGTAACCCTAACCCTAACCCTAACCCTAACCCTCACCCTAGCCCTCACCCTAACACTAATCCTAACCCTGACCCTCCTCCAAACCCTCACCCTAACCCTAAACCTAACCCTCACCCTCACCCTCACCCTCACCATAGCTCTAACCCTAAACTTAACAATAACAGTAATCCTAACTCTAAACCTAACCCTAACCCTAACGCTAATCCTAAACCTAAACCTCACCCTCAGCGTCACCCTCATAGCAAAGGTAACCTTAACCATAACACTAACAATAACCCTAAACCAAAACCTAATCCTAAACCTCACACTCACCCTAACCCTAATCCTAACCCTAACCCTCACCCTAAATCTAACCCTCACCTTCACCTTAAGCCTAATCCAAATTCTAAATTCACCCTAACACTAATCCTCACCCTAACCATATCCCTAACCCTCACACCTACCTTCACCCTCAGCCTAACCCTAAGACTAAGCCTAACCCTAAACCTAAACCTCACACTCATGCTTACCCTATCCCTAATCCTAACCCTAAACCTATCCCTAAACCTCAACCTAAACCTAACCCTCACCTAACCCTCCCCCTAAACATAACTCTAAACCTAATCCTCACACTCAACCTAACCCTAACCCTAAACCTCACCATAAATCTCACCCTAACCCTAACCCTCACCCTCACCCTCAACTTAACTCTAACCCTAACCCTAACAATGACGCTAACCCTAACCCTAAACCTAAACCTAACCCTAACCATAAACCTCACCCTCATCAGAAACTAAACCCTAACCATAATACTAACAATAACCCTAACCTTAACCCTAACTTTAACCCTACCCCTAAACCTAACCCTAATTCTCAACCCCACCCTCAACCTCAACCTAACCCTAAACCTAACCCTAACACTAACCCTAACCCTAAACCTAAATCTCACCCTAAACCTAACTCTAACTCTAACCCTAAACCTAAACCTCACCCTAACCCTAACCCTAACCCTCACCCGCAACCTCACCCTCAACGAAAATCTAACCTTACCCTAACAATAACACTAACCCTAAACCTAATCATCACCCTAACCTTAATCCTCACCCCCACCCTCAGCCTCAGCCTAACCCTAAGTCTAAGCCTAACCCTAACCCTAACCCTCACACTCACACTCACCCTAAACCTCACCCTAACACTTACCCTCACCCTAACCCTCACCTTAAACCTAAGCCTAACCCTAAACCTCACTCTCACGTTAACAATCACCCTAACCCTTACCCTCACACGAACACTAACTCTCAGCCTAACCCTCATCTTAACCCTAGCCCTAACCCTACCCCTCACTCTAACCTTAACGCTAACAATAAAGGTAACCCTCACATTAACCCTAACACTCACATTCAACCTCACCCTCAGTCTAACCCTAACACTAACCCTAATCCAAACCTTAACCCTCACCCTCACCCTCACCCTAAATCTAAACCTAACCAAAACCCTCACCCTAAACCTAACCCTATCCCTAACCCTCATGCTAACCCTAAACCTAATCCTAAAACTAATCCTCACCCTAACCCTAACCCTCACCCTAACCTTAACCCTAACCCTAACCCTCACCCAAAACCTCACTTTCACCCTCAACCTCAGCCTCACCCTCACCCTTACCATCACCCTCACCCTAACACTCACCCTCACCCTAATCCTAACCATAACTCTAACCCTCACCCTAAACCTAACTCTGACACTCACCCTCACCCTCACCCTAAGCGTAAACCTACACCTAAGCCTAATCCTACACCTAAACCTCACCCTCGCCCTCACCCTAAACCTAAACCTTACCCTAACCCTAACCCTAGCCCTCACCCTAACACTAACCCTAATCCTCCCCCTCACCTTAACCCTAACCCTAATGCTAACCCTAACACTCATCGTCACAGTAAACCTAATCCTAACCCTCACCCTAAACCTAACTTTAAACCTAATACTATCCGTAACCCTCACCGTCACCCTAAACCTCACTCTAAACCTTACCCTAACCATAACCCTCACCCTAACCCTAACCCTAAAACTAACACTAAACCTCACCCTAACCCTCACCCTATTCCTAAATCTAAACCTAACCCTCACCCTAACGCTCACCCTAACCCTCAACCTAAACCTAAACCACACCCTCACCCTAACCCTCACCCTAAAATTTAAACTCACCCTATCTCTAACATTAACCCTAACACTAATCCTAACCATATCCCTAACCCTGAAACTCACCCTAACCCTCACCGTCACCTTAACCCTCACCCTAACCCTAACCGTCACTCTCACCCTAAAACTCACCCTCTCCCTAACTCGAACCCTCACCCTAACCCTACCCTAAACCTCACCCGAATCCTAATCCTCACCCTAAACCTAACTCTAAACCTAACCCTCATACTAACCCAAACCATCACCTTAAACCTCACCCTAACCCTCATGCTAACCCTAAAGCTAACCCTAACTCTCACTCTCACCCTAACCCTCATCCTAACCCTTAAATTCACACTAACCCTAACCCTAACCCTAATCCTCACATTAACCCTAACACTCACACTAACCCTAATGCTACCCCTCACATTAACCCTAACCCTAACCCTCACCCTAGCCCTATCCGTAACCCTCACCTTCCCACTAACCCTCAATGTCACTGTCACCCTAACCCTCACCCTAACCCTAATACTCACCTACACCCTCACCCTCACTGTCACCCTCACCCTAACCCTCACCCTAACGCTAAACATCACCCTAATCCTAACCCTCACCCTAAACCTAACTGTAATCCTCACCCTAACATTAAATCTCACCTTAAACCTCACCCTCACCCTAATCCTCACCCTCAGACTAACCCTAACCCTAAGGCTTTCCTAACGGAAACCCTCGCCTTCATCCTCACCCTCACCCTAACACTAACCCTAATCCTCACTCTCACCCTAACCCTCACCCTAACCCTAAATCTCACATTAAACCTCACCCTCACACTAATCCTCACCCTCAGACTAACCCTAAACCTAAGGCTTTCCTAACGGAAAACCTCACCTTAATCCTCACCCTCACCCTAATCCTCACTCTCACCCTAACCCTCATCCTAACCCTAACTTTCACCCCAAGCCTAACCCTAACCCGTACCCTCACCCCAAGCCTAACCCTAACCCTAACCCTCCCCCTAACACAAACCCTCCCCCTAAACCTCACCCTAACCCTAACACTAACCCTAACCCTCACCCTCACCCTAAACCTCACCCTAACCCTTTCCCTCACATAACCCTAAACCTAACCCTAACCCAAATCCTCACCTTCACCCTAATCCTAACACTAATCCTCAACCTAACCCTAATCCTCCCCTTAAACCTCACCCTCAACCTAATCCTCACCCTAACCGTAACTCTAAGCCTTTCCTAACTGAAACACTTACCCTCACCCTAACGCTAAACCTCAC